>NW_027362761.1:718564003-719051503 GCF_046119375.1 Phyllobates terribilis | reverse complement strand
ACTAAAACAATCCAATGTTTATGTATTTATCATTCTAAATATTACATCCATCTTTATCTCTAATCTGTATATACTTAGCCACCAATCTCATATGTATTCATTTTTCTCTATAGTATCTGTTTATAGAATAGTTATTATTGTCAATCCGTTGAATCAAAAATGATAATTATTCTATAAACAGACACTATAGAGAAAAAAATGAATATCCATTCTATTTATTGTCTATCTCTCTCACTATCTATCTGTAGATCCTATATCTAGAAGCTAGCTCCATAATCTGTCTTTCTGTGGCATTTATTAAATGCCCACTCTGCTCCCACACACTGTCACTCTTTTCTTGGTGTTGTCAGAGTTCCCTACCCACTCTCAGTCTGTCCCTTATTCTTTTCCTAATGCCTCTGGTTTCCAGTGCTCACTGCCCCACGTACATTCATTCATTATCCCCTGTGGAGCTGATTCTGCTTTTCTCACCAAGTGAGGGATTTATGAATAGAAAACATTGAGGTGATGTGGGCAGACAGAAGAGGGTGGAGGGGGATGGGTTAATGTTGTGCCCAGACTGCTAGTTATCTGCTTGTCTGCATATCTTATAGGAATACAAAGCTATTTTTTTTCTATTTATATAATTCACTTATTTGTCTTGGGATCCCGGATCACATTTGTGTTATGCATTTAGCTGTGTTAGAATATACTATATGTGTATTACATGACACTGTGTAGGGTGCTCCCAATGTTAATGAGACTATATGTTATAACATGAATATGATTGTAACTATGCAATAAACCTTTCATGTGTTTGATACATTGCAATTCCTGACATGTAAATCGTTGTGAATATATCTAGACACCTTACATACATCTGCCTTTGGAGATGCATCATGGTCCTGAATGTGCAGGCTTAGCTATGTAATGCATGGAATGAAGATTAAGCCTTTTAGTCTGAACTATGATATATGTTAAAGGGGTTTTCCAGGTTTGGCACGAAAGTCTACAGTCACTGTATGTGACTGCCGATTCGTGAATCCTCACATTGCTCACAGGCCACACTGTCTGGATTTTCCAATGCCGGTGGCAAGACTGGGTGGTCATGTGTCCGCAAGTATGCAATATCATACTTCCGGCCACATTCTGACTAGACATGTGTGGCATCGCTTAATTCACTTGTATTGAGCCAGGTCGAGCACGTCTAGTCGGCATGTGACCAGGAGTATATGTTGCATACTTGCAATCACATGACCGCCCACTCCCGGCACTGGAGAATCCTGACAACGTGTGCTGCGAGGATTCACATAGAGTGACTGCAGATTTTTGTGCTAAGCTTGGACAATCCTTTTAAGCATTCAACATTTTCATGTGCTCATGTGTATTATGTAATGTAGATGTTGGCATATTATGCTACAGCTTTTTAAAGGGTTTTTCCATAATTGCAAGCTATTCTTAATCCACTGGAAAGGACATACAGTAACTAGTTTATCAATGGGGGTTTGACCTCTGGGACCCCGAGTGATCTCAAGAACAGCCCATCTTGAATGGAGCAGTGGTGCGCATACTTGACCTCTTTTTCATTCATTGTCATGGAACTGATGGAAATAGCCGAGCTCTGTACTCAGCTTTCTTAAACAGTCTCAAAAGCATTGAATGGGGTGGAGGATGAGCATTCAAAACGGGGCTTTACTGAGTTGTTTCATAGCCCCATTTTCAGGTTCTCTGGGGTCTTTGCAGCCTTATGCCAAGGGATCAGAAAATTCATCCCCTATCCAATAGAAAAGGGATCACTTGTGATTTTGGGTAACCTCTTCAAATTCAATTCATAGAACAGTATTGAAGATCTTCTAGACATGGATTTGTGTGTATAGTATCCTATCTGGTGAAAGGACACCATACAATATGTACAAGTACTGCTGAATAGAGAAGATTTATTATATTTAGTGTGGACAATGGTTCATCTGCTGCTGTTTATTTTCCGAGTGCCTCTTTCCTTCCTCCCCTGTGATTTCCGATTCATTCTTTCCATTACCGCTTTTCTTCCTGGGAAACCTTGACTTCCGGTAGATGTCTTGGCATGGTTTAAATCAACACTTCTCATCCTTTTTCTTCTGTGGCCTTACCAGGCGGTCCTCGATGGTGCCTTGGCCTAATGCTTAAATGCATTGCTCAATTTACATGTTTTGTTTCATGAACTGATAAGCCGGCTTTGCTAAACAAGAGATTTCTGCAGCCTGTAAAAGCTCGATGCAGCTTGTCATCATGTCTGTGAATACTGTCTACCCAGCTGAGCCTCAGCAACAACCAACCATGGTGAGGACAGCTTCTTTAACCTCTTTACAACATTGGTGTACTGATACGTTTCAGGGCCCCATCTGGAATGCAGGCTCGGGAACTGGCAGATGACGGCTGTGTTACTTCTAAGAGCAGTGAGCAGAGCTGAGCTCCGACCACTGCTGTTAACCCTTTAAATACCACTGGCAATCAAGTATAAGTCCATGGAATTTATATGTATGGTGAACCGGCCGGTGGCATTTTCCACTTTCAAAAATGGAGTTGTAGGTTCCTGTGTGACATCACAACAATTACAGCATGTAGCATGCACCGAAAATCCAACGCGTTTCCGAGAAGCTCGCTCTCCTTTGTCTGAGATCACTACAGCTCCATTTTTGAAAGGACTCTATCTGTGGAAAGTGCCACCAACCGCTTCACCATACACATACTGTATACTCTGTGGACTTATCTGGCGGATTCCAAACTTTAGATACCATCGCCAACCATAATACATTAGTACACTTACTGGCTGTGAACAGGTTGGTTACTCCTTGGTTTCATGTGTTTATTAACTTCATGTGCATAACATTATATTAGCCTGTATGGTCAGTTTGCGCAAATAGTTTTACAGTCTGTGCTTTACCTTCATAGGAGACTGATTTTTACTATACCCTACAATTCTACTGTGTTGCAGTATATAGTATAATCAGATGATTGCAGGATCAAGTCACTTAAGGGAATTAAAAAAATCTAATAAAAAAATATTTAAAAGTTCGAATTACCCACCCTTTTCCCCATTAAAAATAACAAAATATAAATTTTTTAAAATAAACATAAAAATTCAGATCTATCAAAATATAAAATTAATTAACTCAATTAGTAAATGCCATAATGAGAAAAAAAATCAAAACACCATAGTTGCGTTTTTTCGGTTGTTGTGTCACCGCAAAAAAAATTATATAAAAAAGTGGTTAAAATGTTATATCTATGCCAAAATTGTATCACTGGAAATGGGAGCTTGTTATGTAACTTACACACAGGTATAGACACCTTCCTCTTCTTTAGGGCTTGTTCAGACGAATGTATTAAAGGTTCGTATGCGGTCTGTATGCAAAACAGGTAGCATAAGGACAGCACACTAACTAATGCAAGTCATTATAATTAGTGTTGAGTGAGTATGTTCTATTAACCCTTTCGGCGAGTATGCTCGGACCGAGCTCCGAGTATTTACAGCTGCTCGGTGATATGGTTGAATCGCTCCGTGTGCATGATTTGCAACTGTTTGACAGCTTTATTACATGTGAGGAATGTCTATTTCTTACACATTCCTCACATGTAATAAAGTTGTCAAACAGTTGCAAATCATGCACATGGGAGCGATTCAACCATATCACCGAGCAGCTGTAAATACTCGGAGCTCGGTCCGAGCATACTCGCCGAAAGGGTTAATAGAACATACTCGCTCAACACTAATTATAATACTACACACGAGCCTTTTTACACGCAGACCGCGTGTAAAAAAAAATCTCTGCATGAACTAATTTTATCTGTATTCTGGATCAAATGAGTCCTTTATAAGTCAGTGGGAGCATAAAAAATGGATCATATACGGGTTACCATCCGTATGTCATGCGTTTTTCACGGATACATTACAATTATTTACATAGGAAACAGTGTCTGTTCTTTATAAAATTGTTCATGTAAAACCAGATGGCATACAGATGTCATACAGCTGTAAAAAACGGACATATGGATGACATACAGATGACAAATTGGATGAAAAATACGTTTTTTTTTCTGAATCAAAAACGGACAATTTTGCATACACTCGTCTGAACCCAGCGTAAATCTGATTTCTCCCTAGGGTTCTAAAGCATCAGCTGAACCATGAAATACAACAACTGCTCACATATAAAGTGATGAAATGCCAGGACAGCTGCATAAACAGAATTAGAACAAAGCTTCCACACTGCATCCTAAAATCTGTCACTGCAAAAATTACATAGAAATACAGTATATATCCACTCCAACATTGAAATTGGAACACCAAGATGGAAAACTCATGGTATTACGGAAATCACAGGATTGATAGACATGGTAATTGTGATGCTAGTCACTACTCACGGACAGACCATGAGGCTGAGAAGTCAGACGTTCCGGGGTCAGTACCAAGAGAGCACATAGAAAACCAAGGGGAAAGACAAAGGTGTCCATGGTCAAAATACCAGGATATAGCGGATCAAAGCAAAAGGACAAGTCGAAGGAACAGTCAGAACACGGTCCAAAAGGTCAGGCAGCGGAAGATCAGAACTGAGCACAACAGAATCAGGCAAACACTCACCAGGAAGCACAAACTACGTCTGGCAGAGATCAGAGGCAGACAGCTCAGCTAAGTAGCTGGGCAATCAACAGAACCGAAAACACCTGGAGAAAGAACAGCACCTCCCAGTTACAGATTGAATGGCTGAGCTGTCAATCAAAGTACTGACGTCTCAGCACGCTCCTTCACAAGATTGGATGGCCGAGCTGTCAATCAAAATACCGACAGCTCAGCATGACCCAGATTCCATAAGGCAGCAAAACAGTCACTCACTGAGCGGAGGAATAGTGATAGTAATGTTATGAGAAAGTTGAAAAAATGGAAACATTTTCACAACATCTTGATTTATTCAATGTCCAGTGTAAGCACCATGCACAGAAATAATTGCCTTGCCATGTTATCAAAGAGGTTATTAATGGTTACCTTAGGAATGATCTCCCATGCTGAATGCTCTTGGGCACGCTAATCATCAATATTCACTGCTAGCAGCTTGTTTTGCAACTGCCAACCAATGGCATCCCTGATGAGCTTGATGGGAGATAAGTCTGTAGATGCTGCTCACAATAGTATGAGCAACATGCTGCCATGTGTTGTTTTTAAAAACAGCTCCTAGGACACTTTCATGCTCTCTCGTGAAGGCCTCTTGATGGCATTGTTACGTGGTCTCCAGATCAGCCTATGGGTATCATCCAAGAAAAAGCGGAACTCATCTCTGAAGAGGTTAGACCTCCATGCCAGCCTCCATTGCCACATTGCTCATGCTACTATGAAAGTGATGGCATGAGGTCAATGGGAACATTAGTAGCTGGACGTCTGGCTCATAGACCAATGTCATACAAATGCTTTTTGATGTATGACTTTTTGGATAAGGGATGGACCCCCACTCTACCTTAAAACAGCCATAACTATGGTAAACCTGGACACTGGAATAAATACAAAAAACACATTATTTTGGTTGTCAAAATGATCACAGCTTTATTTAAATCACAGGATTAAAACAATCACATTAGGAGTCAGATGAAGTGCTAGTACATTGGGATTCACCAGTACTGTGATATCCCCAGCTGTCTGACATACAGCACCAGGACACACAGCCATAAAGGGGCAGCATGCACTAGCTTGCCAGGTCACCAATAACCCTATTATCCTCATTCCTGTGCTTAACCACCGTGCCCGCACTGATCATTACGACATCCTTCAGGCTGGCCACCAAAGCCGAGCCTCTTCACCACCATGAGGTTTTACATCCTCTGTTAGTTAAAATGAGTCCACCTTAACTTGTCTGCAACTTCCACCTGACTCCTACACCGCCACCAAAGAGGCCATTTTACTTGAATGGACTTGACCGCCATCAACTATGTATAGTAAGGCCATCAACCATTTCTACATGCTCTGGAAAGAGTGTGCATACAAATAAACTTGTATCTTTAGACAAAATTCCAGAGCAACGATAGATTAATTTAATCAATGCAACTCTACCAAATTGTGACTGATGGTAGGATAACTAAAGCGAATTAACAATTGCTAAAAATCCTGTATGGGGAATGTGGAGACCAAACTATAATAAAGGGGGTAACCAAAGTGTGAATATACAGTATGTACTGTATAGGCAGATCTGTGGCATGTCAAAAACTACTATACTGCATGTATTCTAACCAGTTCTTTAAAAAAAAAAGGGCTGGATGATTTCCACGATACACATAACATTGTGGGTTATAGTTAACCTAGTGACAAAATGTACAACTGGTGGAGGAAGGTTGAACTTGATGGACTTAGGTCTTTATTCAACCTATGTAACTATGTAACTATGTAATATAAATACGTAGTCAAAATATGTACCTCAGAATTCTCAAGTAACATGGAAAAAAGAGCGGGTCCTTGAAGCTTCAGACTGTATTGAAAAACATGCCTACTTCTTTTTCTTCTCCCTTCCAGCCACTGTTTCTGACTTGGAGGAGCCAATTTATTCTGTAGGCATGCAAAATATGATTCTCATGACCCCAGGGATTTTACCCTAACAGGGTTTTATAAGATATAAATGCTTCTGGAGACCAGGCAGCCATACTGTGATGGTCACCCCTCCACACCAGGGGGCCATACTTGAGATGGTTACCCCTCCAAACCAGGAGGCCATACCTGAGATGGTTACCCCTCCACACCAGTGGCCATACCTGAGATGGTTACCCTTCCACACCAGGGAGCCATGCCTGAGATGGTTACTCCTCCACACCAGGGGGCCTATTGAAATTATTACCCCTCCCCACCAGGGGGCCATACCTGAGATGGTTACCCCTCCCCACCAGGGGGCCATACCTGAGATGGTTACCCCTCAACACCAGGGGCCCATACCTGAGATGGTTACCCCTCCACACCAAGAGGCCATACCTGAGATGGTTACCCCTCCACACAAGGGGGCCATACCTGAGGTTACCCCTGCACACCTGTGGGGTATACCTGAGATGGTTACCCCTCCATACCAGGGGGCTATGTCTGAGATGGTCACTCCTCCACGTCAGGGGACCATACCTGAGATGGTTACCCCTCCATACCAGGGGGCCATGCCTGAAATGGTTACTCCTGCACACCAGGGGGCCATACTGTGATGTTTACCCCTCCAAACCTGGGGTCCATACCTGAGATGGCTACCCCTCAACATCAGGGGGCCACACGGTCAATCTTCCACAGCAGGGTAACATGTTGAGATAGTTACCCTTACTGACCAAATTAGAAGTAACTTCAAAGACCCATCACAAAGGAAAACCAAATAACTGCTCCTTCTTTGCCCCATTTTCTTTGTATATGTATAACAAAGATACATATACTGACCATAAACAATGTATCCACATGACAGCTTATTCTGAAATTTAATTGAAAATGTAGGTATCTTTCAAATACTAAATTTTAACAACTCTTTACCCCTTCAACCATTTTCACAAAAGCAGAGATAAGGGAGGATGAAACACTACACTGTGTGCAGAATTATTAGGCAAATGAGTATTTTGATCACATGATACTTTTTATACATGTTGTCCTACTCCAAGCTGCATAGGCTTGAGAGCCAACTACCAATTAAGTAAATCTGGTGATGTGCATCTCTGTAATGAGGAGGGGTGTTGACTAATGACATCAACACCCTATATAAGGTGTGCTTAATTATTAGGCAACTTCCTTTCCTTTGGCAAAATGGGTCAGAAGATAGATTTGATGGGCTCTGAAAAGTCCAAAATTGTGAGAGGTCTTGCAGAGGGATGCAGCAGTCTAGAAATTTCCAAACTTTTGAAGCGTGATCACCAAACAATCAAGCGTTTCATGGCAAATAGCCAACAGGGTCGCAAGAAGCGTGTTGGCCAAAAAAGGTGCACAATAACTGCCCATGAATTGAGGAAAATGAAGCGTGAAGCTGCCAAGATGCCATTCGCCACCAGTTTTGCCATATTTCAGAGCTGCAACGTTACTGGAGTATCAAAAAGCACAAGGTGTGCGATACTCAGGGACATGGCCAAGGTAAGGAAAGCTGAAAAACGACCACCTTTGAACAAGAAACATAAGATAAAACGTCAAGAATGGGCCAAGAAATATTTTAAGACTGATTTTTCAAAGGTTTTATGGACTGATGAAATGAGAGTGACTCTTGATGGGCCAGATGGATGGGTCAGAGGCTGGATCAGTAAAGGGCAAAGAGCTCCACTCCCACTCAGACGCCAGCAAGGTGGAGGTGGGGTACTGGTATGGGCTGGTATCATCAAAGATGAACTTGTGGGACATTTTCGGGTTGAGGATGGAGTGAAGCTCAACTCCCAGACCTACTGCCAGTTTCTGGAAGACAACTTCTCCAAGCAGTGGTACAGGAAGAAGTCGCTATCGTTCAAGAAAAACATGATTTTCATGCAGGACAATGCTCCATCACATGCATCCAACTACTCCACAGCGTGGCTGGCCAGTAAAGGTCTAAAAGAAGAAAAAATAATGATATGGTCCCCTTGTTCACCTGATCTGAACCCCATAGAGAACCTGTGGTCCATCATAAAATGTGAGATCTACAGGGAGGGAAAACAGTACACCTCTCGGAACCGTGTCTGGGAGGCTGTGGTGGCTGCTGCACGCAATGTTGATCGAAAAAAGATCAAGCAACTGACAGAATCTATGGCTGGAAGGCTGTTGAGTATCATCATAAAGAAAGGTGGCTATATTGATCACTAATTTTTTGGTTTTTGTTTTTGCATGTCAGAAATGTTTATTTCTAAATTTTGTGCACTGATATTGGTTTACCTGTTGAAAATAAACAAGTGAGATGGGATTATATTTGGTTTTTATTAAGTTGCCTAATAATTCTGCATAGTAATAGTTACCTGCACAAACAGATATCCTCCTAAGATAGCCAAATCTAAAAAAAAACCGACTCCAACTTCCAAAAATATTAAGCTTGGATATTTATGAGTCTGTTGAGTTGATTGAGAACATAGTTGTTGATCAATAATAAAAATAATCCTCTAAAATACAACTTGCCTAATAATTCTGCACACAGTGTATGTACATGCTGTGACAGGGTCACTGGTATGATATATGAGGGGAGGTATGTGTCGCACAGGTTGCTAGCCTGTGTGAACTGAAACCAATGAACTTTCTGCCAGCATGTTATATTCTGGTGGGTTAACTCACTTAAAGGGCGTGGTTTTAGGGGAATGACAGTAATGGGAGGGACGTCATTCCCCATACCTCCACCTCAGGGTGTGGCTGAGGATCGTTTAAATGTTCAGCCCTGTTTTTTTTTCTGTGTGTTGTGTTTGGAGAGGGAAGGTCTCCAGACTGGACAGCCATAGCTCAGGAGGGAGCTGAAGGCTGGACATAACCGGTGTGTGTGACCCGCACACACATATATGGACTCTGCTACAGTTTATCTTTTGTTTTGTGGTTTAGCCAAGTAAGGCTGTAATTATTTTGCTGGAGTGCAGAGCTTTACGCTGCTAATAAAGCCTGCAAAGAAAACCCCGGTTCCTGAGTCTACTTCCGGAAGTGGCCGAGCGAGTCGTCCTACCACAGTTGGTGGAGAATGCGGGCAAGATTCCAGGAACACGTGTACCTGCCACAGAGACCAGCGGATGTCCTGGGTAAAGGCCGCCAGCCAGCCAGAGAAGTCCGGCAGCATGGAGGAGCTCGTTAAGCACCTGGTACAGACCCAGCAGAGCATACAGCAGACCCAGCAGAGCATGCAGCAGCAATACCGAGAGCAGCTACAGCAGCAGCGGAAGTAGCAGCAGGAGACAAATAAACTCCTGATACAGCAAATCCAGCAGCAGCAACGACAGATGGTTCTCCTAACAGCGGAGATCCGTGGCAGGAGATCCGCTCCACCCTCAGATCCAGGTGAGGACGCACACGTCAGGAAAACGGTAAAGAGAACCTTACAAAAGATGACCCCGGGGGGGGACGTTGAGGCGTTCCTGACTGTTTTTGAAAGGGTGGCAGAACGGGAGAGATTACCTCAGGAGCAGTGGGCGGAGGTTCTGGCGCCATATTTGACCAGGGAGCCGCAGAAGGCCTATTATGATCTGACTTTACAAGATGCAAAGGAGTACGCGAAATTAAAAATCGAGATATTGGCACACTCAGGAGTGACTGTCAGAGCGCAAAGGGTCCACCACTGGGTGTATGCTGGCGACAAACCTCCACGCTCACAGATGTTCAACTTGTTACATCTAGTCCAGAAATGGCTGCAGCCAGAGCCTTCCACTCCTGCCCAGATGGTTAAGCGTGTGGTAATGGACAGGTTCATCCATTCCCTACCCAGGCCGGTGCAGACCTGGGTTGCCCAGGGCGACCCTCGGAATGCGGACGACCTTGTTGGCCTGGTAGAGAGGTACCAAGTGGTCGAAAAGTCCCTAGGGAAACCCGATATAATCACCTCCCCCTACTGGAGTGCCCAAAAGAGGTAGGGTTCACCACGGAAGGGGGTCAGAGCCACAACTGGGTGGCGTCCCACTTCCATTGAAGGTGCCACAAGGACTGTTGTTAAGGATGTGATCTGTTGGCGGTGTCGCAATCCGAGACACATAGCCGTCCAGTGTCATATGTCTGCTGAGCCAGTGGACTGCAGCCTAGGCAGACGATGTTCATACTATGCTTACCCAGCCTGCAGTGTGGACTGTCAACCCGGCGAGGGGCCGCAGGCATGTGCCGTATCCGTTAACGGAGTGATGGTCCTGGGGCTGTTGGACTCTGGGAGTCTGGTAACCTTAATCAGTGCCACCATTCCCCACCAGCTGATCCCTACCAAATCTGTGGGCGTCCGCTGCATACATGGGGACGCCAAGAACTACCCGGTGGCCAGAGTGACAGTCGGAACAGACTGTGGCACCCAATCCCACGAGGTCGGGGTGGTCAAGGACCTGATACATCCCATCATTTTGGGGCGCGATTTTCCCTTGTTCTGGAACTTGTGGGGGAAGGGATTCAGATGGATTCCCATGGGAAAAAGCCAGGACCCTAGAGAAATAACCCGGTCGACATCGGAAGTGGATGAGTTCCCACTATGTGTCCTTGTCGGCGACAAGGACGAGATTGTGTCTGAGGTGGCCGACCTCCCTGAATTAGAGGTGCCTGGAGAGAACTTTGGGTCAGCTCAGGTTCGGGACTTGACCTTGAAAGGGGCGTGAGATAATGTTACTGTTTGTAATGGTGTTGCTCAAGAGCCGGGGGCGGACACCAGGTACCCACACTTTGCAGTTCAGGGGGAGCTATTATACCGGGTGACCAAACTAAAAAGTGAAGAGGTAGTGGAACAGCTGTTAGTTCCAGGTTCATAACGTCAGAGGATATTAAACATGGCACACTCACATATTCTGGGGGGACACCTAGGGGTTGAGAAAACCCAGGAGAGAATTATAAGGAGGTTTTTTTGGCCAGGATGTCATCGGGAAATCTTAAACTATTATAGGTCCTGCCCCACCTGCCAGATAACCGCGCCCACCTCCCACTTCCGTAGTCCATTACACTGTGTTCCAAATTATTATGCAAATAATATTTTCTCAGATTTTCCCAAATTACCTATATGAATTGCAGTCATTGTAATTTTCCAGTCAAATAACTATTAGAGTACAATTGAAAGGTTTTCGTACAAACTGCCTATGATCACAGTATATTTTAAAAAAAATAAAAAACTCAAACTGCTCTCAAAATGCATGTTCCAAATTATTAGGCACAGCAGAGTTTTCAACCTTTTCATTTTAATAAAGAACAAAAAAATGTTCATTTTTGAAATTATAAGCATTAGCAGGTTATTACAAACTGAAAAACAGTTTTCAACTGAAAACTTTATTGTAGGTGATGTTACATTTGCACATAGGACCGCTTGTTCGAAAGGAGCTTCTGAACTCTCTCGTCCATTGAATTTGTCAGGTTTTGGATGGTTTCTGCTTTAATTGTTTTGCATGAGGACAGAATACCCTCCCAGAGCTGTTGCTTAGATGTGAACTGCCTCCCGCCACCATAGACACTCCTTTTGAAGATGCTCCAGAGGTTCTCAATGGGGTTGAGGTCAGGGGAACATGGGTGCCACACCATAAGTTTGTCCCCTTTTATGCCCATAGCAGCCAGAGATGCAGATGTGTTATGTGCAGCATGAGACGGGGCATTATCATGCATGAAATGATCTTGCTGCGGAATGCACGGTTCTTCTTCTTGAACCATGGAAGGAAGTGCTGTTTGAGAAACTCAACATACATTATGGAGTTCATCTTTGTAGCGCCGGCGTCCCTGCCCTCTGCTAGGCAGGGACGCTGTTCCCCTCACCTCTCTGCTCCGTGCCCGGCGTCCTCCTCCCGCTCTGCTGGCAGCGCGCGCTCCTTCCCGGCCACTGTGCTTAGGGCGCGCGCGCTCTCCCTCCCTCTTAAAGGGGCCGCGCGCGCCGTCCTAAGGAGTCCTCGGCCAATGGCCGGAGGACTTCACCATATATAAGGCACCTCCTCCAAAATGGAGGTGCCCGAGCAATGTTGTTGCACTGTTCACTACTCTGCTTCAGCCCTCAGGTCCCGTTGCCAGTTACCTGCCAGATACCTGCCAGATTCCTGCCAGCTTGCTGTCTTATTCCTGCCTGATATTCTGCTACCTGCCTGCTAGCCTGAGGTCCGACGGTCTGCCTTACTACTCCTGTCAGTCTGTCTAAGGACCAGCTTGCCCGCTCACCTGGGAGCGCACATCAACTACCTGCCTGCTTGCCTGAGGTCCGACGGTCTGCCTTCCAACTCTTGTCAGTCTGTCTATGGACCAGCTTGCCCGCTCACCTGGGAGCGCACATCTGCTACCTGCCTGCTAGCCTACCTGGAGGCTCTGCCGTCACGTGCTGTGACCACCTGCCTGTCCAGTGACTCCTGCCCGCTCACCTGGGAGCGCTCATCTGCTGCCTGTCTGCTAGCCTACCTGGAGGCTCTGCCGTCACGTGCTGTGACCACCCGCCTGTCCAGAGACTTCTGCCCGCTCACCTGGGAGCGCTCATCTGCCGCCTGTCTGTTGGTCTTCCTGGAGGCTCCGCCGTCACATGCTGTGACCACCCGTTTATCCAGAGACTCTCGCCTGCTCACCTGGGAGCTCACGTCTACCATCAGCCGCCACAGGTCGTACCAACCCTTTACCCAGAGACTGCCCCGGTCACTTGCCGTGACCATCTGCCCGTTCACCCAGAGACTACCCCGGTCACTTGCCGTGACCATCTGCCCGTTCACCCAGAGACTGCCCCGGTCACTTGCCGTGACCATCTGCCCGTTCATCCAGAGACTGCCCCGGTCACTTGCCGTGACCTCCTGCCCGTTCTTCTAGAGACTGTCCCGGTCACCTGCTGTGACTGCCTGCCTGGTCGCCACCCGCTCCCTTACAAGGACCGCCCCCTTGTATAGTAGCTCAGAGGTTCCGCCTCCCAGACCCGTTACAGTTTGCTCGGGCCATGGAACCCGGTGGCACCCAAGCTCCCTCGCTCTCGGACCTGTGTCATGAACTGTCCCGTCAGAGGTCCCAACAGGAGTCCATCCTGGGTCACCTGCGGAATGTCAATTCTCGCCTGGACACTCTGACTGCTCCGCCAGCAACCTCCGCCAGTGCCATGACTCGCAATCTGGCAGCTCCGCTGTCCACTAATACCATGGTATCCTACCCCGGACCCCGGCTTTCTGCACCTCCTCGCTTCGGAGGCGACTCCGCCCAGGCTCGGGGCTTCATAAATCAGTGCACCCTGCACTTTGAACTCCTGTCCCACCAGTTTAACTCCGACCGGGCCAAAATTGCCTTCATCATGTCCCATCTCACCGGGGAGGCCCTGGCCTGGCTAAATCCTCTATGGGAGAGAGGAGACCCCCTGGTGTCCGACTTGCCTGCCTTTCTCATGGCTTTCCGGAAAGTCTTCGACGAACCCGGACGGAAGACCTCATCCGCATCATCACTGCTACGCCTCCGTCAGGGAAGTCTCACCGTGGGCCAATATGCCATACGGTTCCGTACCCTTGCCTCGGAGCTGGCCTGGGATAACGACGCTCTGGTATCCGTCTTCTGGGAGGGTCTGTCCGGCCGTATTAAAGATGAACTTGCCGGTCGGGACATTCCTACCACTCTCGATGACCTAATAACTCTTGCCACCCGGATTGACCTACGGTTCCAGGAGCGTGCCAAAGAGGTCACCCGTGAGAGGAGGTTTCCACGTCTAGCTCCTACTTTTCAGAAATCCGTCTCTCCCCAGGTACACTCTCCTGAGCCTATGCAGGTCGACCAGACCAAGATGGTCAAAACCCGTCAGGACTTACGCCGTGCCGAGGGGAGCTGCTTCTACTGTGGCAGTAAGGAGCACCGGATCCGTGCCTGCCCGGAGAGGTCGGGAAATGCCTGTGTCTAGGTTCGCTCAGAGAGGTCGACCTAAACAAGAATAAATCCTCTCCATCTCTGCTGCTGTCAGTCTCAATCGTCTGCGGGGAGAACCGTTATTTCGAACTAGCCCAACTTGACTCTGGAGCAGCCGGGAATCTTATTTCACAGTCCCTGGTAGAGAAATACCGCATCCCCACCAAACCTCTGGCTGTACCCTTGTCTGTTGCTGCCGTGGATGGGGGTCTCTTACCACGCCCCATCCAACTCATCACCGAATCCATTACTCTGCAGGTGGGAATGCTGCATTCTGAGAGTATCTCCTTTCATTTCTGCCTGGACTCTCTCACGCCCTCTTGCTAGGTCTACCTTGGCTCCAGAGACATGCACCCGTGCTTGACTGGGAGACCGGAGAGGTCCTTCGCTGGGGACAGGACTGCCATAAGACCTGTCTGGTTCCCGTCCATCCCGTCCATCCTTCTCCTACCCCAGCTAATCTACCTGGACTTCCGATTCCTTATTGGTCTTATGCTGATGTCTTTAATAAAAAGGAGGCAGAGACACTACCCCCTCATAGACCATACGACTGCCCTATCGACCTGTTACCTGGTACTACTCCTCCCCGTGGGCGTATTTATCCATTATCCGCTGCTGAGACCCGGTCGATGTCCGAATATATTGAGGAGAATCTGGCCAGGGGATTCATCCGGAAATCTACCTCCCCGGCGGGAGCAGGCTTCTTTTTCGTCAAAAAGAAGGACGGCTCTCTCCGTCCCTGTATAGACTATAGAGGCCTTAACCAGATCACGGTGAAGAATAAGTACCCCCTTCCGCTCATTCCGGAGTTATTTGATCGTCTGAGGGGGGCTAGAATCTTCACCAAACTGGACCTCCGTGGGGCGTACAACCTGGTTCGTATCCGTCAGGGGGATGAATGGAAGACGGCATTCAACACCCGGGACGGCCACTATGAATATCTGGTAATGCCCTTTGGTCTCTGTAACGCTCCTGCCGTCTTTCAAGAGTTGGTCAATGACATCTTCCGGGACCTTCTCTACTCCTGCGTAGTGGTGTACCTGGACGACATCTTGGTCTTCTCTCCGGATCTCCAGACTCACCGGAGGGACGTTCGTCAGGTCCTGCTCAGGCTCAGGCAGAATCACCTCTTCGCTAAATACGAGAAGTGCCTCTTTGAGCAGACCTCGCTTCCGTTTTTGGGCTACATTATTTCTCAGACCGGCCTACGAATGGATCCAGAGAAACTGTCTGCCATCGAGAAATGGCCTCGACCGGAGGGGTTGAAGGCCATTCAGCGGTTCCTGGGCTTTGCCAACTACTACCGCCTCTTCATACCGCACTTCTCTTCCCAGACTGCCCCAATTTCCGCGCTCACCCGTAAGGGTACTAATCCCAAAGAGTGGCCGCCCGAAGCAGAGGAGGCCTTTCTTTCCTTTAAACAGGCCTTCTCTTCCGCCCCGGTGCTGCATCGCCCGGACGGCAACAAGCAGTTCTTCCTGGAAGTTGACGCCTCCTCCTCTGGAGCCGGAGCGGTACTTACTCAAAAATCATCTTCCGGGAGGATGGTAACTTGCGGCTTCTTCTCTAAACTCTTCTCCTCCTCAGAGCGCAATTATTCCATAGGAGACCGAGAGTTATTGGCCATCAAACTGGCATTGGAGGAGTGGCGTTACCTGCTCGAGGGGGCTCTTCACCCGGTAATAATTTACACTGACCACAAGAACTTGGCTTACCTCCAGCATGCCCAGAGACTTAACCCGCGCCAAGCCCGGTGGTCCTTGTTTTTTGCTCGCTTTGATTTTGTTCTTCATTTTCGCCCGGCTGACAAAAACGTCAAGGCGGACGAGTTGTCTCGATCCTTTCTGGTGTCTGATCTCGAGGAAGATCCGAAACACATCATCGATCCCGCCAGAGTAATGCAGGTGGCTCCCGTGAGTCTAAATTGTCTCCCTCCCGGAAAGACGTTCGTATCAGTACCTGATCGGGAGAAGATCCTTCACTGGGGTCACTCGTCTAAACTGGCTGGCCACGCCGGTCAGAAAAAGACCCTCCAGCTTATTACCCGGCACTACTGGTGGCCTACCCTGCACAAGGACGTAATAGACTTTGTTTCTGCCTGTGTGTCCTGCGCCCGCAACAAGGTTCCGAGACATCTGCCAGCCGGTCGCCTCCTTCCGCTTTCTGTACCTGCTGCCCCCTGGCAGCATATAGCAATGGACTTTATAACTGACCTCCCAGTCTCTGCCGGTTGTACGGTCATTTGGGTGGTCGCTGACCGCTTCTCCAAGATGGCTCATTTCGTTCCCCTGCCAGGCCTCCCGTCTGCACCCGAGCTAGCTAAAGACTTTATTCGTCACATCTTTCGTCTTCATGGCCTGCCCCTCCACATCGTGTCGGATCGTGGGGTACAGTTCACCTCACGCTTCTTGAGAGCCACTTGTAAACTGAATAGTGGATGTAGGAGAACCTCAGCAGATGATTGTACTGTTACAAAAAAAATTCTCTATGCAATGACTAACCCTGATATTACTGCCATATGGTGGCCAAATAGTGGTAGATACCAGTACTGCAGAGATTGCAGTACAGATACAGATAGTGACTTACAGCTGATGTTCTTTCTGGAGGAATTATTCACTTTTCTCATCTTTTCTATCTGGCCCAGACCAACATGGCAATTTCTTCAGCTGTAGAGATTATAACAAAGAGACATATGACTTCTCACATTTCCAGCACCGTCCCCATCTATCCCCAATTTGCACAAACTCCTTATCGTGCTGAGCCGCTGCTTTTTGTGTCTCTATTATTGCACCTACTGTGTGGTACTGTGTGTCCTCTAATTTTTCTCCTACTGGAGCCCTAGATTGCACTCATAAAGTATGATGTTAACAAAAGTGCCCCGCAAACACGGTAAGATGCCCCCACAGTAAATTCCTCCACAGTACTCTTCAGACGCACAGTAGGATGATCCTACTATACCCCACCCCTCAACTCTCCTGGAAAAGTATGGTGACCCCAACACAATATGATCCCCCAACTGTGACCACTCACACAGCCCTCCATGGGCCTATTTACAGTATAATGGCCCCCACACAAACCTTAACACTGTATAATTGCTTGCATAAAATATAAAAGGTCCCACATAGCCCTGCAAATATTATAATACCCCACATAGCCTTCCATATAGTATAATGCACCTCATAGTCCTTCATGTAGTATAATGCACTCTCTATAGTCCTCCATATAGTATATTGCACACCCCATAGTCCTCCATATAAGATAATGCACCCCATAGTCCTCCATGTAGTATAATGCACTCGATACTTCTTTATGTAGGATAATGAAGTCCCCATAGGCCTCCATATAGTATAATGCACTCCCCATAGTCCTCCATATAGTATAATGCCCTCCCCATAATTCTCCATATAGTGTAATGGATTCCCCATAGTCCTCCATATAGTATAATGCACTACCCATAGTTCTCCATACAGAAAAATGCACTCACCTTAGTCTTCCATATAGTATAATTCGCTCTCCATATTCCTCCATACAGTATAATGCACTCACCATAGTTCTCCTTACAGTATAATGCACCCCATAGTTCTCTATACAATATAATGCACTCCCCATAGTCCTCCATACAGTATTCTGGGCACCACAATGATCTCACTGTGACATGCAGACATCTCGTGAGACATGCAGAGATTGCCTGACTAACAGGCAATCCCTGTATGTGTTACGGCTGTCTAACAGCCGCGAGACATACAGCCGCAGTGACGTGAACATATTTTGGGAACACACCGAATTGAAGATAACGCCTTATCCAAGCATGTTCACGCAACACTACTAACTACCCATGAAATGACTGTTCTGAGAAAAGGATTATCATTTGTGCCAATTAGTAATTTCTGTCATTTTGACTGGATCAAAGACCTACACCTGTTCTCCAGAAAGTTTAAATGGCTCAATTATTTCGCACAAAAAACAAATGTTTATGTGCTGATCTCGACATTCCCCTTGACCTACTACCTGATATAAGGGAACTGGCAGGACTGAGTAGCCTTCCCCGAGGTTCAACTAGAACGGGACCTTTCACGTCCCTCAAAAATAAAAGCATTAAAATGCCCCACTTATCTGGAGATTTATCGCCTGTTGACATATTTGTCAACATGGTCAGTAAGCACCTATCAGAAATAGACCCTAAATGCTATAGAGCCAATCTCTCTAAAGAACAGATGCATGCAGTGGTGGATTTATAAAAGGATGCCACCATTGTCTTTAAAGCATCAGACAAAGAGGGTAATATAGTCATCATGGACATGCAAGACTATAGAGTGATGTGTTTAAGATTACTGTTAGACAGGGAGGGCTACACGGTTCTGCCAAAAAATCCCACTCCCTCTCTAGTAGAAAAACTGACCTCAGTTTTGACAGACGCAAGAAATAACAATCTTATAGGCAAAAATGAATTTGATTTTCTCTTCCCTGTTTGTCCGACGATGGCAACCTTCTATACATTGCCTAAAATCCACAAGGGCCTCAATCCAGTAAAAGGTAGACCAATTGCTTTGGGTATAGGCTGCCTTTTCCAAAATGTGGTTGTATATCTTGATCAGGTATTGAGATAATTTGCCCTCCCTTCTTATACCAGAGACTCTATGGATCTCTTACAAAAATTGGAGGGGATCCCAGTTGACAATCAAATCTGGCTAGCCAGTATAGCTCTAGAAGTCCTCTACGCCTCAATACCCCATGCGAAGGGGATTAAGGCAGTGGAATATTTTTTTGTCCTTAAAAGGCACAGAATTTCAGGTGCATAACGAGTTCATAATTAAACTCCTCAAATATGCTCTGACAAGTAACGTTTTCCTCTTTGAAAATAAGATCTACCACCAGCTCAAGGGCATGGCCATGGGTAATTTCTGTGCGCCAACCTATGATAACTTGTTCCTGGGCTCGTGGAAGTAAATGGAGCTGTTCATGGATAAGAGGGAGGAATACATTGCCACATTGAAATATGGGCAAGGTATATCGGTGATATACTAATACTGTGGAGGGGACCACATGAGAAATTCATTGAATTTGTTGTGTCACTTAAGCAAGACTCTTTAGGTGTGGGAAATGGACTGGCGGTGACTACCATTTTTGGCACTTTGAATACCGCAATATACACCAAACCCATGTCAACCAATTCCCTTCTTCGGTGGGAGAATCACCATCCTCCACCACTGAAGAGGGGAATCCCATAGGGCCAATATCTGAGGTTGAGACGGAACTGTTCGGATAAAAGGGAGTTATTACGACAAGCTCGTGACCTATGTAATAGGCTCCATGAGAGAGGGCACCTGGATTGGATATTGAGAAAATCATATCAGTTTGCCATTAAACAGAAAATAGAAAACTTCCTGTCCCCCAATTAGAGAGCTGGGGAGGAGAAAGAGATTGAGTTGAGAGCCACTTTTGACAATGGGGCCTCACAAGCAAGGGCCATTATTGAAAAATATTGGAACATCTTAAACATGGAAATTGACCTTAAAGATAGTTTCAGTTCAACACCACAAATTCCGTTTTGAAAAAATTGGTCGATTGGGGAAAAGTAGTACAAAGTCATTTTGCACTGATGATGGATCGTAGCACCTGGCTACCAGAGAGACCTAAAGGTTGCTTCAAATGCAGTGGGTGTGAAGCATGCCCCAATGTAACAACTATCAAGTCCTTCACAAGTAATGTGACTGGGGAATCATTTATGATTAAGGACTTAATAAATTGTAGAACTAAAAATGTTATCTACAAAGAAATCTGTATTTGTGGAAAGGAATACGTAGGCAAAACAATGAGAGAGCTTAGAAGAAGAGTGGGGGAGCGAATGGGCGATATTTCAAACAAACGCAACACACCCATTGCAAGACATGCCAACTCAGTACATGGGGCAATGTTGGGGTTATCACCTTTATTGAGATTGATTTCATAAAACCAACAAATACAGCAGGGGATATCAATAGGATTTTGCTACAAAAGGAATCTAGATGGATATCCGTTTACAGACCACCAACCCCAAAATGAACAGATAAGCTTTGGATGCTTCATATAGTCCAATTATTTAATTGGTCCTATTGATAATTCCCCCCTTTTCTCCCCCCCCTCCACTCATTATCTTTCCTTGCCTTACAAATAATTGTGAATTTTGGATATGGTATTTGTAAATTCTGAGATCCACTCCTTTCCCTCCCCCTTTGTTGAGTGTCCGAAAAAGTATTGGATCCACTTTTAGGAGGACAGGCTTTAAATTTGGTCTCACATATTCTACGCCTAAGTTGCGGTTAAGTTTACCAATGTTGCTATTGACAACATACATTCTCTTTAAATTAATTGTCACATAGTTATGGGCCACCTTGGGGACTAGCCTCTGGGTCAGGATGTGACTCTTAGATTTTGTGACATTAAACGGGATATCAGCTATCTAGCCAACTAGGTGAGCACCAATTAATTCTCATTTATGCAGTAACCCTGAGCAAAGATTTAACCATGGTATCTCCAGCCATTAGTACTCAGAGGCCCAACCCATTAATATAGTGAGGCATCCATTATAGGTAAAATGATAGGAGAGGAATTAATCAAGATGTATGTTATTTTTATACCACCTCCTCACAGCACCTGTGCAGATGCCTACCCCTGGCTGGCATGCCAGAGGTCTCCTGATCATCATGAAGACATGTTGGCTTTTGCCGGCTCAGAATAAGAGCTGAACTCCGCCTATAGACAGGATGTTGGCGGTATTTCAGTCTCCCTGGTTACAACGAGTAATGATAGGGATACGGATCTCGGGCCGGGAGATTGTACCATATGGGACATCAGAGCATTGCGGTCTCCATTGAGCTGACTCAGAGTGGAATCAAACCCCACCTCCACACACAATGCTGGCAGTTTCCCAGTGTCCATAGAAATGCTGGAAAACAGAGAGGATAAAAACTCCGCCTCCAGATATAATGCTGATGGCATCTTTCATCTCCATGGAGATACCATCTCCGCCTCCGGAAATGACGCCGGCGGCGTTCTAGTCTCCATGGAGATACCAAGAGATGGAGTGGGTACAGCTTCTCCGACCGGAAAAACTTTCCATACGGTGAACTTAGTTTAGCCCCTATACATGACGTTAATAACACCTTTGTCATCATGGTGACATTCATGAGTGGCATGAAGCATAGGCATATGTACCACCAGAACTTTGAGATCACGGTGTGAACGAGAATGCTCCTAGATAGGGGTTAATGCTATGGATAATGGGCAGTTATATAGAGAGTTGGCGTGGATGTTAATAATACTAGGCTTGGCAGCATATTGATGACCATGGAAAGGATGTTTAAGTTTTTTTGTCTTAAACACATATGGGGATTTAATTTCACCCCTTGAAGTGAGAGAGGACGCCATGAATGAGAAGGGGCCATGGATTGACACTATATAAATTAACATGGTAGCATCATTTCTACAAGTGAAGTGCAACACTCTGCACTTTTTCTAGGAGATACCTACCACTTTAGGATACTCCTATCTACGACATATATTTTTGTCACTCAGCACTATACTGGAACAGAGGCAACTCATTCTGGAGAAACCCATGCTTTTTCCTTTTTTTCTTCCCCTGTACAAAGTAACATTCTCCTGATGACATCTCATTATTGAGAAAGACGTAGGCTTTTGATGATTAGACGCAGACTTGTGATAATTTACGTGTAACTGTTGAAGCTTGCTTCCCGAGCTTCAAAAGGAAATCTATCTTCAGGCCGGCACCGATACGAAATATGGATTATTGTAAGTTCCATAATTCCGATAATAATGGGACCTATATTTTTAGTGGTAGGGACAGCCAAGGAGCAATATGCTTATGTTTCCATAGCTGTAAACCCCTCCGTGGAGCTGTAGCGCAAAAGCACTAGAATAACGGGTCGCAAATACGCCATGCGTGGTCTCTAAATGAAGGTAAAATCATAACGGAAAAAATGGCATCGTTTGCAAGCTTCTGCGATCAACAAGCAATAAGTTATCGCAGAAGTTAGCTTTTTTAATAAAAACATGAAAGGTGGAGCCCAGCCCCTGTGATGACGGCACAGTGGGGTGTGGGCAGGTCTCTCCCTTCAGCATAAAATAGTCTGCTGAGGTTGGAGTAGCACTCATTGCCAGGGGAGTATAGATACTATAAGCAACGGGTCACGTTCGAAAACGTTCAAATCAAATCGGGGAGCCCCTCCTCCACCTATATTGAATCGTCTCAGCAATCTTATAGTAAGTCTCTTCTTTAATCCTTATTATTTTGTGTAACTGCTTATGTATTGTAATGTCTCCTTTGTAAAATCTTGTATATTCTTCTTAAACACTGTCTCCCTGTTGGATTAAATATAAAATTGAATAGTTCTGTTTCTTTTGTCCTGTAATCGTTCCCTCCTCCGAAGCCATATGCTACCAGAATACTGACTTTTTGACTTACTGACTTTTAGGATTGCTACTTCCTGTAGGTGGCACTAGAGTTCTAGTCCTCTTCCTCTCTGAAGAGACAATTTGCATATTTCCCAGAGGAGCATTGCGGCTGTCGCCTGTCATCCAGCCAAACCAGAACTCACACTTTGCACTGACGAGGGGTAGTACCCCGAAACACAGTGTCTGCAAATTGAGTTTCTGGTATTGGCTTTTATCCTAAGTCACGTGATAAGGCTCGTTAAAGGGTCACTATTGACTTTTAGGACTGCTACTTCCTGTAGGTGGCACTACAGTTCTAGTCCTCTTCCTCTCTGAAGAGACAATTTGCATTATTGAGAAAGAAACGCGTCGGGAGGGATTTTTTCTAAGGGTATTATCATAGCCATACTTGGGTACTGGCCCTGTTGGGGCGGGAGAAAACACATGGGGCATGACAGGGCAGACATGGGTGAAAAAGGGACCTAGCTACTCCTGGAATCTTACAGAACTGGATGCCCCTATGACTCAAATGGATGAGATCTATACACTTTATATGCACGGGCACTTTTTCATTTAGTTCATCTGCATACTATGTGTAGTTTAAAGGCATAAGAAATTTATTGGTCATTATATAGGCAACACATGTGAACCTACCTTTGTTGGTTGTATTGTCCTGGGAATATTTTATTTTAGAATTATTAAATGTTATTTTTTAAGAGAGTTTTTCTATTCTGTTAGAATTGTAATTCTGAAAAACCAGACCCTGTAATCAAAAGCAGGGACCATAGCTATTTATCTGTTCCTAGATTACACATACATACTGGGGAGAATAACCTGAATGCACAGGATCTGTGTACATAGTATATAGCGCAGAGGTGGAGCCTATACACAGATCACACATACAGTATATAGTGAGGAGTGATGACCTGCATAGACACTATATACATGATAAGTATACATCAGAGGGATGGAGCCTGTACGTAGATCACACATATATACTGGAGAGAATAACCTGGATACACCGGATCTGTATTATACATAGCATGATCCGTATATAGCACAGAGATAGAGGTTACTTACAGGTCACCAGACTTCCTAAATGAGAAGGGGAACTAAACAGCCCACAGCAGGGTCAGTATAACTGCACCGACATGAATTGTTGCTTCTCAACATCATACATATAACATCCCCTGGCTAAGGAAACTCCTCTCTCACAAGTGTCTCAAGTACATGCGACTACCCTGCTCCTCTATAGGGAGCATAGTAATGGCAGACACTGTACAGTGGCATGTAAAATCTTGGGCACCCCTGGTCTAAATTACTGTTATTGTGAACTGTTAAGAAAGTTGAAGATGAAATGATCTCTAAAAGGCCTAAAGTTAAGGATGACACATTTCCTTTGTATTTTAGGGATAAAATATGTATTGTTATGTTTTACTTTATTCAAAATTACAAAAAGAAAAATGGGCCAATACAGAAGTTTGGGCACCCTGTATGGTTAGTACCTACTAGCACCCCCTTTTGAAAGTATCACAGTTTTCAACGCTTTTTGTAGCCAGACAAGAGTCTTTCAATTCTTGTTTGAGGGATTTTCATCCATTCTTCCTTGGAAAATTCTTCCAGTTCTGTGAGATTCCTGGGTTGTCATGCTTGCACTGCTATTTTGAGGTCTAGCCACAGATTTTCAAATCTTCAGCTTGCACCTTTTGAGGTAGTCTATTGTGAATTTTGAGATGTGTTTAGGATCATTATCCATTTGCAGAAGCCATCCTCTTTTCAACTTCAGCTTTTTTTACAGATGGTGTTATGTTTGCATCAAGAATTTGTTGAAATTTCATTGAATCCATTTTTCCCTCTACCCATGAAATGTTTCCCATGCCAGTGGCTGCAACACAATCCCAAAGCATGATTGATCCACCCCCATGCTTAATAGTTGGCGAGATGTTTTTTTCCTGAAATTCTGTGCCCTTTTTTCTTCACACATACCGTTGCTTATTGTGGCCAAAGAGTTCTATTTTAGCCTCATCAGTCCACAGGACTTGTTTCCAAAATGCATCAGGCTGGTTTAAATCTTCTCTTGCATACTTCTGACGCTGAATTTTATGGTGAGGACACAGGAGACGTTTTCTTCTGATGACTCTTCCATGAAGGCCATATTTGTGCAGGTGTGTCTGAACACTAGAACAATCTACCACAACTCCAGAGTCTGCTAAATCTTTCTGAATATCTTTTACAATCAAGCGAGAGTTCTGATTTGCCTCTCTAGCAATCCTACGAGCAGCTCTCACTGAAATTTTGCTTGGTCTTCCAGACCTTATCCTGTTAACTGCCATTTCTTAATTACATTTCGAACTGAGGAAAGGGCAACTTGAAAACACTTTTTTCTTATAGCCTTCTCCTGCTTTGTGGGCCTCCATCATTTTCAGAATGCTAGGCAGCTGCTTAGAAGAACCCATGGCTGCTGTTTTTTGGCACAAGGTTGGCACAAGGTTAAAGGAGGTTGGGTATTTTAAGGGAGGCTGTGAAATTTGCATCACCTGGCCTTTCCTAACGATGATAGTGAACAAGTCATAAGCCTAACAGACTAATTAAGGTCTGAAAACTTGGTCAAAGTTATCTGAGTACACAAATCTGATGCGCCCCCTGGGCCGTGGGGTACTCGGTGCTGGGCCGGTCATTGCTAGGGGAGATGTCACAGTGGCGGTGACCCGGTCCGTGACCCAGGGCGGTCAATCAAAAGGGGATTATTTACAGGGGATTTATAGTTCTTTATATAAAGTTCGTGACGCCACCTGCGGTATGCGGCTATGTGGAGCCGCCGCTGCGGAGCAGGTTCTCTGGAGCTGATGTAAATGCAGCAGGGTTGGTTTAGCTCTCCACAGGTAGAGCTTAGCTCCAGGGCTGGGTAGATGTTGTAGATGTTGCTGGGCGTTGTAGTGCAGTGTAGTGCAGGGGGTGATGGCGCAGCAGTAATACACAGAGACAGTGGGGTGCAGTCTTCAGAGTTTACTCACAGTTGTTAAGTTCCTCAGGTTGCACTGTACAGGTTACAGCCTCCCACGTCGCGCTGCGTTCACCAGGCAAGAGGTTCAGCAATCCCTCAGGTAATTCCAGAGCACTTAACGGGACCCCTTTCTGTGTGCCTTTCTCAGTCGTCTTCCTGCGCTGGCTCTCACCCTCCTGCCCTGCGCCTCACAATCAGTGTCCCAAGCCGGTAGCCTCGGGTCTTGTCGGGCGACCTGCAGTCCCCTGAACCCTCTGTGGCCACCTTTTCGGCGATGTAATTGTGGCTGTGGCAACTTCACCTTAAAAGTACAGAAGCCTCCGGTTTCTAGCTGAGCCTTGTAGTTCTCCACTAGTTTAGGGGCCGGTCCCCTCTGCGGCTTGATCCTTCCACACCTGGTAGATTCGGGCGTACGGGCGGCCTCCAGCACTGCCCGTACCTTTAGGATCCCCTCGTTCCTCCTGGAGCCTTCTCTCCTGCTCCTCTCTCCTTCTCCGTCCTGGGCCTCTCTGCTAGGCCCACTCTGGGGCAGAGCTCGTGCAGAGCCCCTGCTCCCCTCACTTCTCCTCTCAGACTGGCTTGTCTTTACAAGA
The DNA here is from genome assembly GCF_046119375.1 of Phyllobates terribilis. NCBI lineage: Eukaryota > Metazoa > Chordata > Amphibia > Anura > Dendrobatidae > Phyllobates > Phyllobates terribilis. The sequence continues at coordinate 719,025,018 of NW_027362761.1, read as the reverse complement.
TGGCTCCCTCTTTTATACACCTCCTTCACAAGTGCTCCCCTGATTCGCTTCCTCCACCCACACCCACTACATGGTTCTCCCTTACTTGGTTCCCCTCCACTCCAGCCAGGGACCAGGTACTGTGCTCTCCCTTAGGAGCAATCTTGCCCTGCCCTACTGAAGTGGATGTGTTGGATGCAGGTGTTAGGTCAGAACTCTATCCTTACCTGAGAGTGGGATACCACACCTCTGGGTGAGATGCAGTACCTCTGTGGCGACTGAACCCTCAGGGGCGCCACAAATCTCCAAGGGTGCCCAAACTTTTGCATTGGCTCATTTTCCAGGAAATGTGTTATTTTTAACTCTGGGCCTTTTAGAGATCATTTCATCTTCAATTTGCTTAACTGTTCACAATAACATTCATTTTGCCCAAACTTTTAGATACCACTATATATATGTATATACACTGCTCAAAAAAATAAAGGGAACACTCAAATAACACATCATAGATCTGAATGAATGAAATATTCTCATTCAATACTTTGTTCTGTACAAAGTTGAATGTGCTGACAACAAAATCACACAAAAATCATCAATGGAAATCAAATTTATTAACCAATGGAGGCCTGGATTTGCAGTCACCCCCAAAATTAAAGTGGAAAAACACACTACAGGCTGATCCAACTTTGATGTAATGTCATTAAAACAAGTCAAAATGAGGCTCAGTATTGTGTGTGGCCTCCACGTGCCTGTATAACCTCCCTACAACACCTGGGCATGCTCCTGATGAGGTAGCCGATGGTCTCCTGTGGGATCTCCTCCCAGACCTGGACTAAAGCATCCGCCAACTCCTGGACAGTCTGTGGTGCAACGTGACGTTGGTGGATGGAGCGAGACATGATGTCCCAGATGTGCTCAATCGGATTCAGGTCTGGGGAACGGGCGGGCCAGTCCATAGCTTCAATGCCTTCATCTTGCAGGAACTGCGGACACACTATAGCCACATGAGGTCTGGCATTGTCCTGCATTAGGAGGAACCCAGGGCCAACCGCACCAGCATATGGCCTCACAAGGGGTCTGAGGATCTCATCTCGGTACCTAATGGCAGTCAGGCTACCTCTGACGAGCACATGGAGGGCTCTTCGGCCCTCCAAAGAAATGCCACCCAACACCATTACTGACCCACTGCCAAACCGGTCATGCTGAAGCAAGTTGCAGGCAGCAGATCGCTCTCCACGGCGTCTCCAGACTCTGTCACGTCTGTCACATGTGCTCAGTGTGAACCTGCTTTCATCTGTGAAGAGCACAGGGCGCCAGTGGCGACTTCGCCAATCCTGGTGTTCTGATGCAAATGCCAAGCGTCCTGCACGGTGTTGGGCTGTGAGCACAACCCCCATCTGTGGACGCCGGGCCCTCATACCACCCTCATGGAGTCGGTTTCTAACCGTTTGTGCTGACACATGCACATTTGTGGCCTGCTGGAGGTCATTTTGCAGGGCTCTGGCAGTGCTCCTCCTGTTCCTCCTTGCACAAAGGAGGAGGTAACGGTCCTGCTGCTGGGTTGTTGCCCTCCTATGGCTCCCTCCACATCTCCTGGTATCTGCTCCATGCTCTGGACGCTGTGCTGACAGACACAGCTACCCTTCTTTCCACAGCTCGCACTATCGTGCTATCCTGGATGAACTGCACTGCCTGAGCAACTTCTGTGGGTTGTACTGTAGACACCGCCTCATGCTACTGTACCTCTAGGGGTGAGAGCAATGGCAAAATGAAAAAGTGACCAAAATAACAGCCAAAAAGGATGAGAACAGAGAAATGGTCTGTGGTCACCACCTGCAGAACCACTCCTTTATAGGGGGTCTCTTGCTAATTGCTTATCATTTCTACCAGTTGTCTGTTCCATTTGCACAACAGCAGGGGAAATTGATTCACAATCAGTGTTGCTTCATAACTGGACAGGTAGATTTCACAGAAGTGTTATTGACTTGGAGTTACATTGTGTTGTTTAAGTGATCCCTTTATTTTTTTGAACAGTGTATATATATACCCGTATTTTCCAGAGTATAAGACGACTGGGTGTATAAGACGACCCTCAACTTTTCCAGTTAAAATATAGAGTTTGGGATATACTCGCCGTATAAGACTACCCCTCTTCTAACGCACATACGGTAAAAATTAACTAAAAATCAGATTTGATTTCAATATAGTAATTTTAAAATGATGAACCTTACCGGCGATTGGCTGGTTGTTGTATACAAATTCTGCTTGGATTGGTCAGCTCTCCCTGCCTGCCCAGCTCTCCTCGTCTCCAAGACTATCAGAGCGGTAGCACATCCCTCTGGCCCACCCTTGTATCCTATTACCGGTACCTCCTTCTCTGCCTCTCTGATCTCGCTCCTGAGGACTGCAGTGACGAGGTGAGGGGGCGCCTCACCGGGAAGGTGTAAGTGAAGCAAGCTGCAGGCGTCCGGGACGCCCGGGGTATTGAAAAAAGAGAAAGAGCGGTGCTGTGCCGAGAAAAACATGCATCTTTCACTCGTCTGGCCTGCCCTTGTATTACCTCCTCCTCTGCATCTCAGATCTCACCCATGCGTGCCTGCACCACTTCACTGCAGTCCTCAGGAGCGAGATCTGAGAGGCAGAGGAGGTAATACAAGAGCAGGCCAGACGAGTGAAAGAGGCGTGTTTTTCTGGGCACAGCACTGCTCTTTCTCTTTTTTCCATACCCCGGGCGTCCCGGACGCCTGCAGCTTGCTTCACTTACACTTCATGCTCCTTAATAGCCGGCACACAGAGTAGCCACAACACAGCTCCTGCTACTGCCGGGCGATCGCGTGTGCCCGCTATTAAAGGGAATGAATATTCACCCCTCCCCACGCCCATGGGCGTGGAGAGAGGTTGAATATTCATGCCGTTTAACAGCGGGCACAGGCGAATCCGGCAGCAGCAGGAGCCGCTATTAAGGAGCATGAATATTCAGTGCTCCCCATGGGCGTGAGGAGCAGTGAATATTCATTTTCTTTAGCAACGGGGACAATGTAAGCTGCAGTAGGCGGCTGCTGCCTCCTGTGCCCCGCTCCTCCGCGGCTACTGCTCCCCCCACACCCCACACATCATATATATATAGCCCCTCCTCCCCCAACATTCGGACTATAAGGGTATACGCCCTATAAGATGACACCCGGCGTATAAGACGACTCCTGACTTTTGAGAAGATTTTCAGGGGTTAAGAAGTCGTCTTATATGCCGGAAAATACGGTATATATACAGTACAGACCAAAAGTTTGGACACACCTTCTCATTTAAAGATTTTTCTGTATTTTCATGACTATGAAAATTGTACATTCACACTGAAGGCATCAAAACTATGAATTAACACATGTAGAATTATATACATAACAAAAAAGTGTGAAACAACTGAAAATATGTCTTATATTCTAGGTTCTTCAAAGTAGCCACCTTTTGCTTTGATGACTGCTTTGCACACTTTTTGCATTCTCTTGATGAGCTTCAAGAGGTAGTCAACGGAAATGGTCTTCTAACAATCTTGAAGGAGTTCCCAGAGATGCTTAGCACTTGTTGGCCCTTTTGCCTTCACTCTGCGGTCCAGCTCACCCCAAACCATCTCGATTGGGTTCAGGTCTGGTGATTGTGGAGGCCAGGTCATCTGGCATAGCACCCCATCACTCTGCTTCTTGGTCAAATAGCCCTTACACAGCCTGGAGGTGTGTTTGGGGTCATTGTCCTGTTGAAAAATAAATGATGGTCCAACTAAACGCAAACCGGATGGCATAGCATGCCGCTGCTGCAAGATGCTGTGGTAGCCATGCTGGTTCAGTATGCCTTCAATTTTGAATAAATCCCCAACAGTGTCACCAGCACAGCACCCCCACACCATCACACCTCCTCCTCCATGCTTCACGGTGGGAACCAGGCATATAGAGTCCATCCGTTCACCTTTTCTGCGTCGCACAAAGACACGGTGGTTGGAACCAAAGATCTCAAATTTGGACTCATCAGACCAAAGCACAGATTTCCACTGGTCTAATGTCCATTCCTTGTGTTCTTTAGCCCAAACTTGTCTCTTCTGCTTGTTGCCTGTCCTTAGCAGTGGTTTCCTAGCAGCTATTTTACCATGAAGGCCTGCTGCACAAAGTCTCCTCTTAACAGTTGTTGTAGAGATGTGTCTGCTGCTAGAACTCTGTGTGGCATTGACCTGGTCTGTAATCTGAGCTGCTGTTAACCTGTGATTTCTGAGGCTGGTGACTCGGATAAACTTATCCTCAGAAGCAGAGGTGACTCTTGGTCTTCCTTTCCTGGGGCGGTCCTAAAGTAAGCCAGTTTCTTTGTAGCGCTTGATGGTTTTTGCAACTGCACTTGGGGACACTTTCAAAGTTTGCCCAATTTTTCACACTGACTGACTTTCATTTTATAAAGTAATGATGGCCACTCGTTTTTCTTTACTTAGCTGCTTTTTTCTTGCCATAATACAAATTCTAACAGTCTATTCAGTAGGACTATCAGCTGTGTATCCACCAGACTTCTGCACAACACAACTGATGGTCCCAACCCCATTTATAAGGCAAGAAATCCCACTTATTAAACCTGACAGGGCACACCTGTGAAGTGAAAACCATTTCCGGTGACTACCTCTTGAAGCTCATCAGTAGAATGCCAAGAGTGTGCAAAGCAGTCATCAAAGCAAAAGGTGGCTACTTTGAAGAACCTAGAATATAAGACATATTTTCAGTTGTTTCGCACTTTTTTGTTAAGTATATAACTCCACATGTGTTAATTCATAGTTTTGATGCCTTCAGTGTGAATGTACAATTTTCAAAGTCATGAAAATACAGAAAAATCTTTAAATGAGAAGGTGTGTCCAAACTTTTGGTCTGTACTGTACATATATACATATAATCATTTTTCTTTTTAATATTTATATTTCATTTATTTATTTAGTACATAGATGTGCACTGCAGTGGTATTAAGAGCTATATCTCTATATACCAGTTCAGTGTGCTTGTAAAGAATAAGAACATTATTTCAGTGGTGTAAGCAGAGAAAATTCACCTATCTTTGGCAGTACTGCCTGTGACTCACAACTAAAACTGATGCATGCCATGCGAAAGGGTGTGCATTCAAATCCTGGGGAGGATCATTATATACATGAATTCTAAAAGTAAAGTTCCCCCTTCCCCCAAAATGGGAAAATATGATTTTGTTTCTTAGAAATAAAATTTATTCTATATTATAGGGGTTTTCCAGGCTTGAGACAAAAGTCTACAGGCACTCTTTGTGGCTGCAGACTGCTGAATCGTTACAATGTGAGGTGCACATGCTTTCACGATTTCTTGGTATTGCCTATGACAGCATGTATGTGATTTACAAGCTTGCAGTCACATGTTGGCTATATGCATTTGACTTCTCTTCATGGAATTGAATTGAGAGAAGTTGGATGAGTTTAATCAGCGCATAAACACTAGTATAAAAATCACATGCCTGAAGTCATATGACCGCCTGCTCACGCTGGCTATACCTGGGAATCATGACAGTGTGCGCACCACACACTGTCACGATTCAGAAGTCTTCAGTCACATAAAGTACCTTCAGACTTTTGTCCCAAGCCTTTTATTTTTCTCTCTCCTTGTTTCAAGAGGCATACGTTTTTTATTTTTCCATCGACATAGCCATATAAGGGCTTCTTTTTGCTGGACAAGGTGTAGTTTTAAATAACACCATCCATTTTTCCATACAATGTGGAAACAAACAAATGGGAAAAAAATTGTAAGTGGGATTCATTGGTGAAATAAATGCAGTTCCAACATAGTTTTTTGTGGTTTGTTTGTACAGTATTCAATGTTTTTAGAGTATGCATTCATCACTTTCTAACATTTTCTTCATGTAGTCAATGGAAAATGAAATGGCAAAGGGGTGTGGTTAAGGTTGGCAGTGTGGCCTAAATTTTTCCTGCAACAAGCTATGCATGCAACATGATCTTTCCTCTTTTTTCTTCTTGGAAACTTAGGCGGTATGTCATACCTTTAGATCAGTGTTTCCCAAACTCCAGTCCTCACAAGCCACAACAAATCATGTTTTCAGGATTTCCTTAGTATTGCACAGATGATGGAATTATTATCAAGGCAGCAGAAATTGCCACAGGATCTCTCACTTGTGCAATACAAGGGAAATCCTGAAAACATGATCTGTTGGGGGGGCCTCAAGGACAGGAGTTTAGGAAACACTGCTCTAGATCAATACCTTAAAGGGAACTTGTCATGTCCAGAAACGCTGTTAACCTGCAGATATATTTTTAATCTGTAGGTAAATAGCAGAAAGAAATCATGTTAGACTGCCTTACTGGAGCAGTGGCTACAAGGAGAAAATTAACTCATATCCTCCCTGTAGCTGCTCTTTTCCAGTCATTGGGGCAGTGCAGTGAGCAATTACAGTCACCACTCAGTATGCAGTGTGCACTTCTGTAATGACACCCCACACTTTGAATGACTGCTTGCCCTGCACATACATGATGCAGAACAGGTTGTCAATCAAAGAGCCAGGAAGTGATTACAGAAGTGCACATTGAATAGTGAGAGATGTCTTTAACATCTCCTGCACCGCCCGCAATGACTGGAAGAGAGAGGCTACAGGGAGGACATAAGTTCATTTTCTTCTTCTAGCCGCTGCTCCTGTAAGGCAGCTAGACATGATTTATATGCTATTTACCTGAAGATTCACCTTATATCTGCAGGTGGATATCTTTTCTGCTCGTGACAGTTTTCTTTTAAGTATTTGTTATTTACTTATAACCTTGAGTTATTTTTCTTTGAACTGACAACTTAAAGCCTGTGCAATCATGAAATAGTGCCCAAAATGATTAAATCTAGATTTTTGCCATGAAAGATTCATGCCATCCCATTGGAGCCCAGTCTTTTAAAGGGAATTTGTCCACAGATTTTTGCTGCCTCGTCTGAGAGCTGCATGACGTAGGCAAAGAGACCCTGAATCCAACGATGTAACACTTAGTTTACTGGGTGCAGCCATTCTAACCCCTACAGCATGCTGTCTTCAGATTACATAGCAAAAACCTGCTGACAGATTCCCTTTAACCGTACAGCAGATTAGGGCTAGCCTTTGGAGCATTGCTGAAACCAGGAGAAAGGGTATAAGAAATTTTTTTTCTGTAGTGTTAAAGGGAACTTGTCATTAGGATTTACCCCTACAATTAGGTATTAGGAATACTTTATCAGCCTTTTAATACCATCTTTATTGATGCTTGTATTAGCTAAGTGCTGCTAAGTGTTACTGTTTAAAAACTGAGTGTAATTGTCCCTGCTCTCCCTGCCTGCAGTCACCGGACTAGTCCAGGGCCGCTGTCTGGGGGAGCATGCCCATAGCAGTGTAACTGGCATCCTTGCTTGTGCAGGGAGAGTAGGTAGAAGAAGAGGTACAGCTTCTAATCCACCTCCCTGCTCTCCCCAAACACACAGAGATGTCAGTTACACTGCTGTGAGCATGCTCTGCTTGTGCAGGGCAGTGATTGACAGTGCTCCTGGATTAGTTTAATGACTATAAATAGGGTATTAGGAGGCTGATAAAGGGCTCCTAATATATTCTAGGGGTAAATTCTGATAAGAGGTTCTTTTTAAAGGCTACATATAAAAAATAGATCCTGTAAATGCATTTTGTGGGCAAAAAAAGTTAAAGGGGTTGTTTAAAAAGTTTGAAAAGTAAGCAAAAAAATGACTCATCTTTTAAATCGCCTACAGCTGTAGTATAATGCTCAGCTGGTCTCCATTGATTGTTGGTTACCTGTGCTGCAGCCGTAACATGCCCTACATCCTCATGACCATTGCAGCCAATCACTGGCCTCAGTGGTAATGCTAGCAGGTTACATTCAGGACCACTGCAACTAGTGCCTGGCTGCAGCAGTCACATAGATGTATGACCGGAGCCGTCCCATTTCAGATAACATACAATTTTGATTTAACTACTCATAAGATCATAACCATATTTGTTCTATCCTCCTTATGTGCACTCAGCATTTTACATGAGACCCTTAATCATTGAATGCAGCGGCAATGCAAATGCCTTACTGGGTTTTTGTAGAGACGGAGGGGGCTCTAACAGTCCAAGACTAGAAGTACATAAGTGAGATGCATAAAGCGGTTTCACAATTTGTTGTTACCAGTCAGACAAGCATGTACTTATGGCACCATTATGTCATAAATGAGAAATTATGGTATGTTTTTTAAGCATTGGAAAAATGACAGATCAAGGACTAAGTAAACTGCATAATTTTCCACTTCACCGTCACCATTCTCATTTCCTGAATTGGTAGTGCTGCCAAGTATTTGATTTAGAATGATTTAGCCCATGATATTACATCCTTCTGTGCCTACATACAGTGCTCAGCATAAATGAGCACACCCCCTTTGAAAAGTAAGATTGTAATCAATATCTCATTGAACACAAGAACAATTTCCAAAATTTTGTCAAGACTGTATTATAGAACATTTTTTAACCTATATCATGAAAGTTAGTATAACTTTCATTACAAAATCTTCAGTTTTACTCAAAACACCCTATAAAAACAACTACATCCAGTATTTTGTATGTCCTCCATGGTTTTAAGAACAGCATCAAATCTTCTAGGTATGTGTAGCGCTGAGCGGTAGCCACGGGCCAAGCACTTATCTTCTCCTGTTACATCCCGGTGCATTACATGAAAGAATGGGTCCCGGTTGGGTGTTGGTGCTGGCTTGCCAGGACCATAGGTTTCAGAGTTCAATAAAGGAGACTTCCATTCTAAAACACAGTCTTTATTGAACTGTAACTTGGTAAGGGTTATGTACAAGGGGTAGCGGGTACAAAGTCTGATGGACATTTCCTTCACAGTGTAAAGCATTTTCACACACATGGATTCCTTCCACTGTAGTCTACTCCAGGTCCGGTGAAGCACACTGTTTTGCCCTACTTCATCAGAACCTAGTTTATCGCCACAGTCCAGATAGGCAAGTCTCTCTATCTGCTCAGCTGTTCCACGTTCTATTTCTTCCACTATTGGTGCCCTGGATCTATCGCTTGGGACCCCCACTAGTCCCACAAACTCAGTCCTATTTAGGACTGTTATGTTCGGCGTTTAGCAAGCGGTTTCTTGTGACACGTCATCCTATCCAAGGACCCCTTTAAGGTGAAAGGCCACTCAGTCTCACCTTTGGCCAGTTCCAGGTCGTGCTACTCCCTCGTACCTTAGTCTCCTTTTCTTAGTAGTTCACCCAAACGGCAGCACTGCTCACAGACACTTCCTACTGCAACTTAAACTTGTCCTATCTATCTGCAGGAAGCAGTCACTTGCCCTAACACTAAGCCCCTCCCACTATGGGCTAGTCCCCAACATTAACTCTATCTTACCCTAACGTCACTATCTATCTACAGTCACTATCTTATCCTAACTATCTTATGTCCTAAGTCCTAACCTACAGTTATATGAAAAAGTTTGGGCACCCCTATTAATCTTAAGCTTAATGTTTTATAAAAATTGGTGTTTTTGCAACAGCTATTTCAGTTTGATATATGTAATAACTGTTGGAGACAGTAATGTTTCTGCCTTGAAATTAGGTTTATTGTACTAACAGAAAATGTGCAATCTGCATTCAAACAAAATTTGACAGGTGCATAAGTATGGGCACCTCACCAGAAAAGTGACATTAATATTTAGTAGATCCTCCTTTTGCAAAAATAACAGCCTCTTGTCGCTTCCTGTAGCTTTTAATGATTTCCTGGATCCTGGATGAAGGTATTTTTGACCATTCCTCTTTACAAAACAATTCCAGTTCAGTTAAGTTTGATGGTCGCCGAGCATGGACAGCCCTCTTCAAATGATCCCACAGATGTTCTATGATATTCAGGTCTGGGGACTGGGATGGCCATTCCAGAACATTGTAATTGTTCCTCTGCATGAATGCCAGAGTAGATTTGGAGCGGTGTTTTGGATCATTGTCTTGCTGAAAGATCCATCCCCTGCGTAACTTCAACTTTGTCACTGATTCTTGAACATTATTGTCAAGAATCTGCTGATACTGAGTGGAATCCATGCGTCCCTCAACTTTAACAAGATTCCCGGTGCCGGCATTGGCCACACAGCCCCAAAGCATGATGTAACCTCCACCAAATTTTACTGTGGGTAGCAAGTGTTTTTCTTGGAATGCTGTGTTTTTTTGCCGCCATGCATAACGCCTTTTTGTATGACCAAACAACTCAATCTTGGTTTCATCAGTCCACAGGACCTTCTTCCAAAAAGAAATTGGCTTCTCCAAATGTGCTTTTGCATACCTCAGCCGACTCTGTTGGTGGCGTGCTTGCAGAAACGGCTTCTTTCGCATCACTCTCCCATACAGCTTCTCCTTGTGCAAAGTGCATTGTATAGTTGACCGATGCACAGCGACACCATCTGCAGCAAGTTGATGCGCAGCTCTCTGGAGGTGGTCTGAGGATTGTCCTTGACTGATCTCACCATTCTTCTTCTCTGCCTTTCTGATGTTTTTCTTGGCCTGCCACTTCTGGCCTTAACAAGATCTGTCTCTGTGTTCTTCCATTTCCTTACTATGTTCCTCACAGTGGAAAATGACAGGTTAAATCTCTGAGACAGCTTTTTGTATCCTTCCCCTGAGCAACTATGTTGAATAATCTTTGTTTTCAGATCATTTGACAGTTGTTTTGAGCAGCCCATGATGCCACTCTTCAGAGGAGATTCAACCAGGAGAACAACTTGCAAGTGGCCACTTTAAGTAGCTTTTCTCATGATTGCATACACCAGGCTATGAAGTTCAAAGCTCAGTGAGGTTACAAAACCAAAAAAAGTGCTTTAGTAAGTCAGTAAAAAGTAGGTAGGAGTATTTAAAACAAGAAAATGATAAGGGTGCCCATACTTATGCACCTGTCAAATTTTGTTTGAATGCAGATTGCACATTTTCTGTTAGTACAATAAACCTCATTTCAAGGCAGAAACATTACTGTGTCCAACAGTTATTACATATATCAAACTGAAATAGCTGTTGCAAAAACACCAATTTTTATAAAACATTAAGCTTAAGATTAATAGGGGTGCCCAAACTTTTTCATATAACTGTATGTCTTACCCTACGCTATCCTATACTGTACACTACCATCATTACTTATACATAATACATATCTCATTATATACAGAAGACGCAAGACATAATACACACAACGCAATTGATGTCTTCAGAGGTAGGAACGCGACAGTCCAGTCCACACCACTTACATATGGAATGAGCAAGTTGGTGACATATTGGAACGTCTTTTTTCCATTATTCAGGAAAAAGCTCTTTTAGAGCCTAGAAGTTGGATGGAGAGTGATTCTTGTCTCTCCAAATTTCCCCATGGGTGTTTGATTGGGTTCAGATCAGGAGACATACTTGGCTACCAAATCACTTTCTCCCTGCTCTTCTTCAGAAACGTAACAGTGCCATTGATGTGTGTTTTGGATCATTGTCATGTTGGAAAAGTACATGTCTACCAAGGACATGGAGTGATGGTCACATCTCTTACAATACAGAGCAGTACATCTCTGAATTCATGAATTTTAGTTCCCAGACACCAGGAGCACTCATGCAGTCCCACAAAAGGACACTGCTACCACCATTTGCGGCCATTTAGACACAATGAATTTTTCTTTGTACTTCAATCACCCACATTTGTTGGAGTACTTTTTAGTATGGTATATTATAGAAAATGTTGATTCTGAAAGAAATCTGAAAGAAAGGTTTTCTGCCAAATCCGTGTGTATTCATTTATGCTGAACAATGTATTGTTAAATTTCCAACTCCCGTTACTATCGTAAAACAGCTGATTTTACTGTGCATAGCTGCTGATTGCCGGCACATACTCCTGCAGTGGTAATGTATTATTACATGGTGACCATTAAGATAAATGAACATCCATAATACATGGAGAAAGTTAGCCAGAATAATAGCAGTTCTTACAGCTACAGTAACTATCTAGCTGTTCTGCCGATCTCTGCTGGCTCAGAGTGGTCACAGTCCACTCGTGTCGGTGATTCTGCTGACTATCAGGATGACGCCAGCAATCATGCACTGTCAACAAAGCAACCCAAAAGTCTAAGAGCTGCTCTGTTGTGTTGAGCAGCAGAATCAATGGCAGAAGTTTTCCATGACCTCTCTGAGCGGGCAGAGATTGGCAGCGGGCAGAATAGCCAGATCGTTAGCAACTACCTGCCTATTAATTCATAATCCCATAGTAAAAAATAAAGTAGTCTAGGAAAACCCCTTTAATGTGGATTATAAAATCCTAATTATAATTATAGCAGACAGGTTACAATAAATTTTTGGTGGAGATCCTCTCACCAAATCAACTGGGAAGCTATATAAATGAAATGCCTAGCTCAAAAAGGAGGGCCACAACCTTGTTTGTAAAAAGTACAAGAAACTACAGCAAAGCTAAAGAAGGAATGAGCTGGAGCATAAGTTGGTATACGTGTAATGTGGAAGAGCATGATCACACTGTGGCCATTTCACAGACAAAACCCAAGAGAAAAGCAAAATGAGCATATATCCTGTAGTAAGTTAATAAGTAAACAGTAAGAGTACATGTAAATAACATAGGGTACTTAGTTAACACTATCTTGATCAAAAAAGTGCAAAGCCATCCCACTGCAACAAGTTGTACCCAATCGGGACGGTCCTATCCTGTTCCTAGTATTAAAATCTTATCTTATGCCAGCTTACCTCAATGAAGATAAGGGCAGAGCAGGACAGGGGCCTGACTGCTCAGATACCTGCCCATGGGAGACTATATAGATCAAATGCTTACTTCAAAAAGGGGGATCATACCGCGGTTTGTACAAAGTACAAGAAACTACAGCAAAACCAAAGAAAAGAGCCGGAGCATAAGTTGAAAACAAATTATCATCTATCCACAGGATAGGTGATAAGTTATTGATCAGTGGGGGTCTAACCACTAGGACCCACATTGATCGGCAGAACAGGGAACTTTTATCCCCATTAGAATAAAGCGGCAGTGTGCACATGCAAACTGCTCCATTAATATCCTAAGGGGCTGCTGACCTCTGCTCTCAGCCTTTTCTGGCAGCCTTAGAACGGATGAATAGATCCACAGTCAGGCGTTCCCTGTTCTGATGATAGGTGTGGGTTCCAGAATTCCAAGACACATCGGTGAGTAATTTATTGCCTATCCCGTGGATTGGGTTGATGTCAGCTTTGTATTGGCAGCTGACATCAAGCCCAAGGGTTAGTAATGGAGAGGCGTCAATAAGACGCCTCCATTAGTAACCCCATAGTCAAATTGGGAATAATACAACGCCTGAATAAAGTCCTTCAATAGAAATAAATACACCGACACCTTTATTTGAAATAACCCTCCCCCCTCTTTTACCCGTTTATTATGGAAAAAAATAATAAACCTCCATATTCCTCACCTGTCATATGAGAAGATAATCCATTTGTCCCGCGACGAGTCTAGCTCTGCTACATCTAGATGCCTTTGCTGAATGGTTGCATGACATGATCATTCAGCCTGGCATACAGCAGAAACACTGAGCTGCGGGTGATAGCGCAGCATCAGTGACTCACGGTGACGTGAATAAGGTGAGCGGAGTTCATAGCCGATTCACCTCACTGATGTCAGCGCAAGCTTGAGAACTTTTCTGTGGGGATGCTGTTTTGTTATTACGGTGGCCGGGCATCTTCATAACACTATTAACCTGCAAATTAGCCCTATGTCTGCAGTTTAATAGCGTTATCGGACCTGACAGGTTTCCTTTAAAATTTAAACACACTGCAATTGCTATATTAGAAAATCATTCCCTGGTTGGGATCTAGTTTTCAACAAATGAATGTTTTATTGCTTAATATTATACTGCAATATGACAGTACTGCAGAATATAGCAAAAATACTGAGCGATTATGAAACCCAGCTACAGCACAGCGTTCGACTATTTACCGCAGTCCCATAGACAATGAATGAAGCAGTGGCATGCTAGCATTTCAAGGTCTGTGCAAACATTTTAGAGCTAACTTTCTAAGCTTGAACAACCTCTTTAAGGAGCAAAGATTTCCAACACATAGAAAAGTGAAAAAAAAATGTTTTCCGTTTTTTTGACATGTCTCATAAAGCACTCTCTTTGTGCCACACTTTCAATTACGATCTGAGAAACTGCACTTTTTTTGTAGCAAATTTCATTGGTTTTGCACTGTGGTTTATGGCTACATGGCTTTAATGGATGAAACAAGTTCCCTAAACAGATCGATGCAGCAGATTGATGTACTGTATGGCTTTGTGGGAAAATATTTATTGTTACTTCATTCATTTGAGTTAGGTGATTAGTGGATGTTCCAAAGTAATGATTGAAAAATATCTCTTGTATGTAGTGGGATTGATGGTTACATCACATATATACTCACCTCTGCAGAGTTTACTACTGCTATTCCATTTTGCTCTCATACCTTTTAATGCTTTTGGAACCTCTAGAAATGAACTTTAGTTGAATATTCACTGAAAAAAAGATCAAATTGAATAGTCACAGAAAAAAGTCAAGTAAGCAATACAACTGTGATTTGAGCTCTTATTAGTGATGAGTGAGCACTAATATGCTCGGGTACTCGTTGCTCAAGTCAAGAAAATTGGAATGCTCTAGTTCTCGATCCGAGCAGCGAGCCCAATGTAAGTCTATGGGAAACCCGAGCATTTTTCCGGCGCCCCCCCCCCCCCCCCCGGAGGTCTGCAGAGGGCCTAAAAATTGTCCCAAATGGATTTTCCTGGGAAAAATGTTAAGGATAATGACTTGTATATTATTATTATTTATTTATATAGCGCCATTGATTCCATGGTGCTGTACATGGGAAGGGGTTACATGCAAAATACAGATATCACTTACAGTAAATGAACTAACAATGATAGACAGATACAGAGGAAAGAGGACCCTGCCCTTGCGGGCTTACATTCTACAGTATATAAGGCAAAATAAATAAACAAAAATGCTCCTCCACACCTTGAGCTATGTTCACACGTGTTTTTGATGCTTTTTTGCACTTTTGCATTGCTTTCAACCATGAAAAATACATTTCCCAGTAAATGTCATTTTAACATTTTACTACCTTATCTTCCCATGTGGTGTACAAGACATGATCAGACACATCCATACAGTGCTGAAAAGACATGGGAACAGCATGGGGAAGACCTCTGGAAGCATCTCTGACTCCCAGGTCACTGCCTAAAACTGTGGTCATCAGATGTGATCCTATATTTCTGCGGTAATAATACAGACATTTTTGGCAACATGACAAATATTAATCTCCATTTAAAATGGTCAAGGTGTGTGGCAAGGGACGGGGAAGTGGATGTTATGGTGATAGTGCACGCAGAGGCAGAGGCCGTGGGCAAGATGAAACTGTGACTGCTGAAGGAGCACAACAAACACCCACATCATGTCAAAATACCTTCCTGTCCCAATTTCTAGGGGGCTGCGAAACACCACTAGTGAAGCCAGAGCAGTGTGAAAAGGTTGTTGGTTGGATAGCAGATAATGCTTCTAGTCAGTTTGCCACCACCATCAGTAGCCGTGAGTCCGGACCACATTATTATTATTACTTTATCGCCATTTATTCCATGGCGCTTTACATGTGAAAAAGGGGTATACATCGCAAAAACAATTACAATAATCTTGAACAAAAATGTGACAGCGACTGGTACAGGAGAGGAGAGGACCCTGCCCGCGAGGACTCATAGTCTACAAGGGATGGGTGAGGATACAGTAGGTGAGGATAGAACTGGTCGTGCAACGGTATGGTGGACCGAGGGTTACTGCAGGTTGTATGCTTGTTGAAAGAGGTGGGTCTTCAGGTGCCTTTTGAAGGTTTCAACAGTAGGCGAGAGTCAGAAATGTTGGGGTAGAGAGTTCCAGAGAAGGGGGATGCATGGGAGAAATCTTGTATGCGATTGTGGGAAGAGGAGACGAGAGGGGAGTAGAGAAGGAGATCTTGTGAGGATCGGTGGTTGTGTGCAGGTAAGTACCGGGAGACAAGGTCACAGATGTATGGAAGAGACAGGTTGTGGATGGCTTTGCATGCTAAGGTTCAGATTTTGAACTGGAATCTCTGGGCAATGGGGAGCCAGTGAAGAGATTGACAGAGAGGAGAGGCCAGGGAATAACGACGGGACAGGTGGATTAGCCTGGCAACAGAGTTTAGGATAGATCGGAGGAATGCGAGCGTGTTAGAAGGGAGGCCACAGAGCAGGAGGTTGCAGTCGTCGAGATGGGAGATGATGAGGGCATGCACTAGTGTTTTTGTAGATTTGTGGTTGAGGAAAGGACGGGTCCGGGAGATTTTTTTTACTTGGAGACAGCATTTTCCTCACCCTGATCCTCCTTCTTCCCACCATTCTGAGTTCCCTGAGACAACTGATTCCACACTTGGACACTCCGAAGAGCTGTTTTGTTCATCTTTCCATTTATAGATTCTGGCCTTTCGCTCGGTCCTCTCGGAAGTGGAAAGAGCTTGGCTTGGATATGTGATTTGAAGGAGAGATTAGAGTCCAGGGTTACACCAAGAGCTGTTCACTTTTCCATTGATAGATTCGGGACTCTCGGCCAGCCAGCTTCAAGAAGGGCAACAGAAGATCGCATGTAGCGATTTGAACAGCCATGGTCACCCGAAGGTGACGGTGGGAGAGTGCAATTACTGTTTCAAAAGGTGGATGATGATGAGACACAATGGACAGAAAGTCAGGAGGAGGACCAGGGTGCGGAAGTGGAAGACGAAGCGGTGTACGATGATGTCAGTGACCCAACCTGGCATGGGGACATGCAGAACGAGGACAGCAGCGCACAGGGAGAGGGAGGCGTAGCACTACAACAGGCAGGAACAAGCAGTGTGGTGGCCACAGACATAAGGTGGGCAACTGCTCCCCGGAACACCAACACGACAAAAGTTGCCAGTACAACTGTTAGGTCTTCCCGAGTCTGGTTCTTTTTTAAAGACTGTTTATATAACCCCAGGCCATTTGCAACATCTGCCTGGCCAGCATCAGCAAGAGCACCAAACTTCTAGCCTGACCACCACCAGCATGATCAGACACATGACAGCAAAGTACCTGACTAGCTGGGCCGAACGCCAAGGTCCAGAAACAGTGTCTGCGGGTGACACCACTGCCTCTTCTGCTTTTGTGCGTGCACGCCAATCCCCTGTCCATGGCGCATGCGACGATGCCTCCCGCCCTGCACCTGTCATTGCAGACTTGCAACCATCACCATCCACGTCTTGTCCCTTGTCCGCAGTGTTCAGTTGTCCCTACCCCAGTCATTGGAATACAAGCACAAGTGTGCAGTCAGCCAGCCACCCACCCACAGGCCACAATACTAAACTGACACATTTCTGGACTACTGCTTGCACTTTAAATGTTGCCTTTTAGGCTCGTGGAGTCGACAGTTTTCCACAACCTCATGGCGGCAGCCGGGTCTCCATACTCGGTCCCCAGCTTCCACTATTTCTCCCGGTTCCATCCCCGCCTTCCACAAGCTCGGGTCCCAGAATATTACCCGTGCCCTCCCCAGCGCACTTAGTGGGAAGGACCACCTAACCACAAACACGTGGACAAGTGAATGTGGCCAGGGACCATACATCTCACTGACACATTTCACTGGGTTAATATTGTGGAAGCAGTGACCCAGTGGGACCCTGGGAAGGAATACATCTTCCCGACGCAGAAGATTGTGGGCCCTGGGTCAATCAAGCTTAAAGACAACAATATTCACAATGTAGATAGCAGAAGTGGTTGGTCTCTTAGGCTATGTGCCCACGATGCCGAAATGAAGCAGAAAATTTCTGCAGCATTTCTGCATCTCCCTGGCAGAAAAAACGCATGCGGATTGTACATGCGTTTTTCCTGGGTAATACATGCGGATTCACATGCGTTTCCGCATGCGGATTGACAAGCACTTTCAAAGCGATTTTAGCATCACTTTGAAAGTGCTTGACAACTAGGTCACACTATATAAATCCATGCAAACAGCATGGATTTATATAGTGTGACCTTTAGAATGGTTAAAAAAAATAAAAATAAATGTATACTTACCTTACGATGGCCCGGCGTGTGCTGCTGCGCTCGTTCCTGGCTACCGGGATATCGCGATGCCCTGTACTGAAGGACCTACCGTCACATGACTGTGACGTCACCGCAGGTCCTACAGTTCAACGCGATGTGCCGGCAAAGGAGAAGGAGCGCAGCGCGGGCCACCAGAAGGTGAATATAATCTTTATTTTTTATTTTATTCTTTTTTTTACAGTTTCTGTGGTACCTGGGTGTGGAGGAGACTCTCCTCTCCTCTACACCCGGGTACCATCCGCACATTAGAACGCGCCAATTACGCAAGTACAGATGCAGTCTTGCGGAATTGGCGAGTTGTAATGCAAGTCAATGGCGGCGAAAACGCTGCGCTTCCGCAAAATTAATGGACATGCTGGGGATTTTTGAGCGCAGCATAAACGCTGCGGAAAAATCCGCAGCATGGGCATTGAAAGTGTGGAATTGCATAGGGGACCATGGTTGAAGGCTTACCATGCGTTTATCATTCGTTTACGCTGCGGAAATTTCCGCACCAAAAACGCATGAAATACGCATCGTGGGCACACAGCCTTACTCAACGAGCAAATTATTCATGATGGATCATCTATCTCCTTAGCTTTCTGTTACTTGGAATGCAAGCGCAAGTATGCAGTCAGCCACCCACCCACAGGCTGCAATACTAAACTGCCACATTTCTGAACTACTGCTTGCACTTGAAATGTTGCCTTTTAGGCTCGTGGAGTCGGAAGCTTTCCACAACCTCATGGCAGCGGCCGGGTCTCCATACTTGGTCCCCAACTGCCACTATTTCTCCCAGTGTCGTCCCCTTCCTTCCAGAACGTTACCCGTGCCCTCCCTAGCGCACTTAGTGAGAAGGACCGCCTAACCACAAACACGTGGACAAGTGAATGTGGTCAGGGACGGTACATCTCACTGACACATTTCACTGGGTTAATATTGTAGAATCAGGGACCCAGTGGGACCCTGGGATGGAATACGTCCTCTCGACGCAGAGGATTGCGGGTCCTGGGTCAATCAGGGTTGCCCCCACATTCTACAGCTCCTGCACCACCTCCTGCTCTTCAGCCTCCATCTTCATCACTTGATTCATTTTTTTCAGGAGATATTCCAGATTATGTACTTAGACTTCGTGGGTGCCTATAACAATAAGCAGGACTGTATGCTTAGGCTACAAACCGCACACCATTGCAGAGTTGTTGAAAGCTGTATCAGAGTACCTGGTGGCAGCTCTGAAGCTAGGCAAGCTCGCACACGTACCATGCCTGGCCCATGTGCTCAACTTAGTGGTTCAGTGGTTTCTCAAAACCTACCCAGATCTGCCAGAGCGGCTTGTGAAAGTATGCCGCATGGGTGCCCATTTCAGAGAGTCAGCTAAAGCTTCCACCTCCCTGGCAGGGCTTCAGCAGCATTTGCAGCTTCCAGCTCACCGACTGGTGTGAGTTGGAAATCAACATTGCAGATGTTTGGAATGATTTTGAGCAGCAGAGAGCAGTTATTGAGTACCAGCTTCAATACGCCCGTCGGCATTCAGGTCAGCCTCTGCACATAAGAACTAATGAGTGGGCATGAATGTTCTCCCAAACTTTGAGGACTCCATCAAGATGGTGAGCGGCGATGACGCCATAATTAGCGTCACCATCCCGCTTCTCAGTTTACTGAAATGCTCGCTGCTCACAATTAAAGAGGAGACATTGCAGGCGGAGCAAGGAACTAGACAGGGTGATGCTATTCAGCCCAGCCTCATCTCATCTCAATGCGGATTGGGTGATAATGAGGAGGAGGAAGAAATCATGGACAGTCGCCCTCTTGGTGAGAAAAGGGAAGTCTTGGCTGTTGGCAGTCTGGCACACATGGTCGACTTTATGTTCCGCTGCTGTTACTGTGACCATTTGGGCTTTACAGAAAATTGACACCGCACGAGAGAATTCTTGGAGACAGAGATGTGAGGTTCTGATTAAGGAGGATGTCCGTCTTAGATCAGTTGCACAACGGAGGGCACGGGAGGGTGATACACAGAAATGAGGGATGAGATATAGGGCGGTGCAGAACTGTGGACAGCTTGGTGGATGAGAGAGATGGGTTTGTATTGTATTCTGTAGTGATTGTTTAACCTAACCAGTACAGTAACTGGCACAGGGTAGAGGCGTTGGTGAAGGGGCTTGACAGAAATAGAACCCTGGCTGCTGCATTTAGAAGGAATTGGAGAGGAGACAGTTTGTTTAGAGGGAGACCGATTAGAAGAGAGTTGCAGTAGTGAATAAGAGCGACCGTAATAGTTTTTACAGTATCAAAGGTGAGAAAAGGTCGAGTTCTGGAGATGTTTTTAAGTTGCAGATGACATGAGCGAGTGAGTGATTTTTCACGTTGAATAAAGGAAAGTTGTGTATCAAATATGACTCCAAGAAAGCAGCCGTGCCGAGTGGGAGTTATGGTGGCACCACCTAAAGGAAATTGCAAAGTCGGGTATAGGTAGGTTAGTAAAAGTAAGATATAGGTAGGTTAGTAAAAGTCAGGTAAAGGAAAGGTAGGTTAGTAACAGTCAGATATAGGTAGGTTAGTAAAAGTCAGGTAAAGGAAAGGTAGGTTAGTAACAGTCAGATATAGGTAGGTTAGTAAAAGTCAGGTATAGGTAGGTTAGTAGAGGGAGGAAACCGAAGGAGTTCAGGCTCTTGTTGAACAATTATAACAAAAAAAATTCCTATCTGACAACACTGGCGGCAGAGGTCACAGACAGTTCATTGGACAACCAAGGAGTACAAGCGAGGGAGACACAAACCAGATGCGGCAGAGGCAGGGGAACACTGTCAAAGGTCTGGGACAATTTTCTCAGAGCCTCCCAGCGCCCAGGCCCTGATACACAGGGTACTCTGACAAGGAGGGAAACGTTTTGGAAGATGCTGAAGGACTACCTTGGCGACCGTACCAGCATCCTCCATGATTCCTCTCTGTGTCTTACAACTGTTGGGTATCCAAGCTGGACACGTGGCATGAACTGTCTCTCTACGCTTTGGAGGTTCTGCCCGCTAGCATTTTGTCAGAGATGGTTTTTAGTTCCGCCGGGGGCATTATAACTGATGTAGCTGATAGGCACATCTGCATGTCAACTGAAAATGCTGACAGGCTGACTTATCAAAATGAACAAGGACTGGATTGGGCCAGACTTCTCAACACCACGATAGCATCGAAAATAATCTCAAATCCAGTGGTTATTTTTTGGGGGGTCTATTACCATGCACCCCTTCACATCCAGACATGAGTATACGCTCCAGGAATTGTTCTATTTTATGTTGCCCTCCTTCGTCTCCTCATCCTCCACTACCATATCACCAGGGTGACCATCATGCCATGCCCACATAATTTTTTAAGAGTGTTTCTGATTAGAGACGAGCGAATTTTTCAATATTCGCTTCGGATTACTATTGCCATTTTATCAATATTCGCCAATGTAATTGTTGAATATTTGCCTAACATTGCCTAACGCCATTGGATTCAATGGGGGCCAAAACCAAATGCATACACAACACCTTCAAACAGGACCAAAAGCTGCCAGAACACATCAATTTAGGGGCAGACAACAGGAAAGTGGAGCGAGGGTTACTGCAGGTTGTAGGCTTGTCGGAAGAGGTGGGTCTTCAGCTTCCTTTTAAAGGTTTCAACAGTAGGTGAGAGTCTGCTATGTTGAGGTACAGAGTTCAAGAGTAGGGGGGATGCATGGGAGAAATCTTGTATGCGATTGTGGGAAGAGGAGATAAGACGGGAGTAGAGAAGGAGATCTTGTGAGCATCGGAGGTTGCGTGCAGGTATGTACCGGGAAACTAGGTCACAGATATATGGAGGAGACAGGTTGTGGATGGCTTTGCATGTCTTGGTTAGGTTTTTGAACAGGAGTCTCTGGGTAATGGGGAGCCAGTGAAGGGATCTTATAGATTGCAATCTTATAGATTGCTGGAGCCAGTCCACAGTAAAAAAAGCAGCCATAGAGTGTCCGGGAATCTTCCCACAGACTTTTCTTAGCCAGGGCTGCTTCTCGGCAGGGTTGGACAGGCCCACCAGAGTACCGGAGACTTCTCCAGTGGGCCCTGGCTTCTCCTTCAGAAGAGTTCATAGTGCAAACCTTGCAGGTTGTGATGATGATAGAGGCCACCATCTCCTTAGTTTGCTGCTGGTACTTTTCTGTGGGAATCAGCTTGGCTCCAACCAGCCTGGAATATTTCCAGTGAACTATGGCACGACACCATGGTATTAGCAGTGCCCCCAGTACCAGTAGCGAAGCCATCCACAATTTCCTTCTCAGGAATTTTATTTGGTAGACTGAGTGGCTGGCCAAATACATTAGTTTCTCACAAAGGAGCTGAAGATACTGAGTGGCAGTATGTGCAAGTTTCTCCAGCATGTTACACCGGAGATTACATAAGGGAATATATTGGGAGAGATTAGTTCAGAGATGTACGGAGGAGAAAGGTTATAGATGGCTTTGTAGGTCAGTGTTAGTAGTTTGAACTGGATACGCTGGGCAATGGGGAACCAGCGAAAGGATCTTATAGATTGCAATCTTATATATTACTGTCATCCACAATTTCCTTCTCAGGAATTTTATTTGGTAGACTGAGTGGCTGCCCAAATACATTAGTTTCTCACAAAGGAGCTGAAGATACTGAGTGGCAGTAGGTGCAAGTTTCACCAGCATGTTAGATATCAGAGGGAGAACAGAGAGGGCAGCACAGTGGCTCAGTGGTTAGCACTAACCCCTTGCAACGCTGGGTTCAAATCCCACCTAGGACAACATCTGGAAGTATTTTGTATGTTCTCCCTGTGTTTGTGTGGGTTTTCCCCTCAGTAAAAAAGCAGCCATAGAGTGGCCTGGAACCTTCACACTGACTTTTCTTAGCCAAGGCTGCTTCTTAGCAGGGTTGGACAGGCCCACCAGACAATCCTCCGATGGGCCCTAGCTTCTCCATCAGGAGAGTTCATCATAGAGCAAACTTTGCAGCTGCTATGGGGCTCTTGAGTGGGGGAGAAAGGTGGGCCCTCAGAATCAAATCCTCTGGTGGGCCCAACGTTCTTCAGTCTGACACTGCTTCTCGATGAGAGTTGTATTTCACCACAGCCATATTCTTTAGCTCAGTGAAAGAACTGGCATAGAGGGAAAAGGTATCTACTGCGGCTGTCATTTCTCCCAGGAAGTCCTGTAATGCAGCTTGTTGCATAAGCAATGGCAGCCCCTCCAACATCAGCTCACAATTCTCGGTGGTGCTTCGACACACAAAGATATTTCTTTGTGCCTTGAATTTGATGACTACAGAGCTGGCCAATGGCCTGATCTGCAATGCGGTTTGAGAAATAACATGCATAAGCATATCCAATCCACAGTAAAAAAAAGCAGCCATAGAGTGTCTGGGAACCTTCACTCAGACTTTCCTTAGGCAGGACTGCCTCTCAGAGAGAGTTGTATTTCACCACAGCCATATTCTTTAGGCCGGGTGAAAGGACTGGCATACAGGCAAACCGTATCTACTCCAGCTGTCATTTCTCCGCCACCAGGTTCCGGCCATTGTCACACATGACCATGCCTGGCTGTATGTTCAGCTATGAGAGCCACAGATCTGCCTACTGTATTACAGCTTTCAACAACTCTGCAACTGTGTGCGGTTTGTCACCTAAGCATTAAGCTTATTATCTTCAGCACAGCCTGTTGCCACTTGGCCAAGGCAGTGCTTCCAGCTTGTGACTGATGTGGTCATTTCGGAGATGGAGGTCGAACAGGAGGAGGACGAGGAGGTGCAGGAGCTGAACAATGTGATTACATTGAGGTTACATTGGCGAGTTTTTATACTAAAAAAAATCCTACTGTGTTTTTATTTATTATTGTTTTTTTTTACGTCTCTTCAAATGTGTATTGGCGTGCGTCCTAATTTTTGGAAGCCCTTGAAATTGCTGCATATGCAATAACAATATAGGAGACGCACTCCTTGATAATGGGAAGGACAATTCAAATAGATTCTACTGTATATTCTAGAATACTAACTGTCTTATCTGAAATTCGTTTACGGGTGTGGTATCGCAGTATTGATAGCATATTACACCAATCCAGCCAGGTATTATTGCCTTAGGGTATGTGCACAAAAAGCGTTTTTGCTGCGTTTCTGTGGAATTTTTTTCTACTAGGAAACGCTGTGAAAATGCTTGCCAATCGGTCTGCCAGCTATTGCATTGGTAATCCTGATGCGCTGTGCACATGATGCGGAAATTTCCGCTCAGGATTACCATTGTGGAAAAAAACGCAGCATGTCCATTCTTTGCTTGTTTCCGTCGCAAATTTGTATAATAGCTATACCTGCGGATTTGCTGCATTTAAATTAAAGCCAATGTGCGCAAATTTGCGGTGAAAACGCTCTGCAGGTGGTACCCAGGTCGGCAGAGGAGGAATACTACTCCCCTCATCCGACCACCGCTCCCGCTGATAACAGCGAGAGTGGCGCAGCTGGGGGCATCAGTAGTATCCTCAGCCGAGCCGGCGTGCCCGCGGTTAAAAAAAGAAAAAAAAGTAAAAATAAAAAAACAACACTATACTCAACTGTCCGACGCCCCCCGGTGTCCTCCTGGTCCTTGGTCCCTGGCGATGCTCTCCTCCCAGCACGCTCACTCCCATCAGTGTACTGCGCTGCCAGGACCTGCGGTCACGTGAGCGATCAGCTGATCTGAAGAATGTTCCCATGGTGGTGAGCTCACCGGGGCTGATCAGCTGATCTTCAGCTGATGAACCCCAGTGACCTCACTCCTGCAGCAGCAATGTATACTGACAGGAGTGATTTTACACTCCTGTCAGTATACATTGCTGTCTTCTACAGCAGTGACATCAGTGATTGCTGATGTCACTGCTGTAGAAGTGACTCGGATCACCGAAGGACAATCGTGATGGAATCGTGGACTGCGTCATGACGGCAGACAGGTAAGGGATATGGTTGTTTGTTTTTTTTACTTTTTTTCAGAAGATTGAAGGCTTTGGGAACTGACAGCGCAATAAAAAAATTTTTAAAACCATGAGTTTTTTATTTCATTAAAATACTTTTTTCTGGCCGTGTATTTATTGAAAAGGCGGCGATCACTTTACTACGCAGTTAGTAATGGGGTTACTAACCTGGGCTTCACGACAGCCGCCAATACAAGGCTGATGTGAACCCCAACCCCATTACCCCACTCGCCACCGCTTCAGGGCAGTGGGAAGAGCGGAGGCTAATCGCCAGATGTGGCACATCTTATGGATGCTCCATTTCTGGGACTGCTGAGGGGTGATATTAATAGTCACTGAGGGGGCTAGTATTTATGGCCCCTTCCCTGGCTACTAATATCAGCCCGCAGCTGTCTGTTTAGCCTTTTCTGGTTAGATTTTATAGGGGGACCCCACGTCAATTTTTTTCTGGGATCCCCTGTAATCTAGCCAGTAAAGGCTAAACAAACAGCTGTGGTCTGATATTAATAGCCAGGGAACATTGTTGGCTAATAGCCCATGCCCTAGCTACTAATATCAGCCCCCAGGGATCAGCTTTCCCTCTGCTGGTTATAAAAATGACGCGGGAGCCCACGCCATTTTTTAAAAAAAATGTAGGCTTTGTGCCCACAATCCGGAAGTAGCAGTGCTTTGGACGCATATTTTTTATATTTTTGCTGCGTCCAAAATGTTGCATTCTATTGAACGCAGGTAAATCCACATGTGTTCATTGAACCATGCGTATTTACCGCATTCAATACATTCTAGTGGTCAAATTTCTGTTGCAGAGACTAGCGACTCCGCAAGAGAATTTGACATGCTGCGGTCCTGAAAGACGCTCCGCATGTCAGTGTCTGCGGGTGATCCGCAGCCCCTGATGCTCGCATAGTGGACATGGGATTTCTAGAGATCCCATACACTATGCTGTAACATCTGGACCCTGCGGGTTTGATGCTGCATAAGCATGCAGCGTCAAACCTGGAGCGGTTCCTGACGGTGGACACGTACCCAAACTCACCCGCAGCATGTCAATTTCTGTAGCGAACACGCTAGTCTCCGCTGCAGATTTTGACCGATTGAAGTGTCATTATATGCAGTGGATTCACATGTACCGACAACAAAAGTGCGGCATTAGAACACCGCGTTTTGGACACAGCAAAAATACGCTGTGTCCAAAGCGCTGATGAGTGCTGTTCGTGGGGACGTAGCGGCTAACAAAACAGCTTGAGCTGTTAATAATGGCCAGGGACCATGTTAGCCTAATGGCACCTTCCTAGGCTAAAAATAGCAGCTCACAGCTGCCCCAGAAATTACATGAATGGAAATGCTAATGAGATTGGGTGAATGGGATTAGCTGACACCTAGCTCTTTTGTTTGGTGATGACAAGGTGTCCATCAGACCCTTTCATCACTAAACCTAATTAAAGTAAAGTAAAGAGTTAAATAAACACACAGACACAGAGTAAACACTTTATTTGAAATACAACAGACACATTCTTTAATCATTTAAATTAACCAATATACTCACCCCAGTTCTGAAGGTAATCCAAGGGTTTAAGCAATGCCCCACCAAATAACTTTGTCTCCAAAAAGCATTCATTGATGTACAAAAACGCTTAAAAAAGCGCTTCAAAAACCGCATCCAAAAAAGCATAAAAAAATGTAAATGGAGGACAGAAATGGCTGGATTTGTACTGCAGTAAAATTTGATACGTCTGATGGACACTCACGGTTTTAAATAGCAGCCCTGTAGTTTTCTATTTGTCACAGCGACCACGTGTGAATAGCTTCACTGACACACTGCTACAAACTCTAAATGGAGGACAGAAATGGCTGGATTTGTACCGCAGTTAAATTTGATACGTCTGACGGACACCCACGGTTTTAAATAGCGGCCCTGTAGTTTCCTATTTGTCACAGCGACCACGTTTGAATAGCTTCACTGACACACTGCAACAAACTCTAAATGGAAGACAATATTTTGCATGTTCACTACAAATTTGTGGATTTTTATCGCTATAATATGGAATCACGTTTGATGATGGAAAAGATCTGGCTGTTTCCTGCAGTGCTAACAAGCAAATGAAGCAGTAAAATGGTGTACTCTGGATTGCTTTTTAAGCAAATAATCAGGATTAAGATTAAAAAAAATAGCCCTGGCCCCTGATATCTGGGGCTATGTCTACGGATATCTGTAACAGCAGGATCAGACAGAATGTGCAATAGACCCTCTTGTGCTGTATACACTGCCACAAACCCTGCCTGCCTAACTCCTGCTATCACCTTCACCACTGAATATATGCAGCTGGATTCGTCCGTAGTAGATTGGCCGAGATCCATTTTGGCAAAAGTAAGGTTTTGGACAGTGGGGTGGGGTTTAATCTGATTGACACCCGGTTCGTCCAGGACCAGGGTCTCAGTCCACATAAATTGTCTAGACCTATACCCATAATCGCTATAGACTCTGCACCGTTGAGCCAGGCGTATTTTACTCAGGTCATTTGAGAGATACGTTTGCAGATACGGGCCATGCACTCGGAATCAATCAATTGTTATGTGCTATAGGGCTTGCCCTATCCTATGGTTCTCGGACTACCTTGGCTTACGTTGCACAATCCCGTAGTGAACTGGCAGACTCGGGAGGTAGTAGGCTGGAGCTAGTACTGTCAAAGACACTGCTTGGGCACCCGTTTAGACAGGGTTAATACCTGCCGGAATACCTGTCTGACTTTGTGGATGTGTTCTCGGAACAGGGGTGTTAAGACCTCCCTCTTCATCGTCCTTATGATTGCGCCATTCATCTTGTTATTAGGACCAGGTTATATAGTATTTCGGGTCTGGTACTAGGGGAGGGGGCAGTTCATCCCGTCATGGTAATCACCGATCATAAAAATCTTTTGTATTTGGAATCTAGAAAACATCTGACACCTAGACAGTCAAGATGGTTATTGTTCTTCACCAGATTCTACGTTTTTGTGACGTATAGGCCAGGGGATAAGAACATCAAGGGTGCACTAGGATCAGGGGTGCACTAGGATTAGGGGTGCACTAGAATCAGAGGTGCACAAGGATCAGCGGTGCATTAGGATCAGGTGTGACTCTGATCAGGGGTGCACAAAGATCAGCAGTGCATTAGGATCAGGGGTACACTAGGATCAGGGGTGCACTAGGATGAGGGATGCACTATGATCAGGGGTGCACTAGAATCTGGGGTGTACTAGAATCAGCGGTGCACAAGGATCAGGGGTGCACTAGGATCAGCGGTGCATTAGGATCAGAGGTGACTGTAATCAGGGGTACACAAGGATCAGCAATGAATTAGGATCAGGGGTGCATAAGGATCAGGGGTGCACTAGGATCAGCGAGTGACTTGGATCAGGGGAGTTTTCCCATTTCATTGACTCTCTGGTACATAGAGAACAATGGGAGAATTGATTTACCTATTTATTCATAAACATGGTGAAATATTTTGCCAATGCATCACAATGAACAACGAATCAGTAAAAAGCTAATTAGGCGAATATTTAACTCATCTCCTGTCGGAAGCCTGAACTTTACTACATAATACAGAATATTGCTATTTTTTTGGCAATGTAATAGGAGGTCCCTGTATATTTTGCAGTCCAAAGAGGAGGATGCAGTTGCTTTTTAAAGGATACATCAACACATAGATGACATACCTGCTTGCAAAGAGTTCATCTACAAAAGAAGGAATCAGGTGCAGGTAAAGCGTACATCTCAGTCACCCACTACACACTGTACACAAACAGGCACAACATACTGAGTAGAAGGCTGTGACAAGTATTACATCAGGTGCTGTTTCTCGCCGCTTCTGTCTTATCTGCTGCTCCAAAATACACAGGAATCCATCTTAGGTCACGGCCCCACCATCAGTATTTGGTCACTTTTTTCTGTTATACCTTCTCTCTGATTGTTCCTCACCTGGTTTTGGCTCCCACTCCTGAGAAAAAATACTGACCGAATACTGATAGTAGGGCTGTGGCCTTACATTTATTATTCTAAAACTATATCCAGTATGAAATAATTATTTTTCCAGTGCCTGGGTAAAACGGATCTGTCAGTTACTACATTTATCTGTCAGAAAGTGATTAAGAGGCCAGAAAAAATGTTTCTCAGCAGCTATTTTTCATTAGAAGCCAAACTATTTGTGGGAAAGGATATAACCATGGGAAGAATCAATCAAGTCTGGCGTTTTAAATGCCTTGTCTGTTGTAGTAAGATGCGCCAAATTCATTTAGAGCATTTTTCAGCTTCGTTTCCTAAACGACACGTCTGGTGTTTCGGTGGTTAAGCCAGTGTTTGTGCTCATTCAATTCTGTTTCTCTTGGGTGAAATAGGCTTTCAGAGCATCCTTCTCTCATGCATAGTTGTGAGCATGTTTGATTCTTTCATTGCACATTGCCAACACCGTTGTTTTTGACCCTACACATGGTACTTTTTGCATTATGCACTTTATAGATATTTAATATTCTGCTTGGCTTTTCCGTGTACCTTCTATTTCTATTTTTGTATGAATTCATGAGTATTTTTAATATACACTGCTCAAAAAAATAAAGGGAACACTCAGGTAACACATCCTAGATCTGAATGAATGAAATATTCTCATTGAATACTCTGTTCTGTACAAAGTTGAATGTGCTGACAACAAAATCACACAAAAATCATCAATGGAAATCAAATTTATTAACCAATGGAGGCCTGGATTTGGAGTCACCCCCAAAATTAAAGTGGAAAAACACACTACAGGCTGATCCAACTTTGATGTAATGTTCTTAAAACAAGTCAAAATGAGGCTCAGTATTGTGTGTGGCCTCCACGTGCCTGTATGACCTCCCTACAACGCCTGGGCATGCTCCTGATGAGGTTGCGGATGGTCTCCTGTGGAATCTCCTCCCAGACCTGGACTAAAGCATCCGCCAACTTCTGGACAGTCTGTGGTGCAACATGACATTGGTGGTTGGAGCCAGACATGATGTCCCAGATGTGCTCAATCGGATTCAGGTCTGGGGAACGGGCGGGCCAGTCCATAGCTTCAATGCCTTCATCTTCCAGGAACTGCTGACACACTCCAGCCACATGAGGTCTGGTATTGTCCTGCTTTAGGAGGAACCCAGGGCCAACCGCACCAGCAGATGGTCTCACAAGGAGTCTGAGGATCTCATCTCGGTACCTAATGGCAGTCAGGCTACCTCTGGCGAGCACATGGAGGGCTGTGCGGCCCTCCAAAGAAATGCCACCCCACACCATTACTGACCCACTGCCAAACCGGTCATGCTGAAGGATGTTGCAAGCAGCAGATCGCTCTCCACGGCGTCTCCAGACTCTGTCACGTCTGTCACATGTGCTCAGTGTGAACCTGCTTTCATCTGTGAAGAGCACAGTGCGCCAGTGGTGACTTTGCCAATCCTGGTGATCTGTGGCAAATGCCAAGCATCCTGCACGGTTTTGGGCTGTGAGCACAACCCCCATCTGTAGACGTAAGGCCCTCATACCACCCTCATGGAGTCGGTTTCTAACCGTTTGTGCAGACACATGGACATTTGTGGCCTGCCGGAGGTCATTTTGCAGGGCTCTGGCATTGCTCCTCCTGTTCCTCCTTGAACAAAGGAGGAGGTAACGGTCCTGCTGCTGGGTTGTTGCCCTCCTATGGCTCCCTCCACATCTCCTGGTATCTGCTCCATGCTCTGGGCACTGTGCTGACAGATGCAGCTACCCTTCTTGCCACAGCTCGCACTGATGTGCCATCCTGGATGAACTGCTCTACCTGAGCAACTTCTGTGGGTTGTACTGTAGACACCGCCTCATGCTACTGTACCTCCAGGGGTGAGAGCAATGGCAAAATGAAAAAGTGACCAAAACAACAGCCAAAAAGGATGAGAACAGAGAAATGGTCTGTGGTCACCACCTGCAGAACCACTCCTTTATAGGGGGTATCTTGCTAATTGCCTATCATTTCTACCAGTTGTCTGTTCCATTTGCACAACAGCAGGAGAAATTGATTCACAATCAGTGTTGCTTCATAACTGGACAGGTAGATTTCACAGAAGTGTTATTGACTTGGAGTTACATTGTGTTGTTTAAGTGTTCCCTTTATTTTTTTGAGCAGTGTATATTAGTACAGTTATTTTTTATCATATGTTACATGTTAACACTGCACATTTTTCTCTAGGTGCTAGATAATATGTAGTGAAAAATCGTGGCTTATTTTATGTCTGTGTTATACAAAGGATTGGGCATAGTTAAGTCCAAATGTTATTATTGTTATTTTAAGAGTCACAATCAGCTTATTGATTGCAATACACATTGCAAAAAAACTAAAAAACATAATTTTGTGTAATCTTCTATCTTAGTTCTCTGCTTCTCTCATACAGCTGTAAACCAAAGTCTCTAACTTCGCTGTTTATCTGTCGACAATCTCTTGATCTTTCACTCAGAATTTGCTCTCTTAGGCTGTGTTCACACGATGCGTATTTCATGCGTTTCCGCGGCGTTTTTGCAGTTGCGTAAACGCCGCGGAAACGCATGAAAAACGCATGGTAGAAGGGAAGCAATGTTCCCCAATGGAAATCCGCATGTGCTGTGCCCATGATGCGGATTTTTCCGCAGCGTTAACGCTGCAGTCAAAAATCCGCAGCATGTCAATTAATTTTGCGGAAACGCGGCGATTTCGCCGCCATTGACTTGCATTAGAACGCGCCAATTCCGCAAGACAGCATTTGTACTTGCGTAATTGGTGCGTTCTAATGTGCGGATGGTACCCGGGTGTGGAGGAGAGGAGAGTCTCATCCACACCCAGGTACCATTAAAAAAGCTGTAAAAGAAGAATAAAATAAAAAATAAATGTATTCTTACCATCTGTCGGCCCGCACAGCGCTCCCGCTTGGTTTCCGGCACTTGCAGTGAGTTGTAGGACCTGCGGTGACG
Organism: Phyllobates terribilis; assembly: GCF_046119375.1. Lineage (NCBI taxonomy): Eukaryota > Metazoa > Chordata > Amphibia > Anura > Dendrobatidae > Phyllobates > Phyllobates terribilis. The sequence continues at coordinate 718,992,962 of NW_027362761.1, read as the reverse complement.
TCAGAGTCATGTGACGGGTCACGTGACGCTGACGTCGGCAGGTCTTTCAATTCAAAGTTGCCGGCGAGGGAGAACAGATTGAGCAGGACAGCGCGGGCCATCGGAGGTAAGTATATACACTCTCTCGGTTCACACTGTATAAATCCATGCTGTTTGCATGGATTTATATAGTGTGACCTAGTTGTCAAGCACTTTCCAGGTGATGCTAACATCGCCTGAAAAGCGCTTGTCAATCTGCATGCGGAAACGCATGTGAATCTGCATGTGGATCCGCATGTATTCTGCAGGAAAAACGCATGCACAATCTGCATGCGTTTTTTCTGCCAGGGAGATGCAGAAATGATGCAGAAATGTTCTGCTTCATTTCTGCATCGTGTGCACATACCCTTAGGTTAAGTTCTCATGATGAGTTTTTGGTGAATTTTTTTATGCTGCATTAAATTTGCTGGGCAAAAACGTAGCATTTTACAATTACTGATAATTGGATGGGATTTACAGTGGTGGCTAAAAGTATTGACACCCATGCAATTCTGTCAGATAATACTCAGTTTCTTCCTGAAAATGATTGCAATCACAAATTGTTTGGTATTATTATCTTCATTTAATTTGCTTGCAAGGAAAAAACACAAAAGAGAATGAAGCAAAAATCAAATCATTGATCATTACACACAAAACTCCAAAAATGGGCCAGACAAAAGTATTGGCACCCTCAGCCTAATACTTGGTTGCACAACCTTTAGCCAAAATAACTGCGAACAACCGCTTCCGGTAACCATCAATGAGTTTCCTACAACGCTCTGCTGGAATTGTAGACCATTCTTCTTTGGCAAACTGCTCCAGGTCCCTGATATTTGAAGGGTGCCTTCTCCAAACTGCCATTTTGAGATCTCTCCACAGGTGTTCTATGGGATTCAGGTCTGAACTCATTGCTGGCCACCTTAGAAGTCTCCAGTGCTTTCTCTCAAACCATTTTATAGTGCTTTTGGAAGTGTGTTTTGGGTCATTGTCCTGCTGGAAGACCCATGACCTCTGAGGGAGACCCAGCTTTCTCACACTGGGCCCAACATTATGCTGCAAAATTTGTTGGTAGTCTTCAGACTTCATAATGCCATGCACACGGTCAAGCAGTCCAGTGCCAGAGGCAGCAAAGCAACCCCAAAACATCAGGGAACCTCCGCCATGTTTGACTGTAGGGACCGTGTTCTTTTCTTTGAATGCCTCTTTTTTTTTCCTGTACACTCTATGTTGATGATTTTTCCCAAAAAGCTCTACTTTTGTCTCATCTGACCAGAGAACATTCTTCCAAAATGTTTTAGGCTTTTTTATGTCTCAGGGTAAGAAGTGGGGTCTTCCTGGGTATCCTACCATACAGTCCCTATTCATTCAGACGCCGACGGATAGTACAGGTTGACACTGTTGTACCTTCGGACTGCAGGGCAGCTTGAACTTGTTTGGATGTTAGTCGAGGTTCTTTATCCACCATCCGCACAATCTTGCGTTGAAATCTCTCGTCAATTTTTCTTTCCCGTCCACATCTAGGGAGGTTAGCCACAGCGCCATGGGCTTTAAACTTCTTGATGACACTGCACACGGAAGACACAGGAACATTCAGGTCTTTGGAGATGGACTTGTAGCCTTGAGATTGCTCATGCTTCCTCACAATTTGGTTTCTCAAGTCCTCAGACAGTTCTTTGGTCTTCTTTCTTTTCTCCATGCTCAATGTGGTACACACAAGGACACAGGACAGAGGTTGAGTCAACTTTAATCCATGTTAACTGACTGCAAGTGTGATTTAGTTATTGCCAACACCTGTTAGGTGCCACAGGTAAGTTACAGGTGCTGTTAATTACACGAATTAGAAAAGCATCACATGATTTTTCAAACAGTGCCAATACTTTTGTCCACCCCCTTTGTTAGGTTTGGTGTGGAATTGTATCCAATTTGGCTTTAGGACAATTCTTTCTGTGTTTTTTCATTGAAGACAAATTAAATGAAGATAATAATACCAAAGAATTTGTGATTGCAATCATTTTCAGGAAGAAACTGAGTATTATCTGACAGAATTGCAGGGGTGCCAATACTTTTGGCCACCACTGTATATACAGCTCTAGGAAAAATTAAAAGACCACTGCAAAATTTTCTCTTTATAGGTATATTTGAGTAAAATGTACATTGTTGTTTTATTCTATAAACTACTGACAACATGTCTCCGAAATTCAAAGCTAAAAATTGTGTATTTATTTGCAGCAAATGAGAAATCGTCAAAATAATAAAAAAGAAACCGTGCTTTCAGACCTCAAATAATGCAAAGAAAACAAGTTCTTATTCATTTAGAAACAACAATACTCATGTTTTAACTCAGGAAGAGTTCAGAAATCAATATTTGGTGGAATAACCATGATTTATAATCACAGCTTTAAAGAGTCTTGGCATGCTTTCCACCAGTCTTTCACACTGCTTTTGGGTGACCTTATGCCACTCCTGGCACAAAAATTTAAGCAGTTCTTCTTTGTTTGATGGCTTGTGACTATCCATCTTCCTCTTGATTACATTCCAGAGGTTTTCAATGGGTTTCAGGTCTGGAGATTGGGCTGGCCATGACAGGGTCTTGATGTGGTGCTCCTTCATCCACACATTGATTGACCTAGCTGTGTGGCATTGTCCTGCTGGAAAAAAACAGTCCTCAGAGTTGGGGAACATTGCCTGAGCAGAAGGAAACAAGTGTTTTTCAAGGATAACCGGCTTGATTCATACGTCATTCGCAAAGATTAACCTGCCCAATTCCAGCCTTGCTGAAGCATCCCCAGATCATCACCGATCCTCCACCAAATTTCACAGTGGGTGCAAGACACTTTGGCTTGTATGTCTCTCCAGGTCTCCGTCTAACCATTAGATGACCAGATGTTGGGCAAAGCTGAAAATTAGACTCATCAGAGAAGATTACCATACTCCAGTCCTCTATGGTCTAATCCTTATGGTCTTTGGCAAACTTCAGCCTGGCTGTCCTTTGCTTCTCATTGATGAAAGGCTTTTTTCTAGCTTTACATGACTTGAGGCCTGCCTCTAGGAGCCTGTTACGAACTGTTCTTACCGTTCACTTCACCCCAGCTGCCATTTGCCATTCCTTTTGTAGGTCACTTGATGTCATCCTACGGTTGCTGAGTGACATTCGAATAAGATGACGGTCATCCCGGTCAGTAGAGAGCCGCTTTCGCCCTCTGCCGGTCCATAGCTTTGTTGACCCCAATGTCTGCTGCTTGATCTTGTTGTAATGGACTGACGTCTTCGAAATTCTAAGGATGGAGGCAACATGACACTCACTGTATCCCTCTGCTAGTAAAGCCAGAATTGAGCCCTTCTTTTCCTCACTCAAGTCTTTTCTTTTCAACTCCTTTGGCATGGTTAAAAGTTATTTTTTCATTCAAATTCCTTTTGGGCTATTCCTAGCACTTGTTTTGCCATCCAGCCTGTCCTATTGCAAGAGGATTGTGAAGACCACAGCAGTGTTTTTCATACTTTCCCTCGTTACATAAGATTTGGTTCAGGTGATCACCTAATCAGAAGCACATTAAGTAGAATGAGGTGGACTTTGGTTGGAATTCAACTGACACTGGAATGGAATGTCTGTCAGACATGTAGAGATGGGGATTTTTAGAAAACTGTGCAGTGGATGTGAAAAATCTGCAAGTAAAAAGCGCATATGCCTTTTTAGTGCATTTCCCCTGCAGAAGCATTAGTGTATCGATAAGGTTTTGGCAAAGTCAAATACCAGGAAGTAGCAGGAATATAAAACGCAATGAAAAACAAGCTCTCCAGCAGGGAACCCTTCCACTGAAAGCTACTGTCAGAATTCTTGGCCTCTAGTTCATCACCTTAACAGCCTTTAGTTTACCTCGCTTTTCAACAATGGGACAAACTTGGGGCCAATTCATCATTTGCGATTTCAAATAGTCACTTTTCTTTTTTTTTTGTCTTGTATTCACTAAAAAATTCTGCAAAATGGTGTATATGGTTCATGAATTTGGTGCAAAATCAAAAGTGCTCTTTAGTCTTATCTTTAAGAAATGTTTCTGATTTTTCAGTACCTAAAGATGCAAGTTTTTGAAAAAGTTGCACATTTGTTTAAAAATGTGCCAAATTAATAACTTTTCTGGGAACCTTACTTCAGGCAAGGGAATGGAGAGAGATGTGCTAAAAAAAATGCGAGATTTGTCTAAAACATCTGGATAAGCAAAGTTGTCAGGGAAAAATAATAAAAAAAAGACAACTTAAAAAAATGCGCAAACAATAGAGAGAATAATACCCAAATACCACTACCACTAAAAAGAAGCAAATTTCTATAGAAAAGTAGAAAAACAGCAATAACAAATTGGGATCTTGGCATCTAGATCCCAGCCTAATTGTTGCACATGCACTAAGCATTCAGTATCTATTACAATATCTTGTGATAAGTCTGTACTCTTCTTGATGGGCACCAAACCTCTTCCCTATGTGGGCTCTTCCCTGCCTTACCTGATGACATTACATTAACATTTCCAGCCAGTACTTAGCTATTCCTGGACTTGGTAAATTTTTTGTACCACTTTTGTAACTGTCAAGTAGAAGGCTCTCAGTCATTCTCATGCCCAGAGTCTTATGGGCCATGGGGCAATATTTGGGCTTGGCCACTCCCCCCCTTTACCCTCCGATCACCAACATGTTGCTCAGATGCATGGAACCCAGTTGTGCTGCCAGAGCCTATAAAGACATACATGTTCACCCCTGTAAAAATACATCTAAAACATATAAATCTCACAGAAAAGTGTTACTTCTAAATAATACAGTCATAGTGTTACCAAATAATAAATATATGTTATAATGTTATAGTCCACTACAACAAGACTAATACTGTATGCCAATAATACCACATACAAGAGAAAAATAACCAGGCCACAAATTACCAACACATGGTGACAAATTAAAACCACTTACAAGGAGCAAATACTGCCATCACATACAGTGGTGGCTGAATAATACTACTATACTGATCAATAACAAAAACTATTCTACTAATGATATTTTTTTCACCAGTGGCAGTCACATAGAGGAGCTTTGTACATATTATTATTATTATTTATTTTTGGAGCACCATTGATTCCATGGTGCTGTACATGAGAGGGTTACATACAAATTACAAATATAAATTACAGTGAACAAACTAACAATGACAGACTGGTACAGAAAGGAGAGGGCCCTGCCCTTGTGGGCTTACAGTCTACATGATAAAGGGGAAGGAGACAGTAGGTTAGAAGGATGCAGCCACATATAGATACTATATATTGTATAGTGTAAATGTACAAGTAAATCCAGTAATCATCCGTGACGACTCCAATTGAAGTAATTCATTTTCTTCTTCATCCGGAGCAGAATGCTGTGACTTCTTCCAGCCATAACTCGTCTCTGCAGAATGAACAGGATGAAACACACAAACATCTCTCGCTGATCACTTCTGGCTCTCTCTGCCCAGTCTTTCCTCCACTTATACACTGTGCCAGATGAAGAAGAAAAGTTTTATAGTGCCGCTCTGGTGCCCTACACAGTAGCAGTACCAACCTTTTGTTCCCCTCATAGTAACATTATCCCCCAAAATAAAATATATTACAGTTATGAATCTGATGTCCCCCTTTGTGTCTTTCTCCTCCCTGTAGAAAAGTTCCCCTCTGTGGCCTTCATGCTGTACCAATGCTTATGCCTCCTTTTGTAATCATCGTGCAATAGAAAATTCCCCTTTGTGCCCAAATGCAGAAGTAAGGCTATGTGCACACTGCATTTTTGGTGCATTTTTTGTGCGTTTTTTCCACGCAGAATTGCACCAAAAACGCATTGCATGCCTTATCCCATGACTTTCTATGATATTTTGCAAGTTCAGTGTACATGATCAGGAATTTTCCTGACAGGATTTCATGTGCGGAAAAAAACACAGCATGTCCATGCACAAAAAAACGCATCAAAAACATATGAAAATGCTGTGGATTTTCCGCAGCGTTTTTGCTGCCAAGAGGTACAGAAACGCTGCATAAATTTCTGCAAGCAATTCCTGAATGTGCGCACATAGCCTTATTCTCCCCTCCCCATTGGCACCCTTACAGTAGTAACATACAGTGCATTGTGAAAGTATTTGGCCCCCTTGAACTTTTCTACCTTTTGCCACATTTCTGGCTTCAAACATAAAGTTATAAAATTCTAATTTTGGGGGGAAAAATCAACAAGTGGGACACAATCATGAAGTGGAACGAAATTTATTGGATATTTTAAACTTTTTTAACAAATTAAAAACTGAAAAGTGGGGCATGCACTATTATTCGGCCCCCTTGAGTTAGTACTTTGTAGCGCCACCTTTTGCTGCGATTACAGCTGCAAGTCGCTTGGGGTATGTCTCTATCAGTTTTGCACATCGAGAGGCTGAAATTCTTGCCCATTCTTCCTTGCAAAACAGCTTGAGCTCATTGAGGTTGGATGGAGGACGTTTATGAACAGCAGTTTTCAGCTCTTTCCACAGATTCTCGATTGGATTCAGGTCTAGACTTTGACTTGGCCATTCTAACACCTGGATACGTTTATTTTTAAACCATTCCATTGTAGATTTTGCTTTATGTTTGGAATCATTGTCTTTTTGGAAAATAAATCTCCATCCCAGTCTCAGGTCTTTTGCAGACTCCAACCAGGTTTTCTTCCAGAATGGTTCTGTATTTGGCTCCGTCCATCTTCCCATCAATTTTAACCATCTTCCCTGTCCCTGCTGAAGAAAAGCAGGCCCAAACCATGATGCTGCCACCACCATGTTTGACAGTGGGGATGGTGTTTAGAGGGTGATGAGCTGTGTTGCTTTTACGCCAGACATATCATTTTACCTTGCGGCCAAAAAGTTCGATTTTGGTTTCATCTGACCAGAGCACCTTATTCCACATGTTTGGTGTGTCTCCCAGGTGGCCTGTGGCAAACTTCAAACGAGACTTTTTATGGATATCTTTGAGAAATGGCTTTCTTCTTGCCACTCTTCCATAAAGGCCAGATTTGGGTAGTGTATGACTGATTGTTGTCCTATGGACAGACTTTCCCACCTCAACTGTAGATCTCTGCAGTTCATCCAGAGTGATCATGGGCCTTTTGGCTGCATCTCTGATCAGTCTTCTCCTTGTTCGAGATGAAAGTTTAGAGGGACGGCCTGGTCTTGGTAGATTTGCAATGGTCTGGTACTCCTTCCATTTCAATATGATCGCTTGCACAGTGCTCCTTGAGATGTTTAAAACTTGGGAAATCTTTTTGTATCCAATTTAAACTTCGCTACAACAGTCTCTCGGACCTGCCTTGTGTGTTCCTTGGTCTTCATGATGCTCTCTGCACTTGAAACAGAACCCTGAGACTATCACAGAGCAGGTGCATTTATACGGAGACTTCATTACACACAGGTGGATTCTATTTATCATTACCAGTCATTTAGGACAACATTGGATCATTCAGAGATCCTCACTGAACTTCTGGAGTGAGTTTGCTGCACTGAAAGTAAAGGGGCCGAATAATATTGCACGCCCCACTTTTCAGTTTTTAATTTGTTAAAAAAGTTTAAAATATCCAATAAATTTCATTCCACTTCACGATTGTGTCCCACTTGTTGTTGATTCTTCCCCAAAAAATTAGACTTTTATATCTTTATGTTTGAAGCCAGAAATGTGGCAAAAGGTAGAAAAGTGCAAGGGGGCCAAATACTTTCACAGTGCACTGTAGCTGATGGCTCCCTGTTATGTCATTCTGTTGAACAAGGATTCAGATACCATTGAAATTGTGCTCACGAGCAGATGTGATGACTTGGCACTGGGGTCCCATAGCGGCCATGTGCGCTGACTTTTGCCAACCACAATCCATGGAAACATAATCTGGAGTTAATATACTGTATATGGACACTTAAGTCTCTAGTGTGCTGAGACTCAGGTGGCTAAATATATTTGTCGGCACCTTTACATTTCATATTTGCTGCATATAAAGAGTGAGCTTTAGTCTGGGGCTATGTAAAGTTGTCAAGAGCTGTAGTCATGACCGAGCTGCTATTCAGTTACGCTCTGGCACTTTGCAGGAAAACAGTGTCCCAGTCCCAGTGTCCTGCCAGGTGTGGGATGCATCACACTCACTTGTAGGCCGCAGGCCTCCGCTGTCTCCAGGCCTCCATCCCTAGGAGCTGCCACACACAATTCAGGGGACACCAAATTCATTGCAACAAGCAAACGTTTACTGGTCAGTTCAACTTCATCAGGTTGTAACGTAGGATAGGGCGCAACACTTCATGTTTCTTACTTCTTTAGCACAACACATCCTCAGCCCTACCACTCGGTCATCCTGGACTATCCCTAAGCTCACTGACTCTGTCAGCCTCAGGAATTTCCTGTCCACTTCATTAGTGCACCTGGAACCAGTCAACTGCACTTCACACGGTTCCACGTCCACCAATCTCTGTATGTCAGAAGACCAGGCACTCTCCCTAATACCTGGATCGAGCCCTAGGCTCCAGACTTTGCAGGCATGTCCGCAAGGGAAATCAGTGCGGCCTCCCACTGCCTTGAACGATTGGTACATACTGGCCCTAGCAGCCCACTGTACTTGAACTTGACATTGTCATTGCACTTCCCTAACTCTGTCACTATCAGGAAGTGCCCACTTTTTACTAACACTGGTCCCCACCCACTGTGCTAGTTCAATCCATTAACTATATGAACAGTATTTATACTATCCCAAGTCTAATCCTGTGCTTACTCTGCACTATACACTACTCACATTGTACATAAACACTTTACATTACTTATACACTGTACATTATCATCACACAATATAAAAGACGCACATCACTATTCACATTACATATAAAATCACATGACACTGTACAACAAACACGATTGTTGTCTTCAGGGGTAGGAAAGCAGTAGAACAGTCTACCACTATTACAGCTACACGGCGACTTTGACTGTGACACAAGTTACATGGTCCAAAATTGCTAGGTCACAGCACAACACAAGTGAATGGTTTTGCTTTGCGACTCTGAGAGTATGCGGCTGCAACAAGCAAGTCACAAAAATCATACCCGGTTGGGTTGTTTGCAAGTTGCAATACCTTGGTGGTCGCAATGTGACTTGTATTCACTTGTATTGTGCTGCAATGTAGCAGTGACACAGAGCAATCTTTAGCCGCTCGACTTGTGTCATGGCAATACTCGCCCTGTAGCCCCAGTTTTAGATATCTAGTGAAAAAGGTCCAGAAAGGAGACCTGGACTTAGCAGAGACTTGCTTTGAGCTATACTTAGGTTTATCAAACCTCATGCTCTCCAGTAATAATTACATGAGATTACATATTAAATACATTTTTTACCATTGGTTGGATTGATTGGTGTATGTTATGCAGGTCACACTATGTTGCAGTGCACCCTGCTGATGTTAAAGAAATGATATGGCGTTATGCTCACTTATATAGGACTGATTCAGTGGCTTAAAGCTAGGCCGCCACCCGAGGGAGAAACTAGCGCAGCGATAAGTAGCAGCAGCTGCCAGGACATGTAGAAAACAGCATAGATGGCGAAGAAGGCTGTCTGCATTGTTGCTGCTGGAAAGGCACGGCAGAGAAGACTACACAGCCAAACTTGGAGCTTTGTTGCCTATGGACCAAGTAGGACTTCTGTGCTGTCTGTCTCCCCAGTCTGAAACCGTGGTTGCCTGTCACTGTGCAAAGCTGCAAATGTAATTCTAGACTGACCTGTTTATTGCGCCATGTAAAAATGTCCTCAGACAAAGGGCACTCTTGTTTTTTAAATGAACAGCATTCCGAAGATTATGAATGTAATATGCAGCAATTCTATGTGAGGTAATGGGAGTCTCTTTCAGGTGTTCTTCTGGAAAGATGCTGGGTATAATCTGTAACTAATCTTATATGGGAACAGTTTAGAGAAGTGTTCTGCCACTCCAATTCTCAAGAGCCACCAAAAGATCATATTTTCAAGATTTCCTTTTTATTGCTCAGCTGATAATTCCATCACCTGTGCAATACTAAGGAACTCCAGAAATCATGATCTGTTGGTGGCTCTTGAGGACTGGAGTTGGGAAACACTGGCTTAGAGGGGACTTGTTGCTTGATTCAAGCTGCCCGAACCTTGGTCTCTGATTCATACTGCATGAATCGTGATAGGTTCCCTTTAAATTGTTATCCTATCTTTGTAATATTATTATCTTTTTGTCATATTTTATAGCTATCATATCTGATTTTCATTTTCTGTTTTTATAGTGAAGAAGGCTAAGTTTGATGGGCCGCAAGGTAAGCAATATTGTGAATGTTTTGTGTAATCTGTATACCATTTTAAAGCACCACTCCAGTACATTTTTTTCTTTCAGCCCTGGAGTGGTGCTACTAATCTAAGTTCCCTGCCCCTATTATTATACTCATTAGTTGCTGTCTTCTGTTGTTCCCTCTCTGGTCCCACTCCACCATATGGTGACTGCAGCTCATTACTGACCAGAAGAGGTAACATTCATAAGCTCTCAATGTAAATCTATGAGAGTCTCGTTCTGGCTATCATAGACTTACATTGAGTAGCAACCACCGGCTCACCCAGCAAACACTGGAGCAATCCGGCAAGTCACAACCTGCAGAAGACCAACCAGAGTGGCGCCAATAACAGATGAAGATGGAGGCTGGTAAGTATAAGACTAGAGGCAGGAAACTTATATTAGTGGCAGCACTCCAGCGCTGCAATAAAAAAAATGTTTGAATGGTGACATAGTGCTATCGTTAAATGTTTGCAGTATAAATTTACCTAAGCATATGTTCACACATTACAGAAATAATGCAGTATGTAACAACAGTAAATATAAATCATAAACATTTTTTTATTTGTAATAATTAAATGGGTTGTCCATTACTGGATAACCCCAGCTTAATCAATCCAGGATCAAAGTTAAAATAAAAACAGTGGATGCTCACCTCCTGCAGCAGCACCGTGCTAGCAATATTCCTGATGGCGACATAATTTATTGTGTCACATGCCCGCTGTAGCCAAAGAGCAGCCACTTCTTGGCTGCATTTCATTAACATTCCATCAAAAGCAGAAGGCACTGCTGCAGGAGGTGAATATACACTGTTTTTATTTTAACTGGGGTCCTGAATTGACTAAGCTGAGGTAGTCTGGTAATGGACAACTCCTTTAAAGGAGCACTTTGGCTATATTTTTTGTTTACTTACACCAACTACATGTCTCAGACACTGATGACTCTCAAGCCCAGACTCCCCAGACACGCGCTTGGGGAGTCTGGGCTTGAGTGTCTCCAGTGCCTGAGACCATGGGTAATTTATATCTGATATAATGGACACTTATCCGGTTCTTTGTAGAACAAACTGTATATATGTGATGTTACATAGCATGAACTCTGAGTGTTGATACTCAGTTCTCTGTGGATTAGTTTTGTATACATCTAATATTACTTGCACACGCTTTATCCAGTGGATATCTAAGCTTGAAATGTAGTTGGTGATGATATTATGTGATACTTCCATCAGTTACATTGTGGTTTCTACCACCTAGTCATATCATTGACGTAAAGGTTCATATTTACATGCACAGTGTTTATTCATGTGACCATGACCCATTTGGGCAATATATCACAATATTATTTCATATTACTACATTGAACATACTTTTTCCCATTAGTCTTATGTATGCTGGGTGGCACCCATAGCCCTAACACTGGGATTTCTGTTCACTGATATTTTGTGAGTTTACCCTTTATGAATTTGTTACATATATATTTAAATATTTTTATACTGAATTTAATAAAGAATTTTTTTATATGTAAACTTGCTTCCATGTAGTCCTTGAAATTCTGCCTATGCACAGTGTACACAGAAAGGTGCCAGTTAGTGGTGTCGGCAGGGTTATACAGAGCTCAGCATTCACAGAACTGCTAGATTTGCAGCAGATAAAATGGTGATTTTATTTAAACTACAGCAAGCAGCCCAGTAAGTGATACATCACTGTAATTAGGGTCTCTTCCCCATATCATGCTGTTGTCAGATTATATAGCAAAAACCTGGTTACAGATTCCCTCTAATGAAATACTCCTATGTCTAAATACTTTTGTTAAAAAATGTTATTATGCCCCACCATGTTCTTTTGATTTGCTCTTAGTACATCCTCCCATTGTGTCCATTTCTGGTGGTTTACATATGGCCATTAGGTTTGTCTCATCCAGGGCTGCCACCAGGAATTTCAGTGCCCCATACTGGCAAAATTTTCGGGCCTCCTAGAGACTCCGCCCAGGCTCCATCCCATCTCCGCTTCCACCCCTTAAACCTTCCACAGTCCTACCGCCCCCTCTTGAAAAAACTCAAATTCTGCACTACATCCTCACCAATCATACATTAACAGTTCCCATCAAACCATATCACATACATAGCCATCAGCTTTTGTTTTGGCCAAAAGATTTTTAAGCCTGTCACCATGACAAGGTAGACTCTTTTGGCAGGGCCTTACTATACTCTAACCTATTAAACATTTCTTAAAATATCCAATACTCTTTTTAGGTATATTTTTATTTATTTTTCTTTAAGGTAATGTGTCACATACATTTTTTAAAATAACCCATAATACCACATACAAGGAACAAATACCATCACACCATCACCAGACCATATATTACCACCACATAGTGACTGAATAATACCACATACAAGGAACAAATACCATCATACCATCACCAGACCATATATTACCAACACATAGTGACTGAATAATACCACATACAAGGAAAAAATACCGTCACAACATCACCAGACCACATATTACCACCACATAGTGACCGAATAATTCCACATACAAGGAACAAATACAACCACACCATGACCAGACCACATATTACCACCACATAGTGACTGAATAATACCACATATAGGGATAAATATCACCACACCATGACCAGACCACATATTACCACCACATAGTGACCGAGTACTGCAATAAAGATCATTATTCAAAAAACACAATACTAATATTACTATAAGTGCCATTATGCACAGGAGCTCTGTACATAGAATACAGTGTATAGTGTCAGTGTACAGGTAACACACTGACTCACCAGTGACATTATACACAGGAGTTCTGTATATAGTGTCAGTGTACAGGTAGTACAGTGATCACCAGTGACATTATACACAGGAGTTCTGTATATAGTGTCATTGTACAGGTAATACAGGAATCACCAGTGACATTATACACAGGAGCTCTGTATATAGTGTCATTGTACAGGTAATACAGGGATCACCAGTGACATTATACACAGGAGCGCTGTATATAGTGTTGGTGTACAGGTAATACAGGGATCACCAGTGACATTATAAACAGGATCTCTGTATTTACTACATAGTGTATAGTGTAAGTGTACACGTAACACACTGACTCACCAATGTTGTCTCTATTTGAAGTCCTTCATCTTCATTTTTATTCTTCATCAAGCGCAGACCGCCATCACTTCTTCCAGCCAGCAGTCTCTGCAGAAAATAACAGTTATCCAGAGCACCGCTTCCAGAGCACATTCCCCAATTTTTCCCCAACTTCTACACCACACCAGATGAAGAAAAAAAGTGACAGTGTCACCCTGCACAGTAACAGGGCCCCCCACACACACTGAAAACAGTATCCTCAATAATAAAACACATCACAGCAGTAATAAGATCCCTTAATTAGCCCCTACAGTAATAATGTCCCCCATCCTGCCCCCCTTGTGTCTCATTTCTGGCCCCCTTTTGTCTCATTACTGGCCCCTTGGGTCTCATTCCTGGCCCCATATGTTCTCCCATCGGGGCCCCATATGTCCTCCTATCTTGGCCCCATATGTCCTCCTATCCTGGCCCCATGTGTCTTCATCCTGCCCCCATATGTGTTCATCCTTACCCCATGTGTCTTCCTCCTGCCCTCATGTGTCTTCATTCTGCCCCATGTGTCTCCATTATTCTGCCCCATGTGTCTCCATTCTGCCCCAATGTGTCTTAATTATGCCCCAATGTGTCTCCATCCTGCCCCATGTTGCAGCTTTCAGTACAAAAAAAGTAAAAAAAACAACTTTTTCCTTACCTGGCTGCGGTCTAGTGGCGTCCTTTCCCTCATCCATTTGAAGCGCTATGTCAGCTGCCTGTGATTGGCTGGTGGCTGTTAACTATTGCCGTGGAGGAAGCCATCGGCATCTGACATGGCAATAGATTTTAACTGAAGGTGTGTCCTCTGACGCACGTTCTGTTACTGAGCAGGTAGGATCCTGCCCCTGGGGCCCGATGAGCAGAAGCAAAAAGAGGGAGGCTCCTTGCTTTTGCTCACCAAGCCCATACACCTGTAAAGGGCAGTACTGATGGCTGCCCTGGTCTCATCATCTGGAATCTCTCATTCCCACTAAATAAGGTGGAATTTTGAAAACGACCCCTCATTCTGTCTCACAGCCGTAGATTTTCTCATGCGAGAGAATATGGCCTATTATGCTGTTACTCGGATTAAACTCTGTCAGAGTATGAGCTGAGTGTCATCTTACTGTGATCCGATTCTCTCGCATGCGAGAATAGTATCACAGGTGTGAGAGAAGATGGAGAACTTAATTTCTCTATCTTCTCCATTGTCTGAGTCTGCGGATGTTGGACTGCACAAGGAGTGCATTCCCGTGTTTTACACACACCCACAGACTTGTATGGTTGCGAATGGTCCGATTATCGGATGCACCCGCAGCATGCTGCGTTTTTTTCTCATGCTGAATCAACATGAGAAAAAATCGTAGATCTGCTCTGCCCCATAGTACAACTTTGGTCCCAGTGCTATCTGATAAAACATGAGATAGCACTATGCCATGTTTTACGCTAGTGTGAGCGTACCCTGAAAAGAACACCAGAGCGAGTCATAACAAGTATCAAACGGCAATATGTTAACTCATTTTAGTTGAAAAACTGTTATATTTTACACAATCTAAATGTGAAATCTAATATAGTTTTTAATTGTGGGACATAGTTATACACATTTAATGCCATACATTATGACCTTTTGTAAACTCCATTGATATTAAAAATAAAGGAATTGAGATCCTCCTGATTTTTACCTATACCCCTCTACAGGGGACTGTAACACAGCTTTATCCAAGTACTACTAGAAAAAAACAATGCTAAAATGTGTAAACTAAATTAAAAGTTTTAATTTAAAACTTATACGTGTTTTGTTTTGACAGAAAAGTTCAATGCCTATGTAACACTAAAAGTACAAAATGTGAAGAGCACAACAATTGCAGTAAGAGGGAACCTTCCCTGCTGGGAACAAGACTTCATGTTGTGAGTATAAAATACAGAAAATTATTCTATAATAAAAAAATGTACATGTCATAATCTGAGGCTGTATCTGTCCTTAGTGAGATTAACCGGCTGGACCTTGGCCTGACAGTAGAAGTCTGGAATAAAGGATTGATTTGGGATACCATGGTGGGGACAGTATGGATCCCACTAAGAACCATTAGACAATCTAATGAGGTATGTTACAAAAGTCCGTTGTGCAGAGGTCAATCGTATCATCGATTGGATACGTTTTAGATGGTCATCATTGCTCCACAAACACTCCTTCCATAGTGGTACTGTACCCCAATCTTAGCGTTCTATCTAGCTTTATGGTGGTGTAAATTCAGTTCAGTACATAGGAACAAGTCAGAAAAAAAAACAAGCCAAAAGCTAAAGGCTTCATCTGACTTCTAGATTCTTAAACAGTTCAGGATCAGGCCATTTTATGCCATTCCTGACAAGTCACATTTTAGGTTTTTATTGTGCATGCTCTTTTAAAAACTCTCAGACTTTTTCTTGTTCGGATGTCCAAATAAATTTAAAGGAGTTGTCCACTACTTTCACATTGATGCCCTATCCTATCAATGTATGATCAGCCGGGGTCTCCCACGCGGCACCCCCGCCGATCAGTTGTTATCGGGACCGGCGGTGGCAGCCGCAGGTCGGAAGTCCTTACCTGCGGTGCTTGTCCGTCCATCTGTATTGGCCGCAGCGGGGTACTACACATCCGCCTCCCATTCAATTGAATAGAAGGTGGATGTGCAGTAACAAGCGCCGGCCACTACAACTCGGCCGCCGGCACCGATAACAGCTGATCGGCAGGGGTCCCGCGTGCGGGACTCTGTCCGATCATACATTGATGCCCTATCCTATGGATAGGGCATCAATGTGAAAGTAGTGGACAACTCCTTTAAACTCTTATTTCTTTGTGAAACATGGGGCTTAATTTTATGTCATTTTTATATTTCTTTTTTTTTTTACCTTTTTGTTTATATATTTTTTTGTTTTGTTTTTATGCTTTTTTTTTGCTTTTTTTTATTTACTTCACACTTTGTCCAACATGAGGTCCAAAACGATCTTTGAGGGGTATTTTCACATATGAATACATTATTTTTATTGCTGATTTCCCTGTAACTGGGGTTGGTATATTAGCCACAGATACAGGGGAAATTTAACCTGTTGTCTTTACAGCAGAGCTGATTGAGTCTCCTAGGACCCTGCAGCTCCTGCTCTCTCCCTACACCCAGCGCTGAGTTTTGAAGAAAAAGCACTAAGTGTATCGTAATCTGTATACACAAGTTTAGCACTGTGTATACAGAGATCAAGAAGACAGACATGGTAATAAACCACGTTTATCTTCTCTGTAGGAAATCTGGCTGTGACAGCTGGCTCCCCACCCCCACATGTGCACAATCTTGTGCAAGCTACTTACACTGCATTGACATTTTAGAATGTCAGTGCAGAGTAAAGTATGGACCGCTCAGACTTATAAAGTCTATGGGCTGTTCAGAAGTAGTTAAAGCTTCCTTTCTGACCTTGAATAATAAGTTGTTATATTCCTAGTAATGCATTTCTTCAGACAGAACATCTTTAAATCACAATGTATAAGTTACAATCAGTGTTTACTTAAAAGCTGTCTCTTTTTTGGACAAATAATGTTTGAATGCTCTAAGAATTGCATGCTCAGCGTGTCGTCATTATGTTGTCTTGAGGTAATAGAAAGAGGGCATTGGTTGTCTGAGACATGTGATTTGTTACATCAGTCTCTTCTTTTAATCTTCCATACACCTTGTCTTAAATGTTATTTTCTAATTGCCTACAGGAGGGCCCGGGGGAATGGCTGACTCTTGATTCGCAAGTTATAATGACAGATAATGAAATCTGTGGAACCAAAGACCCGACCTTCCACCGCATTCTGCTTGACACCCGATTTGAACTTCCATTAGGTAATAAATAAACTTGTGATAATAACATAAAATTTGTAATATACATAAATTTGTAATACATTAGAATCAGCCAATAATAATATAGGTGTTCTTGTTTTAAAGGGATCCTGTCACCATTAGAAATGCTATTTAACTGTACAGTAGATATAGTGGTTATCTGCAGGTAAATAGTGTTTAAAACATGCGTAGCTGCTTTACTGGAGAGCAGCCTCAGGGAGAAAGTGATGTTATATTGCCCCTGCAGCTGCTCGCTTCCATTTATTGGGGCGGTGCAAGGGGCTGTTACAGTCATCGCTCACTATACTGTGAACCTGCTGTAATCACTCCCCTGCATACTGATTGACAGCCTACCGTCCACACAAGCACTGCAGAGCAGGCTATCAATCATAGTGCCGGAAAGTGATTACAGCATTCTCCCTGTATAGTGAGTGGTGACTCTAACTTCTTCCTGCACCTCCCCAATCACTGGAAGCAAGCGCCTTCAGAGAGAACATACTTCATTTTCTCCTTGTAGCCACTGCTCCAGTGTAGCAAAAAAGTGGAATTTAAATGTTAGTTACCTGCAGATTACCACTATATGTGCAGATAACTATATGTTTTTTAAAGTGCTCCAAATCTGTCAGATTGCGAGGGCATGTCCTGTGTACAGTCATCTTCAGTTCAACCCACAGATTTTCAATTGGATTCAGGTCAGAGCTCTGGCTGAGCTATTCCAAAACATTGATCTTCTTCTGGTAAAGCCATTATTTTGTTGATTTGGAGCTATGCTTAGGGTTGTTGTGCTGAAAGGTGAAATTCATCTTGTCAGCAGAGGCCTGAAGGTTTTGTTCCAAATTTGACTGATATTTGGAAGTGGTCATAATTAGTGATGAGCGAGTATGTTCGGTTAACCCTTTCGCCGAGTATACTCGGCCGAGCACCGAGTATTTATAGAATGCTCGGGCTTTAAGTTTTCGTCCCTCCGTGAACATGATTTGCAACTGTTTGACAGATTTAATACATGTGAGGAATGCTGGAAAAACAGGCATTCCTCACATGTATTAAATCTGTCAAACAGTCGCAAATCATGCACACGGGAGAGATTCAAACATAACACCGAGCAGCTGTAACTACTCGGTGCTCGGCCCGAGCATACTCGCCGAAAGGGTTAACAGAACATACTCGCTCATCACTAGTCATAATTCCATCCACCTTGACTACAGCCCCAGTTCCAGCTGCTGAAAAAAAGACATGATGCTGCCTCCACCATGCTTAACTGTGGATATCGTGTTCTTTCGGTGTTGCAGTGTTGGCTTTTTTTATGAGTCACTCAACTTAAAAAGAGGGTTTTTTTCTCACTAATTGGCTGAAGTCGCTGCAGAGTTTTGTTCTGCTGAGGTTAAGCATGTGTCATCTGTCAACAAAAGAAATATGTAATGATGTAATAAATATAGATTTTGCACTGGTAATATAGATTAGATAATTTATAAATTTATTTGACTACAGTATATTAAGAAAAAAAACTATCATTCTTTTAGATATTCCTGAAGAAGAGGCTCGTTACTGGGCTAAAAAACTTGAGCAGCTGAATGCCATGCGGGATCAGGATGATGTAAGTGGAGCAAATAGTTAATGCAGATCAATAAAAAAAGAGCTGTTATTTACTGTATACTAATTCTTGGAGCAATGAATATCCATTACTATTAATGAGAGTATCAAATATACCACTAAAACAGTAAATATAGAACTTGGCAGTCATTATAGCCTCTGATAAGTAGAATTTACAGTGTCTTTCTCACCTTCAGTATGTGTTTCGAGAAGAGGAAGAGAATCCGCTGCCTGTCCATGGTTCTCAGTGCTGTAAGTATAACTTTTCAACATTTCCATGTAGTGATAAAAAACGTACAGAACTTTTTTTAGTTAAATTCTATTGATGCTGTCTTGTAAGAATTTTGCTCTTAATGGGTCATTTTCATCTTGCAAGGTGATGGTATATTGCATGGATGAGCTATTACTTTAGTGATAAATATGAGTTTTATCTCTGTGCCCCCCACCAGCCCTAAGAATTAAGAGGACACAACATTGGTGTAATGTGGCGTCCCTTCAATTCTTTTTTTTCTTGCATGGCACAGCCCCGGTCACTCGTTGTATGGCAGAAATGGTGTCTGACTTCAGGTTGGTCAGAGCACCACTCTGCAGAAAAACTTAAAAGAGGCTGTAGTGTAAGGAGATGGACATATTGCCCACGTTTCCCCTCGAAGAACAATTGTAATGTTATATTGTGTAATGTGAATTCTGTATTCCGTTAATGATGTTAATGTTGTGTGCTGCCTGACAGTAGGGAAAGTTTGAGGTAATGATTGGGACTAGCATAAAATAGGAGGGGAACAGAGACAGTTTCCTTTCAGAACGGGTACAGTGTGCGTAAAAAGCAGACCTAAGGTCTAGTGTGAGCAGTGTCACATGACGTGGGTGTCCCTAATGTGAGAGGAGATCGAGATAGAGGATAGTGAGATCCTAGAGGAAAGTAGAAGAAAAGTGACCGAAAGAACAGAGTGACTGATCGGAGACGGGTCCTGGTTCAGGACACCTAGCAGTATGGCCCAGAGTTTATAACTCACAGAGGTAACGGGCCTAGACGGGACAGAGTACGTAAGATGAAGAGAGTGCCCCGGGCAGATGTTTCCTAGGGACAGAGAAGATAAGTACTGGCCATACTGGCAATACAGTTCCCTAGAGGAGAAAGAAGACACAGAACCGTGGGTTGAGATTAGGACTCTTGCTAACTGGACTGTAGCACTGAGCCGGGCTGTGGTGAAGTAGAGAGGAACGGTGAAGATAGAGAACAATTGAGAACAGAGAAAGAAACTGAAACTGTGTGGAAAATGCTACGTTTTGAAAAGGAAACGTTCATCAAAGTTGTGTACCCGCTATCTACTGTACATAATCCCCACCAAGTTGTTGTTTAGTAAAAAGTCTATTTTTGAATGGTGGTCTCCCTCATTGAACAGTCAAACACCTGGTCCTGGCCAACCAAAGTCATTGGTTACATGCGGCCTGCAAGGGCGTTGCGCCCCCACAGCAAAAGTCCACACACCCATCCAGGACCCCCACCTTCATGTAACGTGCCAGGGTGTAACAGACGAGTACCTTGCCCACGGTTGGCACCCCATGCCATGTTACAGTAGCAATACACCAGTGTTACAGCCCCTTAATTTTAAGAAATTTGAGGAGCATCAGAGGCTAGAACCGCTGATCATAAAATAATCGCTGAGATATTACATTACTGTATAAGATAGGAATACTGTATCCCTTTAGTATGTTTTATTAATCTCATTATTAGACTGTAGACAATTCTAGAGAACAAAATCTTTAAAAAACAAAATTCGTATTTTCTGTAGCTCTATGAAAGAGGACAGATAATTTTCGTTCTCCATCTACATTGTTAATAAGATTGGCAGCTAAGTATTCCCTAATAGGGTGTCTGAAAATTATTTTTCTCATCCATTCAACCCCTTGAAAGGGATATTTCACATTGGAAGGTGGCATCACTATAACACATGACGGTTTGATCTTTTGGATTCTGACCGATCCAGGGAATGTGGGTAAAATAGTGGACACCCCCTTTAAAGTCTTACCTGCACAGTGGTGATCCCAACTAACTGCAGTCCACCCCATTCACTTGAAAATGTTGACCAGGGCATTGCTGTGCGGGGAAAATGAGTGCAGGGTACAAAGCAATGAATCAGATCTGGGATCCCAGAGGTCAGACCCCCACTGATCATAAAGTGATAGCATATCATACTGAGATACCATTACTTTATAAAATGGAATATCATTTTAGCTGAATCGTCTGTCCTGTAACTAGTTTTCTGGCATTGGCTCTCTGAGCAGTCTCTGAATCTTCTTACACTCCTACTAGCAATAATTGGTATCAATATAATCGGGTCCCAAAAATCTAGATATGACTTGTTACATTAGATTGATTCAGTCTGTGCACCCAAGATATCCAAAATGTCTTTGAGCATAATGCTGCAAAAAAAAAAATGGAATACTGTCTAAATAATAAAGAACAACCTGGCATGTAGTACAGTGAGTTTGGTACCCATACTTATTGAAAAGTGAGCTAAAAATATAAAATATTTATTTCCAATTCAGGAATTGAAAAACTGCTATTCTGCATTTGCTGAATACTATTTATCTCATAGATTCATTATTTTATTCAGGTAACTGGAATTACTTTGGCTGGGGAGAGCAGCACAGTAAGTATAACGACAAATAGTGTACTCTGCATGCTGTGCTATTCTTTCCTGTTAAAATAATGTACACCCCCATTTCAATATTTCAACATTAACATATATGGGGAGTAAATGGCATAAGTGATGCCAAAATGCATCAGTTATACGACTCCATTGTGCTAGAATATGGTATATTAGTGCAGATGTCAACCAGCCTATAGTGCATGCAGCATATTTGTATTTTATTCTGTGAAACAATAGTGTGTGCAGACTTCTATATCCACTGTAGGCTTCTTGCTTGTATGAGCCATTCTTCTTTTTTTATCTTAAAGAGTATCTATCTGGATGGATTACTTTACTATTAAAACTAGTGTTATGGCTGTATAGGTCCTAGCACTAGAAAAAATATATATCTGATTTATAAAAATCCTATGTCCCAGGGCTGAGAAATCAAGCTTTGAATCCACATGCAAATTAGCAAAGAAGTGCATTGGGGGCGTGTAAGTGCATTCAAAGTGCAACAACATGCCCTAAGTGGACTTCCTGGCTAAATTGCATATGACTTGAAAGCTTGATTTCTCAGCAGTGACATGCCCCCAATGCACTTCCTTACTAATTTGCATGTGGCTTCAAAGCTTCATTTCTCAGTGTTGACACGCCTCCAGTGCACTTCCCGGCTAATTTGCATGTGGCTTCATAGCTTGATTTCTCAGCCATGACACTTCAAATTACTACAAAACAGTCCTACTAGGATGTACAGTACAGACCAAAAGTTTGGACACACCTCATTTAAAGATTTTTCTGTATTTTCATGGCTATGAAAATTGTACATTCACACTGAAGGCATCAAAACTATGAATTAACACATGTGGAATTATATACTTAACAAAAAAGTGTGAAACAACTGAAAATATGTCTTATATTCTAGGTTCTTCAAAGTAGCCACCTTTTGCTTTGATGACTGCTTTGCACACTCTTGGCATTCTCTTGATGAGCTTTCAAGAGGTAGTCACCGGAAATGGTTTTCACTTCACAGGTGTGCCCTGTCAGTTTTAATAAGTGGGATTTCTTGCATTATAAATGGGGTTGGGACCATAAGTTGTGTTGTGCAGAAGTCAGGTGGATACACAGCTGATAGTCCAACTGAATAGACTGTTATAATTTGTATTATGGCAAGAAAAAAGCAGCTAAGTAAAGAAAAACGAGTGGCCATCTTTACCTTATGAAATAAAGGTCAGTCAGTCCGAAAAATTGGGAAAACTTTGAAAGTGCTCCCAAGTGCAGTTGCAAAAACCATCAAGCGCTGCAAAGAAACTGGCTCACATGAGGACCGCCCCAGGAAAGGAAGACCAAGAGTCACCTCTGCTTCTGAGGATAAGTTTATCCGAGTCACCAGCCTCAGAAATCGCAGGTTAACAGCAGCTCAGATTAGAGACCAGGTCAATGCCACACCGAGTTCTAGCAGCAGACACATCTCTACAACAACTGTTAAGAGGAGACTTTGTGCAGCAGGCTTTCATGGTAAAATAGCTGCTAGGAAACCACTGCTAAGGACAGTCAGCAAGCAGAAGAGACTTGTTTGGGCTAAAGAACACAAGGAATAGACATTAGACCAGTGGAAATCTGTGCTTTTGTCTGATGTGTCCAAATTTGAGATCTTTGGTTCCAACCGCTGTGTCTTTGTGCGACGCAGAAAAGGTGAACGGATGGACTCTACATGCCTGGTTACCACCGTGAAGCATGGAGGAGGAGGTGTGATGGTGTGGGGGTGCTTTGCTGGTGACACTGTTGGGGATTTATTCAAAATTGAAGGCATACTGAACCAGCATAGCTACCACAGCATCTTACAGCGGCATGCTATTCCATCCGGTTTGCGTTTAGTTGGACCATCATTTATTTTTCAACAGGACAATGACCCCAAACACACCTCCAGGCTGTGTAAGGGCTATCTGACCAAGACGGAGAGTGATGGGGTGCTACGCCAGATGACCTGGCCTCCACAGTCACCAGACCTGAACCCAATCGAGATGGTTTGGGGTGAGCTGGAGCGCAGAGGGAACGCAAAAGGGCCAACAAGTGCTAAGCATCTCTGGGAACTCCTTCAAGATTGTTGGAAGACCATTTCCGGTGACTACCTCTTGAAGCTCACCAAGAGTGTGCAAGGCAGTCATCAAAGCAAAAGGTGGCTACTTTGAAGAACCTAGAATATAAGACATATTTTCAGTTGTTTCACACTTTTTTGTTAAGTATATAATTCCACATGTGTTAATTCATAGTTTTGATGCCTTCAGTGTGAATGTACAATTTTCATAGTCATGAAAATACAGAAAAATCTTTAAATGAGAAGGTGTGTCCAAACTTTTTGTCTGTACTGTATATAGCCCTACTATTAGCATCAGTATTAATATCATCCCTTAAAGTTGCCTTTAGTATTATGAATAAATTCACTTTGAACTGAACTTCACTATTGGAAGTGAATTATCAGCAAACAATTGGGTGAGGAGATGACCTAAGGATTTTAGGGGAAAATAAACTGGAGGATCTTCTGTCTTATTCTGGCAGGAGAAGTTCTATGTCTGCCGCTGATTTCAAGACTTTTTTAAAGTTTAGATTTGCTGTAAGAGGACTTTTTGCAATTAGACAGAAAATTTAGTAAAATCAAATATGTCAGTGACATATTCCCTTGCACCTGGTTGTAAAATTTGGACCTCCACCTAGTTGTTATAGTGGATGGTGCAAATGCTTTTTTTTAATTTCCAGTTAATTTATACAATTTTCCTAGAAATCTTTTACAATTTCTAAGTAGTCACACCAGAATTCCATTATTTCTCCAGTTTCTAGTATAATGTAAAATATGCAGTCACAGAGACGTATGACAAAGTTTCATCCAAAGCATAGTGACATTAATTAAACATACAGAGTGCTGTAGATGCATACATACTTTTTCATGTATTATTTTTGACATTTTACTCCTAGTGGCTGTTCGTAACCAATCTAATAGTTCATGTCATATTGTATAAAGTCCAGCTTCCCCAAAAATTAGATGCACAGTTAAAATAAAACACAATTAAAGTGGAAGAGCACGTTAAAGGTGATTAGGATCTATTACTCAATGTTTTTTTCCTCTTAAAAGGAACCTGCTAGCATGATTTTACATTCAGAAACAGTATGTTTCTGTACGAGAGTGTGTACTCTCGTACAGTGTGTATGTTTAAGTACGAGAGTGTGTACTCTCGTACTTAAAAAATAGTGCTTTTTTCTTCTTTAGAGATGTGCCATTCATGAGAAATAGATGCCATATGGGTATATCATTTGACCTTGAAGAAGCATTCTTAATCCAATTGACACCCCCCCCCAAGGTACTTCCAGTCTAATTTGCATATGGCTTCTACACTAGATTTCTCATCACTGACACATCGGAGCTCTACAAAAAAATGTATAATTTTAATTTGGGAAAGAAGCTCTTCTACAGTCATACCAATTTTTCCATATGTAAAAATGTGCTGACAGGTTTCCTTTAAGCATAAGTATGACTGCGGCTGTAGCAGCCTTAGCAGCTTCTATATGCTTGAATGCTGAGGGAGTCAATTCAGGTGCACGAACATTATTCCTTTTTATGAGTAAAAACAAGATCTGCCTTCTTTATGTGGGTTCTCCGAACTGCTGTCAGAATAAAAATATTATCCTAGGTCATGTGGCAAGGCTCATTAAAGGGAATCTGTCAGCAGGTTTTTGCAACCTCATCTGAAACCAACATAATGTAGGCAATTCTTAGATGCTGAATGCAACAGAGCTCAGAAAGCTAACCCCGTCCACACCAGGCTCTCTATGTACATTGTTTGTTGACAGTGAGCAGCTTATCACAGGAGAGACCAGTGCTCACCAGTGGCGTAACTAGAGTCTGATGGGCCCCGGTGCAAGATTTGGACCAGCGCACTCCCCCCATCCTGAATAAAAAGAAATATATGTATATATGCACCCTCCATCCTGGTATATATGTCCCTCAACCTGTCCTCATCCTGGCCCCATCCTGGTATATGTCCCTTATCCTGGGCCCCATCCTGGTATATGTCCCTTATCCTGGGCCCCATCCTGCTATATATATCCCCCATCCTGCTATATATGTCCCCCGTTCTGCCTCTGTTCTTTAATGTATAGAAAAAAAACAAACCATTATACTCACCATGGGCATACATAGAAATCATGGGGCCCCATAGCAGAAGTATAATGCACTCCTCATAGTCCTCCATATAGTATAATGCATCCCATAGTCCTCCATATAATGAAATTCACAGCCCATAGTCCTCAACATAGTGTAATGCACAGACCATAGTCTTCTATAAAGTATAATGCACATTCCATATGACTCGCCCCCTGGGCCGTGGGGTACCCGGAACCGGGCCTCCTGGTGTACGGTGCTGATGGGGGTAGTAGTGGCAACCCGATCCCGTGGCTCAGGGTGGTCAGACCAAATTGTGGCCGTCTATTTATCAGTGTTTTGAATGTCCGACTACGCCACCCGTGGATTGCGGTCAGGGATAACCGCCGCTGCGAGGCAGACCGCTGAGGCTGGTGTTGGTGTGCAGCACAGGGATAGGATAACTCCCCACGGGAAGAGTGTAGCCTCAGGGCAGTGTAGGTGGATGCTGGGGGTGATGGTGCAGGCGCCGCAAAGATCACACTGAGTCCAATGGTGCTCTCCAGGGTTTTTACTCACAGTTGTTATCCATGTCACTTCTGTCAGCAATGACTGCCCAAGCCGTGCTGTGTCCACCAGGTGAGGAGCTCGGTCAACCCCCAGGCAATTCAGGAGTATGGCACAGGACCCCCTTCTGTCCTTTCTCTGGCCTCTCGTGCCCCACCAGTGACCAAACTTCTATCCAGCTACCGCGGACAGTGTCGGGCAAGCGTTGGCCTCCGCTTCCCGCTATCCTATATGGTGCCTTCCTAGCAGGTTTGGCGGGGGGTCGCACCAATAAATGATCACGACCTCCGGTTCTTGGCTGAGGGATGATTTACCTCCACCAACTTGGGAATCCGGTACCTTTCCACAGCCTGACCCTTCACCCGATATAACGCAGGTTTGCAACGGTTGCTGTCCATTCTGCTCTCTTAGGGTCCCTTCTGCCTTCTTGTTTCTGGAGCCTTTCTACTCCTCTGTCTCTTCTCCTTCCTTCCTTCTCCTTCTTCTCTTCTCCTCTCTGGCCCTGGCCTTTTCTCTAGGCCTGCCTCGTGGAGCTGAGCTCAGGCTGAACCTCGGCTCCCTGTCAGCTCTCTACTCCTTTACTCTGCTCTGCTTCTCCGAACTGAACTTCTAAGATGGCTCCCACCTTTTATCCGCTTCTCTGTGTCTGAGCTCAGGTGACCTGCACCCAATGAGCTCCTTCCTGTGCTCCAGAAACCGTCCCCTTCTGCTCCTACATCACTGGGTTCTCTCCCCCCTCCCCACTCCAGCCAGGGACATGGTCAGTTGTGCCTGCATAAATGGGAGCACCGTCGAGCTGTCCCCCGGAAATGGGGTGAGTGTGTGTATGCAGCTAACTGAACCCTGGTCCACACTCCATCCTTACCTGGGAGTGGAATATCACACCTCTGGTTGAGGTGCAATACCCCTGTAGCAACCGAACCCTCGGGGCGCTACAGTCCCCCCTGGTAAACCACAGCACGTCCTGTGGCTGGAACAGAGCAAAAACATTTGATTTACAAGACATGCAGAATTAAAGTTATTTTTTTTTTTTTTTTTTACCAAACATTATACTGCATCTTTAATATCACCGGAACTCTTTTATCAGCCATCATGCAAAACATTTTCAATATCATGTAACTCTCCTAGCAGCATATATAGCAATTCTATATATAAAACTTTTTCAGGTAAAACATTTTTTTAAGTAAATTCTCTTCTTCACTGGCCACTGTGTAACTTGCGACCAGGTGTCCATTTTTCAATAAAGTGCAAACTTGGCAAAACTTTTAACAGGAGGGACCCGTTCGTAAACCCTCAACGTAGGCCCTGGGGTGGCTGCAGGGCATAGCTGATCCAGCTGCTGGACCTCATCTTCGGCCACCTCTAACGGGTTTTTGTTCTGAGGTCAGTTGTTGTAGTTTCTTATAAAACCAGTAGGGGGCACTTTAAGAAGTGCAATTATGTACAAGATTGACCGCTCCCAGTCCTCGGCCGGATAGTTCATTAAGTTGGCTGCTCCCAGTCCTCAGCCGGTTTTAACTGACCCGATGCCGGGTAACTCTATGCAACAGTCTCTTTACCCTGACGGGTAACTATACACATTGGTATACTGCCGCTCCTCAGTAGCGGTGTCCTCCTTGCGCACCTTCTTCCTCCTCACTATACTCTTCAGGCCCGTCCGGGTCCTCTGGGCAGTAACGCTCCTGGTACTGCTCTTCCTCCACCCTCTGGACATTGAGGGCATACCAGCCCCTTTAGGCCTCGATGCCGGGTGTATATTACCCGATCTCCTGGGAACAACTCCCGCTTCGGGTGACCCGCTGGCAGGTGACCCTCCACATCCTCCTGTCGACATGGAGGTCTGTGGCTGTGGCAGAGTCCCGGATAAACCCCCACCCTTTCTCCTGGTGGAACTTCACCACGGTCCCAGCCACTTTAGGACCGCGTGCTGCATGGGGGTTTCCACGAGTCTGTGTCTTCTCCCCCGCGCTCTGGGCCTGCAGCTGCTCCCTCTTCCGGCGCCGCGCCCGCTCCTCCTTTGCAAGCTGAGCACAGATCTCTCGCCTGCGGACTGCGGCCGTCCGCGTCTCCTGGGCAAACCCCATCACATCCTCCCCAGTCTGGTCCTATCCCATCTGGACCTCTTCCTCCGGGAGCTGAGAGACGGTGACTGGCTGTGGTCGGGGCAAGAGCAGAGCAAGCGGGGCCTCGACCTCTGCGGACAGGTTTTTCCGCTGACTGGGGTGAACCCATCCCTCTGGTACAGGAACCGGCTCTCCATCGGGTCCGGCGAGCTGGCTGTACAGATCAGTCCCAAGGGGTGGTGGCTTCGGGACCGGGGGCGCACGCGGTTGGGGGGCGCCTGGGAAGGCCAGGCCTTGCGACCGGGCCTGGAGCGGGCCGCTTCCGACCGCACCCGGGGTCAGGGGGCACGACGTGGGGCGTGGTTCAGCGGCGGTGTTCGCAGCTTGGGGCCTAGGTGTATGCGGCGGGAGCGTGGAAGCTGCAGCGGCTCCCGGGACTTCTGGCTCCATGGCGGGATCCAGGGGTAAGCCTTCGGTGTCAGGACCCGGGGCAGGGGTGTCTTCCTTACCTGCCTCCGCGGCAGCGCTGTTCTCGGCCTCCGGTCTCCTCTCTCTGTCTTCGGGGGCAGGCGCACTGCCGGGTGCTGGCAGCGTCTCTTGCTGCCGGGTCGCGACCCGCCGGGCCATCTCCTCTCTCCATCTGGCGATGACTTCCCTCTGCGCTCGGACTATCCTCCGATCCAGCTCCTCCAGCGCAGTCCGCAGGAACTCAGGGTCTTCTGCGGGGAGCTGAGCCATCAGCTCCGTGAGGCTGTACGGGGTCGCCTCGGCCTGCAGCAGGCCACTTGCCAGGGTGCTGGAGTTGGTGCTCCTCTCCATCTCTGGGTGTGATCTGGTGAGACTGATCCAAACCACACCCTGCCCCTCGGTTTTCTTCGCTTTCCTCCCCTGTTGGGGGTGGTCCTGGGGCAATCTGCTGACAATCACTCTCAGGGGCAGCCCCCCCACCTTGATGGACATCTCTACAGCCGCACTCATGGCTGTTGGGGGTGGGCTCCTTCTTTGGTGCCATTCTGGGACCTGGCCCACGATGGGAGGTGGCTTCCTGTTGTCTTTTGGCGCACACATTATGGCATCCATTCTGCCGGGGCGGGCGCCATTTTCAATACAGTGAAACAGTCTCTTTTCAGGCATGCAATACCCGTTTGTGGCGGGTTGGTCACAATCCTGCCGACTACGCCAAAGCTGACTCACCCCCTGGGCCATGGGGTACCCGGAACCGGGCCTTCTGGTGTACGGTGCTGATGGGGGTAGTAGTGGCAACCCAATCCCGTGGCTCAGAGTGGTCAGACCAAATTGTGGCAGTCTATTTATCAGTGTTTTGAATGTCCGACTACGCCACCCGTGGATTGCGGTCAGGGATAACCGCCGCTGCGAGGCAGACTGCTGAGGCTGGTGTTGGTGTGCAGCACAGGGATAGGATAACTCACCACGGGAAGAGTGTAGCCTCAGGGCAGTGTAGGTGGATGCTGGGGGTGATGGTGCAGGCGCAGTAAAGATCACACTGAGTCCAATGGTGCAGTCCAGGGTTTTTACTCACAGTTGTTATCCATGTCACTTCTGTCAGCAATGACTGCCCAAGCCGTGCTGCGTCCACCAGGTGAGGAGCTCGGTCAACCCCCAGGCAATTCAGGAGTATGGCACAGGACCCCCTTCTGTCCTTTCTCTGGCCTCTCGTGCCCCACCAGTGACCAAACTTCTGTCCAGCTACCGCGGACCATGTCGGGCAAGCGTTGGCCTCCGCTTGCCGCTATCCTATATGGTGCCTTCCTAGCAGGTTTGGCGGGGGGTCGCACCAATAAATGATCACGACCTCCGGTTCTTGGCTGAGGGATGATTTACCTCCACCAACTTGGGAATCCGGTACCCTTCCACAGCCTGACCCTTCACCTGATATAACGCGGGTTTGCAACGGTTGCTGTCCGTTCTGCTCTCTTAGGGTCCCTTCTGCCTTCTTGTTTCTGTAGCCTTTCTACTCCTCTGTCTCTTCTCCTTCCTTCCTTCTCCTCTTCTCCTCTCTGGCCCCGGCCTTTTCTCTAGGCCTGCCTCGTGGAGCTGAGCTCAGGCTGAGCCTCGGCTCCCTGTCAGCTCTCTACTCCTTTACTCTGCTCTGCTTCTCCAAACTGAACTTCTAAGATGGCTCCCACCTTTTATCTGCTTCTCTGTGTCTGAGCTCAGGTGACCTGCACCCAATGAGCTCCTTCCTGTGCTCCAGAAACCATCCCCTTCTGCTCCTACATCACTGGGTTCTCTCCCCCCTCCCCACTCCAGCCAGGGACATGGTCAGTTGTGCCTGCATAAATGGGAGCACCGTCGAGCTGTCCCCCGGAAATGGGGTGACTGTGTGTATGCAGCTAACTGAGCCCTGGTCCACACTCCATCCTTACCTGGGAGTGGAATATCACACCTCTGGTTGAGGTGCAATACCCCTGTAGCAACCGAACCCTCGGGGCGCTACACATAGTCACCCATAAAGTATAATGCACGGCCCATAGTCATCCATAAAGTATAATACAAGGCCAATATTAATCCACAAAGTATAATGCATGGCCCATAATCATCCATAATAGTATGACCACTGATTTAAAAGAAATAAATACTCACCTTCCCTGCGCTCCCCTGCCGCATGACTACAGCTTGCGACGGGAGCGCATGACCCCGGTCAGACATCACTGCCACGCGCCCATGGTCATGTGCACGCCGACTTCAGCTGCTGTCCTCTGAGTGGCCGGCAGTGTGTATAGCGGCGCATGGACCTGATGGGTCCATGTGGTGCAATGCACTTCAGCTGGATGTGCATCTGAGGACGCACATCCAGTTGACGTTTCTGTTGGTGTCGGCGGGCCACTACCCGCCGAGTCTGGGTGCGGCGGTGACCGCTGTGACCGTGATCACTACAGCACTGGTGCTCACGTGATAGCTAGTCACAGAAACGTTAATACCCTAGTGATAAAATCTTCATTGTAAGCGCACAGCTTGCATATTTAATTTACCAGAGAAGCATTGCATGGCCTATAAGTCTTTTTACGCTGGCTTGGCACTCGCCTTAAGGAGAAATGTTCCCCCTTGGTCAACGTGTAAGAAGTCTCTTACCCAACCTAATCAGATTGCATTACACTGTTGAGGGGCAAACACCTGAAACAGGTATTTGCAAATGGAGTTTCTGATTTGGCTTCTTATCCTGTGCCATGTGGCAAAGCTTGTTAAAGGGGCAATATCGACTTTTAGGATTGCTACTTCCAATAGATGGAGCCAGAGATAAAGTCCTCTTGCTTCTGAAGAGGCTATTTGCAAATTTTAATTCCCAGACGAGCATTGCATGGCCTATAAGTCTCCTTACACTGGATTAGCACTCTCTGCAAGGAGAAGAAATGCCCCTTAGACCTCTAGTCAGAGGCTTCTCACCTAGACAAATCAGATCTCCGGCATTGCACTGAGGAGGGGAAA
Source organism: Phyllobates terribilis (assembly GCF_046119375.1). Classification (NCBI taxonomy): domain Eukaryota; kingdom Metazoa; phylum Chordata; class Amphibia; order Anura; family Dendrobatidae; genus Phyllobates; species Phyllobates terribilis. Next base: position 718,961,217 of record NW_027362761.1, on the reverse strand, counting down.
CACCCAGAAACATATGTTTGCAAATGGAGTTTATGATTGGGCTTCTTATTCTATGTCATGGTGCTGACTTTTAGGATTGCTATATCCAGTAGGTAGCTCCAGAGATAAAGTCCTCTTCCTTCTGAAGAGGCTATTTGCAAAATTAAAATATTTTTTTTGCAATTTAGCTCATTATCAACAAGGTAGTGGGGCCAATTTTCTGTTTGCGCCCCTGCATTGAAGCTTATACCCATGTCTTCTTCCTGCTTTGGAAATGTTAAGTTCTGGTGACCGCCTATACTCTTTGTTCACCTATGTCGAAAATTCTTTGCCTAAATTATAATTACTGACTTTATTTTCTCATTTCTTTTTTTTTCTTTAACATAATATGCGTCATGTCTCAAGGCTTGCAGTTAACACCCCCACATAGTTTAACACTCCACATTCACTACAGAAGCCACCAAGAGGTGATGATAACACATACCTGAATTTGCTAACAAAAGAGCTTGTGAATGTGGGTGGTTTGTCAGTGCACTATTAATAACCTAGTATATGACTTTTAAAAATGTTTTTTCCTAATGCTGTTTGTAATTTCTATCCAAAAGAGAACACATAAAATACCTGAAAGTAAAATCTAGATATAAATTAACTTCAAGAGGAAGATTTTAATGTTTTTTAAAAGTAAATTACATTAAAATGAATGCAAAGAAAATATCACATTCATACCACAGTCATATTCCCTAGAAAAATCTTGATCTCACACTTAAAGGGATCCTGTCATGTTGGATAAAGCTATTAACTTTCACATATGAGGTCAATCTGTGGTTTAATAGCGTTAGAAAAGTGCACGGCATCTGTACTGAAAGTATGGCTCCCGGGAGAAAATAAACCTTACTCCTCTTGGCAGTCACCGGCTTTCAGTCAACCAAGCGTGCTGTCTCGGGTACAGTCACTGCTCAAAGCATTATGATTGGCGACTGTAATCATGACCCCGTACTTTGTCTAACAGCCAGCTCTGCACTGATGCACTGCAGAGCTGGCTGTCAATCCAAGTGCTAGGGAGTGCCAACAGCCACTGCTTACAGTGACCGTACCCCTAATGGTATGACTGAAAGCTGGTGGCTCCCAGGAGGAATAAAGTTAATTTTCTCCCAGCAAAGTTCATTTTTTTATGCTAAATTATGCTTAATTCTATTCTTCTAACAATGCTATTCTTTTCTTAATTGCTTCCAGACAATGATGATCCTGATAGTGCTGTGGATGATCGTGATAGTGATTATCGAAGTGAGACTAGCAATAGTATCCCTCCAGCATACTACTCCACATGCCAGCCAAATGCCTCTGTACATCAGTACCCAGTGCGACATCAGTACAGTTCCCATGGATCATACACTGATTCAGTACACAGTTATGAAATGGATTTCTCTGATCATAGACCAATCAGGTACAAATACCAACCAGTTGCTTATGATAATATTATGGTGCTCTAATTGCTATGCTATGTAATACTGCTAAACATCATTATACATTAATAACTGATGGATGGCAGGATGGAGGGGTGTGTGTGACCCCCTCTGACCTGTCTCCTCTCTCCCTGGATGGCAGGCGTTACGATAGTGCAGACTCTGCCACAAACGGCCGCAGTGATGTGGAGTCTGTCTCTGGTTCAAGCCGCCTCACAAGTCGGCAGCATTCTTTGGAGAGTCGGCAGTCACTAGACCTGTCCGATAGGTGGGTCAGTCCCAAGATGTTGCAGTGTGAGTGCTGCAGAGTCACGTGCTCGTCCTATGCACATGCCAAGACAGGCCGTAATCTGTATAGGAAAGACCAATTTAGTCTCATAGCTCCTTTGTGTGGTGACAAACCACTTCTCTGCAGACACTCGCAGGGTAACCTTTTCCACATGTATTTAAATAAAAAAAGGAAACTTTTCATTAGACACACATATAGTCATTGATGGAAAAACAGAAACTAGAGAAGTCAAACCTCAAGGCAAACGTGCTCTTAGACTTTATGACATTAGATAAAATTTTCATAAAGCAATGAATGAGGCAGTAAAAACCCATCCAGTGTGTGGTATTCCTTCATTACAGCAAATGAGACTTGGAGAGAATAATTGGTTCATCTCTAATGACTAGTCCATGAGATGTCCCAATGAGCTTCTCCCTGCCCCTACTCTCCTAGACTGACAGGTCTCTTACCATACACACATTGATAGAGACCTATTAGTCTAATGGAGCAGGCATGGAGAAGTTGCTGGGGACCTCTCATTGACTAGTCTTCCAAGGTGCATAGTCCCTGGCTGGCTATTTAAAGTATGTTTTCTCTGAAATGTTGCAGCTTTTCAGAGTAAAACTTACATGGCTGCAATAACGTATCTGATTTGTGTTGTCCATGGTTTGGGCAGCATGAATCAGCTGACACTTAACAAGATTTCAGAAACGTAACACAAATCTAGGGATTCTAGCACCAGAAATACTGCTATACCTTACAATATCTATAAAATAAAAAAATAAAATAAAAAATAAGAAAAACAGAGAGCATTCCTGCACTGTTATGTGGCACTGTAGGGTCTGTTTAGTGACTGATCAATACCATGTGACAGCACCTTGAGCACTTTATTATGTAAAGACCCTAAGATTTGTGGACAGTGCTTGACCAGTCAACAGAACTGGGCACCCAGCACCAATACAACATCAATGCTGGCTTGTTTTCCTTAATTGCCTTATGGTGTCTGTCCTGATGAAACGTTCATTACTGTAAACATGGTATTAACGTTTGGGGTTTTTATTTAATTAATCAACTAATTATTTAACTAACTTAAAGCCAAATAAATACTTAGGGCTCTGTCCGCATCTGCATGTTCGAATTCCGCTGCTCTGTGCCATTCTATGAACAGAAAAATGGAATTGATGCGATGTAGGAATCCGTCACATCAACTTAAACTGAAATTATACAGTCAACATATGACTGCGAATGAAAAGTTATGATAGCTATGAGCAAATATTTCTTATTAGATTAGGTTTAGACAGCAGATTTGCTAGCAAGCAGATAAATCCTGTCAAACAGGCAGATTGGTAATTTGGTGAATATATATTAAAGGGGATATCCGAGAACTTAAAACAAAAATGTGCCTAAGCACTAACAGGCATGTAGGTGCTAACAGAGGCGACTACCTGACTGTTGTACCTGGCGCCAGTCATTGACCGCTCCTGCCGGAGATTCAGCTGCTCCCTGTCAACAGAGCAGCAGCTCCTCTTCCTGTTGACAGGACCGGACTACTGGTGTCATGCGGATTGACAGCTTCCACCAGTTAGGCAGGGGGGAGCCGTCTGTCAATCAGCATGACACCAGTAGTCCCGCCCTGTCAACAGGTCAACAGGAAAAGAAACCGCCGATCTGTTGACGTGACGTTAGCGGAAGTCTGTGACCCCTCCGTGCCAACAGAGAACTGCACCGGGCACAACAGGCAAGTAGGTAGCAACTACCTGCCTGTTGGTGCTTAGGCACATCATTTGTTTTTTAAAGTCCCGGATATCCCCTTAACTTAATCTATGTGGATTCTTAGTGACCTCAGCATTCCCCATACTTATGCCTGAAGCATCTTCAGATAGCAATGACACATGACAGTGTACTGAGACATATCACCAGGCAGATAATAGTATTTTTCTTTTCCCAAAAAAATGCCCTTCCTTCTCTGTGGCAGCTTACATTTACCCTTTAGTTTCATGCTTCTAAAACATTGTGACATGCTCCATTGGATGCCATATTAATGAAATGTTTTTGGAAGCATTGCTCCATACACTGCTACAGTGAGAACCATATGGTAGTACGGAGCTACAGGTTCTCAGTGTGCTGTCATACAACCTCTTACACACAGCATAATGAACCTTTGGTCCATGAATTAATTCACTAAATGAGTGGTTTCTAGAATTATATTAGCTCTTTTGTTCCCACACATATATAATTAATTAAGTTCAATATGAAAACAGCAAATTTGCGATGATATATAATAGATATATAATCAGAGTGCTGGCCCTATTAAGTAATATTTTACATCAACTAGCAATTTTTTACAAAATAAAAATGAATTCAATTGTATTCATTGTATAGCTTTAGAAGATTACAGTTAAAGAGAGTCTGTCACCTCAAAATATAATATAAACTAAACACATAGTAATATAAGGGACTAGGACCCTATAAAAAATCGTACTTTTAAGGTATAAATCTGTGCCTCCATTGTGAGAAAATTACTACTTATCCCCATATGCTAATTAGGGATCTTGCTGAACCAGTGGCTTGGTTGAGCAGCTTCAGTGCACCATTCTGCCCCCTGAATTTGGATATTCCCGCCTCCTTTTCTGGTGATTGACATTGCTGGCTTCCCCAAAACAAGAGCTGTTGCTGGACAAATTTTGTGTCAGCTTTTCTAGTGATTAGTTAGTACAGCAGTGCTGTCTCTGGAGAAAGCTGATGTATGCAGTTACTGATTTCTGGAGATCCTCTCTGCTGCAGTGTGTTCACACACAGCTTTCTCCTCTGTGCTGCAGGTTGCATGCAAAATGCTCTCTACTCTGTGCTATGGCATCTGTGTATACAGTTCTCTCCTCTGTGCTACAGTGTATGTGTACACAGCTCTCTCCTCTGTTCTGCAGCATTTGTGCACACAGCTCTCTCTCTGCTGCAGCATTTGTGCCGTTATCTCTCTTCTGTATTGCAGCATGTGTGCACACAGTTCTCTCTCCTGTGCTGTAGCGTGCATGCACACAGCTCTCTCCTCTCCAGCATTTGTGTACACAGTTCTCTCCTCTCTACTGCAGTGTGTGTGCAGACAGCTCTGCCTTCTGTATTGCAGCATGTGTGCACACAGCTCTCTTCTCTGTGCAGCAGTGTGTGTGTGTAAGGTGCCCCAGCGAGGTAGTCGTGGGTGAGCTGTTACCCATACTCACTCTGGCATCCTACAGACAAAGTGTGTCCTCCCTCTGATGTGGTGCTGCGGTGTATGTGGTGTTTTCCACTTACTTGTGACCACCCAGTCTCTGCAGTCTCCAGGGATTTCTTTTCTGGAACCAAGGCAGCAATGAATTCAGAGGACACAAAGTTCATAACAATAACTGGGACTTTACTGGGTAACTGGGAGTATGTACAATATTTACAGACAGGTATAAAGGATAAGGCCCAACGGGTTGTCATCTTTCCCACAGGTACTTGATACAACTTCAGCCCTGGTTCCCACTTAAGGTGAAGAATCTCTGTTGCTCTGTTCTCTAGCCCTAGAGAATCTTCCTCACTCGTGACAGTATATCCGGATCTGAGTTCTCTCCACGTGCTAGCCTTGAGTCCTAACTTCTTCAGCAGCCTGCAGACAGAATGCGCCCCTAGGTCACTGACAACTGTCTTGACGTTCCCACGCTGGCTAAAAGGACTCTTGTGAAGAGATTCTTGTGGCTGCTGATCCACTGTCTGGGATACTAAGGCCCACGTCTACCCTAGCAGCCAGAATAGAGCCTGTAGCTTTTCTGAAGCCCTGTACACTACTCAGTTATTCACTTCCTGTACTTCACAACAGCACTGGGTCCCCCCTCCCTCTAGTGGGCTGGATTATCACAGCTAACCCCTTAAAGGGAATCTGTCATCCCCCTGGGCGATATCAGACCTCTACTATGGTCATACAGGGTATAGAAAAGTAAATCTGTACATACCTGTATGGCCCATAGTAGAGGTCTGATTGCAGAGAAAAGCAGATAGGCGGGAACTGCTTGGCATCCCCCGGACGCCAAGCCTGTGGAAAAAAGAATTGATTAAAGTGCTTTTCTCTGCAATCAGACCTCTACTATGGGCCATACAGGTATGTACAGATTTACTTTTCTATACCCTGTATGACCATAGTAGAGGTCTGATATCACCCAGGGGGCTGACAGATTCCCTTTAACTGGACCTAACTGCAGCCCAGAGAGATCTAACTTTTGGGAACATGCTTTTTAACCCTTTTAGTGCCAGAGTGAAGCTACTACAGTGTGTGTTCATAGAGCTCTCTCCTCTCTGTTGCAGCAAGCGTGCACACAGCTCTCTCCTCTCTGCTACAGCAAGTGCGCACACAGCTCTCCCCTCTGTACTGCAGTGGGTGTTCACAGAGCTCTCTCCTTTAATGCTGCAGTGGGTGCACACATACTTCTCTCTTCTCTGTGCTGAACTGTGCGGCTGTGTGCAGTGCACACACATTCCAATCTAGTAACTCTGACAGTGAGTGAGCGCAGACACCAGCTTTTTCCTGAAACAGCACTGGCTCTGTGTAAGCCAGAAAGACAGACAGGAGATTTCTCCTGTGACAGCTCTGATTTTGGGCAAGCCTGCTCTATTAATCATCAAAGAGGGAGGCAGAATACCAAGCACCCTAATTAGCATAGAATAATAGAAAGCATTTTTTTTTTTGCACAATTGGGGGACATATTTATATAGTAAAGGTACGACATTTCTGGTGGCTGAGTCCCCTTTATGACTATGTGCTTAGTTGTAATTGTGTTTTGGGGATGATAGATTATGATCAAGGGCCTTTGACCACATCCGCCCAAGAACAATGAAGAACAGTTATGGTTTAGTTATAAAAGAAATATTGTAACTTCATGAAAATCTAGCAAAATTTCACTGACCGCAGTGGATACAATCCACATTTTAACACTATGTAAACTATATTGACTTGGTCTGTATCAGTTCTGTCATTACTAGAGGTGACATTCACAAATCAGTAGTGATAATGCCTTTTATATTTTGAACAATTCAGTTTATCAGCTATAATAAATTGAAAGTATACTCGGCCTGTCGTGGGGTGTGCATCTGTAAATCTGTCTGCATGCGCGCTTCAGGGTGTGGCTTCCTGTTGCAGGGCTTTAATGTATGATCCACATGGTTTTTACTTTGCTGCAAAATCTTAATTGATAATACTATGGTAAATTCTGGATGTATGGCATTTGCACACACATGCTAAGTAACGTAACGTAAAGGGAGATGTACATCTTTGAAAATAATTTTTCTCTTGCTTCATTTGATCTAAAATAAGCATATTCAAAATAGTCTTGATTAAAAATATAGGGGGGTTATCATGTGGGGACTTTTTAAAGTCACTTTCATTCTGGCTTCATTGCTATTATTTGTTCCAAATTCATCAAAGTATTGCACGATGTTTGATAAATTTGCCATATCTTGATATATCACACTTCTGTCTAGAAATGTTATTTCAGTTTTTATGCCACCCCCTTACTGGTGTAAGCTTGTGACTATTTTTCATAAATCTGTCTAAATCCTTATTTGTCTAGCTAACCACTTTTAAAATGACAAGAGTGCATATTTTGCACAAAATTGATGTGCAAGAAAATTTGTGACTTTTTAAAACCGGTGCAAAAGCTTTGATGCCCCCTTTAGTTTTACAGCTTTTTTGCAGACCAGTGTTTCTCCATAATTACAGATTACAACATAAATCTTGTGTAAGCATTCATAATACCATCCAGCTTTCTTTTACTTTTTGCTAATATACATTCAGTAGATTGATAAGAAATAGGTGACTGATGGAAAAAATACAGTATGACTGCAGGATCAGACTACACAGGGTTTGTTTGTAGTCTGTAACCATGGAGACTGGTAGGGCTACATAACAGCTGTCAACACAAGGGACATTTTTAATCAATATTGCAATATGACTTCATTTAATATTTTGATGTATTGGAACAATATAAAATCAGCTGTAAAGATGTACACATCTTTTAAAACAGTAGTGTAAGTTTAATCCACACTTATACAGTATCTGCAGTTATATCTGATAAGAGTACAGAACATCAGACTTCTTCATACCACCAGTGAGGCTACCACTTGTACTGTTTCACTTTGACTTTAGAATTGCAGTGTATTATACTTCTAATGTAAAATGTTTTTATTTTGGCATTGCTCATAGGGTTCTCTGGGGTCATGTCTTTAGGCTGCTCTGCATTATTACCCTGTGAGTAACGCCTCCTTGGTAAAGATCATAGAAATTAGCCATAAATAAAAAGTACATCTCTGGAGCCGTATGGCAAATTTTACATAAAAAATCATTAATTTATCTCTGGAACCCTATGGCAGAAATAAAAAATTAAATATCCAGGGGAGCAGCAGGAATAAAATAAGAGCAGAACCTGGCGTTTGACCTGTTGACAGGCATTGTAAAAAACAGATCAGTTCTGCAAATAGGCAGATTGGTAATTTGGTGAATGTACCCACGATGCAGAAATGAAGCATACAATTTCTGCAGCATTTCTGCATGTTCTTGGCAGTAAAAACGCTTGCGGATTTTACACGCGTTTTTGACGCGTTTTTGCAGCGTTTTTACATGCGGATTTGACTTGCGTTTTTCAAATGCATGGGGACCTCAAATCCGCATGCAGAAACTGCAGAAACGCACAAATAATGGACATGCTGCGGATTTTTCAGCAAGGAAAATCCGCTGCGGAAAATTCCGCAGTATGGGCACAGAACATGCAGATTTACATTGGGGATCATGGGGGGCGGATTACCAAGCGTTTTGCAAGCGTTTACGCTGCTGAAACTCCGCATCAAAAACGCTTGAAAAACGTATAGTGGGCACACAGCCTAAAGTCTAATCGATTTGGATTTTGATTGACATCGCATTTCCCATATTATTGCCTGAAGATAGCAACAGATGAAATTGTACTGAGACATATTACCAGACAGTTAGTAGTAGTTTTCCTTTCCTCAAAAATGCCCTTCCTTCTCTGTAGCAGCTTACATTTACACCTTAGTTTCATGCTTCTAAAACATTATGACATGCTCCATTGGATGCTATCTTATAGAAATGTTTTTGGAAGCATTGCTCCGTACACTGCTACAGTGAGAACCATATGGTGACCTGCATGGTCCCTGCAGTTCTGTAGTACGACGCTGCAGGTTCTCAGTGTGCTGTCATACAACCTCTTGCACACAATATAATGAACCTCTTGTTCATTCATTCATTTATTAAATGTGTGGTTTACAAAATTGTATTAGATCTTTATTCTCACACACATATAATTGCAGAGACCTTAGCAGCCTGATGGAGAACGGCTCTCCACTAGTGGCCTTGTAGGTTTTTTAAGTTTACTGTACATGAAAACAGCAAATTCGTTTTTACATCCAGGATCGGAGTGGCCCAAAGGGGGCAGATTAATCCCCCGGTGGACCCCTGTGCAGGAGTCAATCACTTACACCCGACCCAGCATGAGCAATAGTTGGCCCAATACACTTGATTCACTATGTCCAAATAAAATCAGTATCTTATCATTCATTCGACAAACTACGCAGTATATTATTACCGTATATAGAAAAAGAGATACATTTGTGAAAGATAGTAATGTAATATTTGCATGTAACTGAACAATGGTCCCCTAAAGTCACTGTGACTGGTGAGCCCTTGGCACTTCAGTTCAACACTGTTTACATACACTGCTGGCCAAAAGTATTGACACCCCTGCAATTCTGTCAGATAATTCTCAGTTTCTTCCTGAAAATGATTGCAATCACAAATTCTTTGGTATTATTCTCTTTATTTAATTTGTCTTCAATGAAAGAAACACAAAAAGAATTGTCCTAAAGCCAAATTGGATATAATTCCACACCAAACCTAAAAAAGGGGGTGGACAAAAGTATTGGCACCCTTTGAAAAATCTTGTGTTGCTTCTCTAATTTGTGTAATTAACAGCACCTGTAACTTACCTGTGGCACCTAACAGATGTTGGCAATAACTAAATCACACTTGCAGCCAGTTAACATGGATTAAAGTTGACTCAACCTCTGTCCTGTGTCCTTGTGTGTACCGCATTGAGCATGGAGAAAAGAAAGAAGACCAAAGAACTGTCTGAGGACTTGAGAAACCAAATTGTGAGGAAGCATGAGCAATCTCAAGGCTACAAGTCCATCTCCAAAGACCTGAATGTTCCTGTGTCTTCCGTGCGCAGTGTCATCAAGAAGTTTAAAGCCCATGGCACTGTGGCTAACCTCCCTAGATGTGGACGGAAAAGAAAAATTGATGAGAGATTTCAACACAAGATTGTGCGGATGGTGGATAAAGAACCTCGACTAACATCCAAACAAGTTCAAGCTGCCCTGCAGTCCGAGGGTACAACAGTGTCAACCCATACTATCCGTCGGCGTCTGAATGAAAAGGGACTGTATGGTAGGATACCCAGGAAGACCCCACTTCTTACCCCGAGACATAAAAAAGCCAGGCTGGAGTTTGCCAAAACTTACCTGAAAAAGCCTAAAACATTTTGGAAGAATGTTCTCTGGTCAGATGAGACAAAAGTAGAGCTTTTTGGGAAAAAGCATCAACATAGAGTGTACAGGAAAAAAAAGAGACATTCAAAGAAAAGAACACGGTCCCTACAGTCAAACATGGCGGAGGTTCCCTGATGTTTTGGGGTTGCTTTGCTGCCTCTGGCACTGGACTGCTTGACCGTGTGTATGGCATTATGAAGTCTGAAGACTACCAACAAATTTTGCAGCATAATGTAGGGACCAGTGTGAGAAAGCTGGGTCTCCATCAGAGGTCATGGGTCTTCCAGTAGGACAATGATCCAAAACACACTTCCAAAAGCACTATAAAATGGTTTGAGAGAAAGCACTGGAGACTTCTAAGGTGGCCAGCAATGAGTCCAGACCTGAATCCCATAGAACACCTGTGGAGAGATCTCAAAATGGCAGTTTGGAGAAGGCACGCTTCAAATATCAGAGACCTGGAGCAGTTTGCCAAAGAAGAATGGTCTACAATTCCAGCAGAGCATTGTAAGAAACTCATTGATGGTTACCGGAAGCGGTTGTTCGCAGTTATTTTGGCTAAAGGTTGTGCAACCAAGTATTAGGCTGAGGGTGCCAATACTTTTGTTCGGCCCATTTTTGGAGTTTTGTGTGAAATGATCAATGATTTGATTTTTTCTTCATTCTCTTTTGTGTTTTTTCCTTGCAAGCAAATTAAATGAAGATAATAATGCCAAAGAATTTGTGACTGCAATCATTTTCAGGAAGAAACTGAGTATTATCTGACAGAATTGCAGGGGTGCCAATACTTTTGGCCAGCACTGTATAACACATTGAGTACTGGCCCCATTATTTTACGTCAAGGTAATGAGTGACTTAGTTAAGCAGTGACCTTTTGCCATGTCCACCCTAGAAATAAAGAACAGTTAAAATGTAGGTGTATAAACTAAATATTGTAACTTAATGAAAACCTAGCAAAAATTTCACTGATGACAGTGGACACAATCAATTTATACAGTTATGTGGGTAGGTTCAGGACAGAAGCCACATGTACATAGGAAGCAATAGACTGGAGATTTTCATTAACGTCTATGGGAGAGTTTTCCAGGCATGTTCTGTGATCTGTGCTGAGGTTACTGTGTAGGGGAGCTGAAGAAGCTGAATGAGGTGAGGGGTGACCATAGTGTGACCCTGTGTTATCAATATATAGATGCAGTGGCGTAACTAGAGTCCGATGGACCTTGGTGCAAAATTTGGACTTGTAACCTCCACCCCCCACCCCCGGCATGTTGGTCAGATGTATGGGCCCTTGTAGCATTCTAAATCCTATAATTACATAAGAGTTGCACCCCCATTTCCCAATATGTAGTAATGTTCCCCATCTTGGGCTCTTTCCTGGTATATATGTTCCCCATCCTGGGTCCCATCCAGTTATATATGTTCCCCATCCTGGGTCCCATCCAGTTATATATGTTCCCCATCCTCGTATATACAGTGACGAGCAAAAGGGTAACAATGTTTTGAACTTTTGACTTTTAGGCTCTATATCTCACCATCCACTACTGCTTTGAAAGTGAGACTATCATCATTTTATAGACAATCACTTTGGCTATCTCATACATAAATTTGACTTGCCACTATTTAGCATATGATTTGTTATGCAGATTTTTATCATGTTACTGCATTGTTACTGTTTTGCTCCTGGTGGTTGAAAAATCTTTTTCTTCCTGTATACTACAAAATACAACCTGTTCTCACATGCCCTAATAGCTCAGTGTGTTATTAGGTTGATTCCCAAGCGAAAAGTCACTGGTTCGAATTGAGGAAGAGCCATGAAAAAGATTTCCCAAAAAAAGGGAAACCGCATCATCCAACTCATCGATAGTGGCCAAGAAGATTGCCAAACTGCATTATATGAGTGCTATGAGAATTGGAGATATGAAATGAAGTCCGTCCGTCCATTCAAAAGCCAAGAGGTGAACGTCCGTGCTAAATACCGGAGTCAACAAGTTGGCTCATCACAAGTTCTATCAGCTCTGGTGCGAAAAACACGTCATTGGAAGTGGCTCGTATGATTTGTAATAGCGCAACCACAAACGTCCATGCAAGCACCGTGCGGCGTACATTACACAAGCTTGGAATGGTAGTTCAAAAAAAAGGTGACGAAACATCGACTTGTCATAAGAAGCTTCGGCTTGAGTGTGCAAAAAAGTACGAAAAGTGGACAGAATATTGTAAACAGGTGATTTGGAGCAGTAAGACAAAAGTCAATAGACTAGGCTCTGATGGGTGCAAATTGGTCTGGAAGAAACAAGGGAAAAAGGGGCTAACGGATCGAAAAATTGAAGGAACTGTCAAGTTCGGTGGAGGAAGCCTGATGATATGGGGTTGTTTCACAGCCAAAGGCATTGGATACTTGACCAGGATCGATGGTGGGCTCAATGCTGAGCTATAGTTGAGTATCCTACAAGACGACTTACTTCATACACTCGTGTACTATGTGTATGAAAAGGACGACATATATACCTTAAACATTCTCTCGCTCTCATTATTCTGGAATTTGGCAAATATTAAAAATTATGGTAATCCTAATTGACCTAAAACGGGAAAGGTTTATTCTGAATTCATGTCAGATATTGAGAAAAACCTGCAGATGTGTCTTTTTATATAGTGTATGTAAACTTCTGGTTTCAACTGTATCTTACAGCTTCCTTCAGATCAGTGGGGAGGAGGTGGTGGAACAAGGATGATCTCCTGAGACACACAGGGAAGATTTATGTATATATTTTTCAGCTTTATACTGAATTCATACATGTATGTGTCATGGTCCGAGGACAGACTGTAGTGAATGGACTAGCCACAGGGTGTTCTAACCTAAACTTGACAGCCTAATATACGCCACACGAATGTGTAGTATGAGACATAGTGCGGTACTTACAAGTAGTCTGAAATCCATTGCAATGTAATTTCCTCCCATTGCTGAATTCTCATTCACCTTTAGTGCTTGTTCACACATTGCGTTTTTGCCAAGGGTTTTACATGTTTTTCTGCGCAAAAAAAACTGTAGTGTTTTACAGTACTAGCAAAGTGAATGGGATTTCTGAATGCTCTGTATAAAAAAATCACATAGAGCTCCAACTGCTAAAAAATAACATTTAGAAATGAATTATCACAGACGTTTTTGGCTGAAAACAATATTAACTTCTCTGAAAACCAAAAATCAACATCAGGTTAAATATCCAATTATAAGACCAAAAAAAGGAGGAATTAAATAAAGGGAATGTCTATAATATTCTGAATAAAGACCACATTCCAAAGAGAATAGCCGGAGAATAAGCTATTAAACAATATATACGTTTTTATTAATTAATCCTTACAATAGAAAAGGTATTTAATAGTTAAAAGTAACAATGAGTAAATGTGGTAATGTGAGAAGCATAACTAGATTAAGGCAGATGGAAAAATGCCAAAGAAGGGGAGACCAAACCTCTGTCCGCAGAGTCTGAACACACCCATAAATCCAAGTTGGTCACATGCGTATAGGAAAAAATGCTAGACTAGTAAATGAATATACAATTGTATCATATACATCGGTCAGTTTAGACATATATATCAGAATGATCATGCAAAAATGGTATTATAATAATCATTCAGAATGCCTGTCAGCAAGAGTAAGTAGCAGTTGATACTGTTGGTCAGTATAGAAATCTATAAGTCTTGCTGGGCGATGTGAACTAAATCCTAAATGTTATTAAGCGAGGCAAGGAAAGTATTGTGAGAGACACATAATATGCGCATGTGAATGGTCAAGGCTATATTAAATGCGTAATTTTAAACGTAATGTAATTACCTTGAGACATATTGGGCATATCGGTGTGCAGGTGCTGGTTACAGAGGGCTGGCAGCGCATGCAAATCATTAACTCAGTACTATAAAATATCACTTATTTCAGGGTAATAAAAAAACAGCTAAATGGTAACAATAATGTATTCAAAGGGCTGTTGTAATCCAGACCATCTCCACTGAAATAACTAACCCTCCTCCTCCAAAATAACGCAATATCTTCATATATGGAATAATTGAGCTTGAAGAAACTCTTCCCACGTCTTTTGACTTCACGTGAGGAAATTATCATTTCTGACTCAAACATCCATAACATAAGAAAGCAGCAATATACAATGCATCGTCATGGTGCATTCCTACACAAATATACAGTCATATGAAAAAGTTTGGGCACCCCTATTATTCTTAAGCTTAATGTTTTCTAAAAATTGGTGTTTTTGCAACAGCTATTTCAGTTTGATATATGTAATAACTGTTGGATACAGTAATGTTTCTGCCTTGAAATGAGGTTTATTGTACTAACAGAAAATGTGCAATCTGCATTCAAACAAAATTTGACAGGTGCATAAGTATGGGCACCCTTATCATTTTCTTGTTTTAAATACTCCTACCTACTTTTTACTGACTTACTAAAGCACTTTTTTTGGTTTTGTAACCTCATTGAGCTTTGAACTTCATAGCCAGGTGTATGCAATCATGAGAAAAGCTACTTAAAGTGGTCACTTACAAGTTGTTCTCCTGTTTGAAGCTCCACTGAAGAGTGCCATCATGGGCTCCTCAAAACAACTGTCAAATGATCTGAAAACAAAGATTATTCAACATAGTTGTTCAGGGGAAGGATACAAAAAGCTGTCTCAGAGATTTAACCTGTCAGTTTCCACTGTGAGGAACATAGTAAGGAAATGGAAGAACACAGGGACAGTTCTTGTTAAGGCCAGAAGTGGCAGGCCAAGAAAAACTTCAGAAAGGCAGAGAAGAAGAATGGTGAGATCAGTCAAGGACAATCCTCAGACCACCTCCAGAGAGCTGCAGCATCAACTTGCTGCAGATGGTGTCACTGTGCATCGGTCAACTATACAACGCACTTTGCACAAGGAGAAGCTGTATGGGAGAGTGATGCGAAAGAAGCCGTTTCTGCAAGCACGCCACAAACAGAGTCGGCTGAGGTATGCAAAAGCACATTTGGAGAAGCCAATTTCTTTTTGGAAGAAGGTCCTATGGACTGATGAAACCAAGATTGAGTTGTTTGGTCATACAAAAAGGCGTTATGCATGGTGGCAAAGAAACACAGCATTCCAAGAAAAACACTTGCTACCCACAGTAAAATTTGGTGGAGGTTCCATCATGCTTTGGGGCTGTGTGGCCAATGCCGGCACCGGGAATCTTGTTAAAGTTGAGGGACGCATGGATTCCACTCAGTATCAGCAGATTCTTGACAATAATTTTCAAGAATCAGTGATAAAGTTGAAGTTACGCAGGGGATGGATCTTTCAGCAAGACAATGATCCAAAACACCGCTCCAAATCTACTCAGGCATTCATGCAGAGGAACAATTACAATGTTCTGGAATGGCCATCCCAGTCCCCAGACCTGAATATCATTGAACATCTGTGGGATCATTTGAAGAGGGCTGTCCATGCTCGGCGACCATCAAACTTAACTGAACTGGAATTGTTTTGTAAAGAGGAATGGTCAAAAATACCTTCATCCAGGATCCAGGAACTCATTAAAAGCTACAGGAAGCGACTAGAGGCTGTTATTTTTGCAAAAGGAGGATCTACTAAATATTAATGTCACTTTTCTGGTGAGGTGCCCATACTTATGCACCTGTCAAATTTTGTTTGAATACAGATTGCACATTTTCTGTTAGTACAATAAACCTCATTTCAAGGCAGAAACATTACTGTGTCCAACAGTTATTACATATATCAAACTGAAATAGCTGTTGCAAAAACACCAATTTTTATAAAACATTAAGCTTAAGATTAATAGGGGTGCCCAAACTTTTTCATATGACTGTATAATTACTAGATGGTGGCCCGATTCTAACGCATCGGGTATTCTAGAATATGTCTCCCGACGGTGGCGTACTTATTTTAAATCTGCCGCCAATTGGCCGGAGACCGTGTTTAAATTTGGCGCCACAATCGCAGATTGGTTGCCGCGGGCAGCTGCGAGCAATCAGCAGAGCGGTGTTTAAATTTGGCGCTGATATCGCTGATTGGTCGCGGCCGGCGGCTGCGACCAATCAGCGAACCGTGTTAGTGAGGACCGGGGAGCATCCACCTGCCTTGTAATGCCCCATGCAGGATGTCACTCCCTGCCCCCATATAATGCCCTATGCAGGATGTCACATCCCCCCCTCCCTTATAATGCCCCATGCAGGATGTCACTCCCCCCCATATAATGCCCCATGCAGGATGTCACATCCCCCCCTCCTTTATAATGCCCCATGCAGGATGTCACATCCCCCCTCCCTTATAATGCCCCATGAAGGATGTCACATCCCCCCCCTATATAATGCCCCATGCAGGATAATGCCCCATGCAGGATGTCACATCCCCCCTCCCTTATAATGCCCCATGCAGGATGTCACCCCCCCCTATATAATGCCCCATGCAGGATGTCACATCCCCCCCTCCCTTATAATGCCCCATGCAGGATGTCACATCCCCCCCTCCCTTATAATGCCCTATGCAGGAAGTCACATCCCCCCTATAGAATGCCCCATGCAGGAAGTCACATCTCCCCTATATAATACCCCATGCAGGAAGTGACATCCTCCCTATATAATGCCCCATGGAGGAAGTCACATCCCCCCCATAGTGCCCCATGCAGGATGTCACATCCCCCCTCCCTTATAATGCTCCATGCAGGATGTCACTCCTACCCCACCATATAATGCTCCATGCAGGATAGTACATCCCCCCTCCATTATAATGCCCCATGCAGGATGTCACATCCCCCCTCCCTTATAATGCCCCATGGAGGAAGTCACATCCCCCCCCTCCCTTATAATGCCCCATGCAGGAAGTCACATCCCCCCTATATAATGCCCCATGGAGGAAGTCACATGCCCCCCATAGTGCCCCATGCAGGATGTCACATCCCCCCTCCCTTATAATGCCCCATGCAGGATGTCATTCCCCCCCACCATATAATGCTCCATGCAGCATGTCACATCCCCCCTCCCTTATAATGCCCCATGCAGGATGTCACTCCCCCCCTGCCTTATAATGCCCCATGCAGGAAGTCACATCTCCCCCATAGTGCCCCATGCAGGAAGTCACATCCCCCCCTCCCTTATAATGCCCCATGCAGGAAGTCACATCCCCCCCATAGTGCCCCATGCAGGAAGTCACACCCCCCCTCCCTTATAATGCCCCATGCAGGATGTCACATCCCCCTTCCCTTATAATGCCCCATGCAAGATGTCACATCCCCCCCTCCCTTATAATGCTCCATGCAGGATGTCACATCCCCCTTCCCTTATAATGCCCCATGCAAGATGTCACATCCCCCCCTCCCTTATAATGCTCCATGCAGGATGTCACATCCCCCCTCCCTTATAATGCCCCATGCAGGAAGTCACATCCCCCCTATATAATATCCCATGCAGGAAGTCACATCCCCCCCATAGTGGCCCATGCAGGATGTCACATCCCCCCTCCTTTATAATGGCCCATGCAGGATGTCACATCCCCCCTCCCTTATAATGCCCCGTGCAGGAAGTCATATCCCCCCTATATAATACCCCATGCAGGATGTCACATCCCCCCATAGTGCCCCATGCAGGATGTCACACCCCCCTCGCTTATAATGGCCCCTCCACGATGTCACACACCCCCATCCCACCATTTAATGCCCTATGCCCCCATGCAATAAAAAAAAAAATCCAATACTCACCTCACTTCTCAGCTGCTACTCCGGACTCCAGTGTAGCCGGCATCTTCCCGCTCTGCTCTGTGACCGCTCAGGAGAGAGCGCAGTGTAAAGACGTCACAGCGCTCTCTGACCTGAGACGTCACACAGCAGCAGCGGAAGACACAGGAGCTGCTGCGGAGGCACGGGGAGGGGTAAGTATGGTGCCGGGTGCCGGGGCCCTGAGCAAGCTGGCGAGGGGAGGGGAGGAGAGGGGAGAGGAGGAGAGAGGGGAGGAGAGGGGAGGGCCTCACACTTGCCGTCGGGAGATAAGCGGCCGTAGCCGCTGATCTCCTGACGGTAGCCGCATGGAGGTCAGCGGCGCCTCCGGTCGGGGGACTTATGCTGCGAGCAGCTGGCTGCATCTCCCGGCTGCATCGCCGCTGACCTCTGTGCGGCAGATGAGCCGCTAACGGCCGCCATCTTTTTCTGAAATGCCGCGTCGCTGATTGGCCGCGGCCGGACCAATCAGCGATGTGGGATTTCCTGGACAGAAGGACAGACAGACAGACAGGATAAGATAATTATATATATTAGATAGTCCCAATGATTGCCCAAATATGCTTTTTAATATTGTCTAGGGTTTATCAGGACACATCTTGAGTAAAAACAACCACAGGGTATTAGTAAGGCCTTATTCAGACGTCTGTTTTTCACATAAAAGTACTATCCATGTTTTTCACGGAGAGAACTCATCTGTGTAATAGTCTGTGGGGCTGTTCACATATCAGATTTTTTTATGGTGGACCAAGTGGTCAGCACAAACACACGGAGACATGTCCAATATTAATCCGAGTGTCGGACCAAAATTGCCAATGCAAGTGTATGAGTCAGTGAAAAAAAATAGACAGCAGTGAGATGCCATCCATGTTGAAAGAAAAAGCTAGAGAAACTTTCTTTTTTTTCATCCGAGAAAAACTGGTGAAACTAAACTCTAATCAAGGTCAATCACACTCTGAAGACACTCTGCTCCTATTTTCAAGCAGATCCACTCCGAAGCTGCATGAAAAAGCACTCCGAAAACACTCATAAGAATGAACATACTATATTCTTTTCCTTGTAAAAACAACTTGCTGTTCCTATGTTCCATTTTTTGATTGTCTTTTAACCACTTTTCAAAAGACGTTTCAAAAGACGCTAAGCGGTAAAAAGAAGTGATCTGATCATTCTTCAGGCATCTTATGCTGTAAAGAAGCTCTATACTTTACAGTAAAAGGCTCAATAGATGCAGCCTGTTGCTTGAATATTGCCCAGTTTTGAGCAGATTCCATCTCTTCAAAGTGGCATGCACTTTTTTCCCACCAGGTGGTTCTCAAAACCTGAGGCAGAAAAAAATGCTCAAAAGTTTGAACATATAAAAAGCAAAGCAGTTTTACAGTAGAATTTTATAAGATAAGTTTTTTTAAAGGGAATCTGTCACCCCCCTGGGAGATATCAGACCTCTACTATGGGCATACAGGTTATAGAAAAGTAAATTTATACATACCTGTATGGCCCATAGTAGAGGTTTGATTGCAGAGAAATGTGTTTTTAGCAACTGGGTTTTCTCCAGGCTTGGCGTCCCCCAGATGCCTAAAAATCCCCGCCTACCTTCTTAGTAATCCCCGAAATCCCCGCCTATGTGTTTAGTTAGTAAATGAGAAGGTGTGTCCAAACTTTTGGTCTGTACTGTATATGATAAATGAATGACTTAAGACATAACATTAGGCAAATGTCCCTGTAATGGCTGAAAGCTTTTGCAGACGATTAGATGAACAGCACAATCCCCATCTGAAATCCTTGGATTTCACTATATTAACCCCTTTACCCCCGAAGGTGGTTTGCACATTAATGACCAGGCCAATTTTTACAATTCTGACCACTGTAAATTTATGAGGTAATAACTCTGGAACGCTTCAACGGATCCCCCTGATTCTGACATATTGTACTTCATGATTGTGGTAAAATTTCTTCGATATCACTTTTATTTGTGGAAAAATTGGAAATTTGGTGAAAATTTTGAAAATTTAGCAATTTTCAAAATTTTAATTTTAATTTTCATGCCCTTAAATCAGAGATATGTCACACAAAATAGTTAATAAATAACATTTACCACATGTCTACTTTACATCAGCACAATTTTGGAACCAAAATTTTTTTGGTTAGGAAGTTATAAGGGTTAAAAGTTGACCAGCGATTTCTCATTTTTCCTACATTTATTTTTTTGCACAAAAATGTTAATTTAGACTCCATTTTTTTAATTTTTGCAGGGGTAACAGGAAAAAATGGACCCCAAAATTTGCTGTGCAATTTCTCCTGAGCACGCAAATACCCCATATGTGGGGGAAAACCACTGTTTGGGAGCACGGCAGGGTTCAGAAGGGAAGGAGTGTCATTTGACTTTTTGAATGTAAAATTTGCTTGAATAATTAGCGGACGCCATGTTGCGTTTGAAGAGCCCCTGATGTGCCTAAACAGTGGAAACCGCCCACAAGTGACACCATTTTGGAAACTAGACCCCTCAGGGAACTTATCTAGATGTGTGGTGAGCACCTTGAACCCCCAGGTGCTTCACAGAAGTTTATAACATTGAGCCGTAAAAATAAAATTTTTACATTTTTCCCACAAAAATGTTCTTCAGCCCCCAATTTTGCATTTTCATAAGGGTAACAGGAGAAATTGCACCATGCAATTTGTTGTGCAATTTCTCCTGAGTAAGCCGATACCCCATATGTGGGGAAAAAACACTGTTTGGGAGCACGGCAGGGTTCAGAAGGGAAGGAGCGTCATTTGACTTTTTGAATGTAAAATTTGCTTGAATAATTAGTTGATGCCATGTCGCGTTTGGGGAGCCCCTGATGTGCCTAAACAGTGGAAACGTCCCACAAGTGACATCATTTTGGAAACTAGACCCCTCAGGTAACTTATCTAGAGTATGCCAATGACCCATATGTGGGGAAAGAAACACTGTTTGGGCGCACGGCAGGGTTCAGAAGGGAATGAGCACTGTGTGACTTTTTGAGCGCAAAATTGGCCATGTTGCGTTTGGAGAGCCCCTGATTCGCCTAAACCCCCCACAAGTGACCCAATTTTTGAAACTTGACCTCTCAAGGATTTTATCAAGGTGTGTAGTGAACATTTTAAAACCAGAGGTATGACACAAAATTTGATAACATTAGGTCATCATATTGAATAAGTTGTCATCAGACTTGAGCACAAGTAATTGCTTCTTGAGTTTGCATCGGGTACTAGGGTATGCACCAAGTAGCGCGGGTGCTCGAGTGACATGCCTGAGTCCCTGCCTCCATGTTTCACAGTTGTTAGACACCAAAAAAAAAGCATGCGGGGATTGCTCATGCATGGCAGGCAATCCCAGCGTGTTTTTTTTGCCTGTATAACAGGCATGAAACATATGGGACGGAGACTTGAGCACCCAATGCAAACTCAAGTAGCGAGCACTTGCTCTCAACACTAGTCGCCATATTATCATTATTTTTTTTTCTTTACTTTTGAAAAAATCCCAAGCCTAACACAACCCTAACCCCAACCCTAATACAACCCTAACCCTAACCCCAACCCTAATGCAGCCCTAACCCTAACACAACCCTAACCCGAATCCTAATACAATCCAAACCCTAGCAGAACCCTAACCCTAGCACAACCGTAACCCTAGCGCAATCATAACACTAGCACAATCCTAATCATAGCGTTTATTTTTTACGCCGTTCCTCGTGCGGTATAAGTGGTTAGACAACTTTATTCTTCGGGTCAGTGCGATTACAGTGATACCAGGTTTTTATGATTGACAGCTGTCACACACTAAAAAACTAGACTAGTTTTTGCATAGCCATATTTTGAGAGCTATAATTTTTCCATATTTCCACCGACTGTGTCATGTAAGGGCTTGTTTTTTGCGGGACAAGTATACGTTTTTCTTGGTACTATTTTTGGGCACGTGACATTTTTTGATCACTTTCTATTCCAATTTTTAGGAGGCAGAATAAACAAAAACCCACAATTCAGGATTTTTTTTATATGCCGTTCCACATGTGATAAAATTGATAAGGCAGCGTTATTCTTCGGGTCAGTACTTTTACAGTGGTACCACATTTATATTTTTTCTTATGTTTTGGTGCTCTTACATGATAAAAACTATTTTATAGAAAAAATAATTTTTTTTGCATCGTTTTCTTCTGAGAACTTTAACTTTTTTTATTTTTCAGCTGATGGAGCTGTATGGCAGCTTGTGTTTTGCAGGACAATATGACATTTCCAGCGGTACCATTTTTATTTACATTCGTCTTTTTGATCACATTTTTTCCTTGTTTTGTTTGGCAGTATGATGATGAAGCATTTTTTTTTTACCGTGTTCACTAAAGGGGTTAACTAATGAGACAGTTTTATAGGTCAGGTCGTTACGGACGCGACGATGCTAAATATGTGTACTTTTATTGTTTTTTTTGTTTTTTTTCATAATAATATCTATTTATGGGTACAGTATAATTTTATTTTTTGGGGATTATTTTGTATTTTTTTATATACTGTATATATATATATATATATATATATATACAGTACAGACCAAAAGTTTGGACACACCTTCTCATTTAAAGATTTTTCTGTATTTTCATGACTTTGAAAATTGTACATTCACACTGAAGGCATCAAAACTATGAATTAACACATGTGGAATTATATAGTTAACAAAAAAGTGTGAAACAACAGAAAATATGTCTTATATTCGAGGTTCTTCAAAGTAGCCACCTTTTGCTTTGATGACTGCTTTGCACACTCTTGGCATTCTCTTGATGAGCTTCAAGAGGTAGTCACCGGAAATGGTCTTCACTTCACAGGTGTGCCCTGTCAGGTTTAATAAGTGGGATTTCTTGCCTTATAAATGGGGTTGGGACCATCAGTTGTGTTGTGCAGAAGTCTGGTGGATACACAGCTGATAGTCCTACTGAACAGACTGTTAGAATTTGTATTATGGCAAGAAAAAAGCAGCTAAGTAAAGAAAAACGAGTGGCCATCATTACTTTAAGAAATGAAGGTCAGTCAGTCTGAAAAATTGGGCAAACTTTGAAAGTGTCCCCAAGTGCAGTTGCAAAAACCATCAAGCGCTACAAAGAAACTGGCTCACACGAGGACCGCCCCTGGAAAGGAAGACCAAGAGTCACCTCTGCTTCTGAGGATAAGTTTATCCGAGTCACCAGCCTCAGAAATCGCAGGTTAACAGCAGCTCAGATTAGAGACCAGGTCAATGCCACACAGAGTTCTAGCAGCAGACAAATCTCTACAACAACTGTTAAGAGGAGACTTTGTGCAGCAGGCCTTCATGGTAAAATAGCTGCTAGGAAACCACTGCTAAGGACAGGCAACAAGCAGAAGAGACTTGTTTGAGCTAAAGAACACAAGGAATGGACATTAGACCAGTGGAAATCTGTGCTTTGGTCTGATGAGTCCAAATTTGAGATCTTTGGTTCCAACCACCGTGCCTTTGTGCGACGCAGAAAAGGTGAGCGGATGGACTCTACATGCCTGGTTCCCACCGTGAAGCATGGAGGAGGAGGTGTGATGGTGTGGGGGTGCTTTGCTGGTGACACTGTTGGGGATTTATTGAAAATTGAAGGCATACTGAACCAGCATGGCTACCACATCATCTTGCAGCGGCATGCTATTCCATCCAGTTTGTGTTTAGTTGGACCATCATTTATTTTTCAACAACTCCAGGCTGTGTAAGGGCTATTTGACCAAGAAGGAGAGAGATGGGGTGCTACGCCAGATGACCTGGCCTCCACAGTCACCAGACCTGAACCCAATCGAGATGGTTTGGGGTGAGCTGGACCGCAGAGTGAAGGCAAAAGGGCCAACAAGTGCTAAGCATCTCTGGGAACTCCTTCAAGATTGTTGGAAGACCATTTCCGGTGACTACCTCTTGAAGCTCATCAAGAGAATGCCAAGAGTGTGCAAAGCAGTCATCAAAGCAAAAGGTGGCTACTTTGAAGAACCTCGAATATAAGACATATTTTCAGTTGTTTCACACTTTTTTGTTAAGTATATAATTTCACATGTGTTAATTCATAGTTTTGATGCCTTCAGTGTGAATGTACAATTTTCATAGTCATGAAAATACAGAAAAATCTTTAAATGAGAAGGTGTGTCCAAACTTTTGGTCTGTGCTGTATATATTTTATTTTATTTTATTTTATTTTTTTTTTTCACTTTCTGACACTTTTTTTTACTTTTATACTTGTCCCACTATGGGAATTTCATTTTTTGCAGGCTGATCGCTTGCACAGCATAGGTATGTCAGCCCTGCACACACAAGTTAGGTAGATTGTGCACTGAGCACGATCTACCTAACTTCCTGATGTCTGGTGACCCAGTTGTCGTCATCCACTGTCCATTATTTTAATAAACTCTTTGTCTTCTATGGATAAGGCCCTTTTGTTGTCATTGTTGTCATTTTGTTGCCATCTTAAGTTGTGCAAAACACTATTCTCACTAAGTCGTCACTATAGGGAGTGGGAATGTTGTCAGGCTCTTGGATGAGGTCAGAGAACCTATCTTTCACCTTCGTAGTGATGAGAGCATGGCTTAAAGTGAATTGTGTGACCATTTTGGAGCACATAAGTTTTAAAGAAGTCGACTACGGATACCTTATGACTCTTATCCAAACATACTGTACATCCCCCACGATTACCCAGCCTAAATCAAGTCTTTGGGCCATTGTATATTGTTGACGCACCTTGCGGACATTCAAAATGTCCCTCCTGAGTAAAATTAGAATATCAGCATTCATGTGACTCGCCCCCTGGGCCGTGGGGCACTCGGAACCGGGCTTCAGGGCAATGCTGGGAGTAGTAGTGGCAACCGGATCCCGTGGCTCAGGGTGGTCAGACCAGTGGCAGTCTCTTATATGTTTTAGGTAATGTCCGACTACGCCATCCGTGGATTGCGGTCAGAGTGAACCGCCGCTGCAGAGCAGACCGCTGAGGCTGGTGTAGTGGGTGCAGCTGGGAATAGTACAACTCCCCACAGGAGGAGTGTAGCCTCAGGGCAGTGAGCGTAGATGGTGTGGGTTGTGGTGCAGGGCGTCCCAGTACCGTTAGTGCTGGCGCGGTAAGAAACACAGAGTCAGTGATGCAGTCCAGGGTCTTTTACTCACAGTTGTTATCCGAGTCACTTCTGCAGGGAATGACTGCCCGAGCCGTGCTGCGTCCACCAGGTGAGGGGCTCGGTCAACCCCCAGGCAATTCAGGAGTATGGCACAGGACCCCCTTCTGTCCTTTCTCTGGCCTCTCGTGCCCCCACTAGTGACCACACTTCTGTACAGCTGCCTCGGGCCTTCTCTTGGTGAAACCTGTCGCCGGTTTCCCTGACCCTATGTGGTGCCTTCCTAGTGGGTGTTGATCACGACCTCCGGTCTTTGGCTGAGGGATAATTTACCTCCACCAACTTGGGAATCCGGTACCCTTATTCTGCCTGACCCTTCACCCGTTATCTCGTGGGTTCTTAGGGTCCCTTCTGCCTTCTTGTCTCTGGAGCCTTTCTACTCCTCTTTCTCTCCACCTTTCTTCCTTCCTTCTCCTTCTTCTCTCTTCCCTCAGGCTCCGGCCTCTGTGCTAGGCCTGCCCAGGGAGCAGAGCCCATGCAGCAGCGCTGCTCCCTGCCTTCTCCTCTCACAGAACTCTGAACTCCCTCCTAAGATGGCCCCCACCTTTTTATCTGCTTTACTGTGTCTGAGCTCAGGTGGCCTGCAACCAATGAGCTCCTTCCTATGCTCCAGAAACCGTCCCCTTCTGCTCCTACATCACAGGGTTCTCTCCCCCCTCCCCACTCCAGCCAGGGACATGGTCAGTGTGCCTACAATAAATGGGAGCATCTGCGAACTGTCCCCCGGAAATGAGGAGTGTGTGTATGCAGCTAACGGAGCCCTGGTCCATACTCCATCCTTACCTGGGAGTGGAATATCACACCTCTGGTTGAGGTGCAATACCCCTGTATCAACCGAACCCTCGGGGCGCTACATATGTCCAGAGGAGGAATTTTGTTAGTTAGGTGCCTCAAGTGGGGATGGTGAAGTGCAACTTCTGGAATGGGAACTTCTTCCCTGTTATCAGGTACCTGGTCACATTCAATTAAGGTTGGCAAGGGTATGTGCATGATCCCTTGATTGAAGAGACAATGTACCCAGAGGCTCTCCTGCCAGAAGTCTCAATACGACCAGAGCAGGTGTTGAGGGTGTATGGAGCTGCTTGCCCCTTTATATTGAAGATCTCAAAGAGTTTTGGTTTTGCTAGAGACCTGTTGCTTTGCTCATCTATTTTGGCATATATTCTGGAGGCTTTGTTGGTTTGTCCTTCTGGATAGAACTTGACCAGACATACCTTGGCACAGCATTTTAGTCCCTTAAATACATGAGGAGGAAACAGTGGTTACAGTTGGATCAGGAGCTCATGGCTCCCCGCCTTGCTTTTGAGCAGGGCTAGATTCTACAGAATGTTGTGAATTGTGTGGAGCTGATGTGAGATGCATAGACGTAACGTGTTTATCACTACTGCATAGGCGCAACACTTATAACATATCCAAAAGGTCCTTGAGAGTATCTCTACACTCCTGCAAAGTCTTTACCCTGAGTCCATGACATTCCTTAAGTGGGTAAGGTCTTTTGTGGATAGGGCACATACGGTTGCTATCCATAACTTTAAGAGTTAGGCTATGTACCCACGATGCAGAAACGAAGCGGAAAATTTCCGCTTCATTTCTGCATGTCCTTGCCCGGAAAAACGTGTGCGGAATTTGACACGCGTTTTTCGCGCGTTTTTGAAGCGTTTTGCACATGCGGAATTGCCTTGCGTTTTCTAATGCATTCAAGAAGGGAATTCCACATGCATAAATGCACAAATAATGGACATGCTGCGGAATTTTCCGCACATCAAAAACGCTGCGGAAAATTCCGCAGCATGGGCATTGAAATTGCGGATTTACATTGGGGACCATTGGAGAAGGATTACCAAGCGTTTTATAAGTGTTTACGCTGCAAAAATTCCGCAGCAAAAACGCTTGAAAAACACATCGTGGGCACGGACACTTAGGTTTCAAATTCCACACGCGGTTTTCCGGGCAAGGACATGCAGAAATGAAGCGGAAATTTTCCGCTTCATTTCTGCATCGTGGGCACATAGCCTAGCAGCATTTAGTGAAGGAAAGTGCAGCAAGTGGAACGTCAGCCTTTTTCACGGATACTGTGCCCCTTAACTCTTTACGTTTGGTGGTAATGTTATCATACCTTGCATATGATGATGATGAAGCTGGTGGAGTAAATTCAATGAAGTTGAAACTGGGATCATTCTTCTTCCGACCTAGACCAGTGATGAACTTGGAAAAATGTGAAAAGGGAGAAAGGGACACATTATGCTCTCTTTTGTACCTTGAGCCGTGGTCTGATAATTTTTCATGCATGCTGTATGGCAACTTGGACACTACTGGATTCACGCCAGGAGCAATGTCAAGGTAACTCAGTCCTGAAAGACGTGGGTCTAATTTTGCCAATTCTGTTTCCTTCATAGGATTGCTTAGATCTTGAAGATTCCGGTTGTCTTTGTTAGTTATCTTTAGGAAGGTTTACAGTCTCTTTAATAAGGCTCATTATATGGCTTCTGAGCTGCTGTAGGTTTGTTCCAGTCTCTCTCATGCTGCAATAAGACCTGCATCTAAATGGTCCACTGAACTGCTCTTATTGTCTTGATATGCTCCGCTGTTTGTGGGCCTAACCAGTTAACAAGCAAATCCAGTTGTTCCTTGGCGGTGAGGTTAAGGTCTTGGATTACCGCTTGAAAGGTCGACTCCCAGGCTCTATAGTTCTCAGCACGATCATCAAACTTTGAGAGACTGATGTTTATTAACTCCCTGCGAATCATGTATCTGGCAAAGTCAGGCATGCCCAATCTCCTGGTCTTTTTTTGCAGGATTAACCTGTGATATCCCTAGGGAATTTAAGTTCTCTGGCTTACGAAATGACGCGGCATGAGGGGTAATCAGAGGTGTAGTCTCTAGAGGGACTGCTGGCTGTGGCCTATATTGTGGGTTAGTGCTGGAAGTTACCTTGTCAGTAGTAGGCATGACATTCCTTGCCTTGCGGGTGCATCAATGTGGTAGATTGGAGGTGGCGCTGGTACACATGGTAAATGTCTTAGCACGTAGTCAGTAGTGCAATCAGCTCGGTCTTCCACTTCTCCTGGAATGAAGCATTCCATATCAGCATCTTGAACTAGTGCTTGTTCAAGGACTTTCAGTTTAGCGAGGACTGTTGCTTCTTCCCTTTCTGATTGGAGTATTTTTAATTGGGCCTCCATCTTGTTTCTTTGAGCTTCCATCTCTGCTTCCTGCCCTTTTAATTGGGCTTCCATCTCGCTTCTTTGGGCTTCCATCTCTACTTCCTTCCTAGCAAAGGAACTTCTAACTCTAGCTTCCTCTGCAGTTGTGTGATTTTCCAGTAGCTTGTCAGACAATGTTAACTTCCTAAAGTGAGATGATCTGGAAGATTGAGATGTGATTTTGGTTGACGTTGTATGATGTGACCTAATTTCTTGGAGGTGTGCGATGAGGAGTACTGTTTTATCCTGGGCATAACACACTAATGCAGTATTTTCTTGGAGAAGAGTCTCTCTTTCAGCTAGCTCTGCTGTGGTATCATCCATGTCACAGTTACTCAGGAATGTGATGTAGTTTGCTGACAATATGTGGTGGCGATCATAGGAAACAGATAAACAATTCAGTGTGGTGGTTAAATCTGCTGCGTCACTGTTACTGCTTGGAAAAGACGTTAGTGATCAACTCTGCCCCATAAATCATCTAGGTTGTCACAGAACTCAACTCTAGTTGTCTCAAAGTTCTCTCTGACCTCTGGTGTCGGCTTGGTAACACGTTTGGGATGTACACCATGTTCTGCAGTAAGCGTGGAGTCTGCTCCCAGTGCATCTGTGGTGTCAGGAACATGATGCGCTTGCCTCACAGAGGGATTCACGGAACTTATGGACATGCCTTAGTTATGATGACGGACGATTATAGACTTGCCAGCAGGCAATGCATATGCGCACAGGCACTGTAGGATTAATTTTCCTGTTGCTATTCTCCCACCGATGTACTTAGATGAAATATGTCTGAGGGATGTGAGCACGGATCTCTGTACAAGCAATGGCAGATAGTGTTACTCACTACCCTTTCCTCCTATGCTTGATTAGCTGCACGTGATTAATCCAAAAGGGCGATACAGTGTTGAACTTTAACCAATTTTATTCACAGTACCTTGGTGAGATGAGGTAAGATGTAAGGGAAGATGAAGGGATGAAGATGAGGTAGAATATGGAGGGTGGAGGATAGAGGTAACAGGAGAATCCTCTCTTCAGTCCTGATGCACGTGCTGCCAAGATGGCACTGACCACAAGAAAGGATATGAGGCAAATGTCCCTGTAATGGCTGAAAGCCTTTTCAGACAATTAGCTAAACAGCACTGTTGTGTATTTTTAACAGTTGTGTGTCCCAGATGCAAAGCAACATACTGTACATTGCAGATGCTATCGACCTTTGTGTGGTGCATGGAAAAAATCCTTACAACAGAGCTAAACACCAATTAATTGCATAAAACCTATTAAATACTTACTACTGTCACACAAAGCATATCTCATGCAATTTGTGGCTATATAATCTCTCGCTGTGAAGCTTGGGCTTAATTCTGCAGAAAGAGGATCAGCAGTTCTGCAGCAGCTAAAGTTTATCTTAAGAAGAATCAAGTATCCCTTACTCGGACATACTGTAACTAAAATAGATGCAGGGGTTCCAATTGGGGGCCAAAAGTTCCCTTTGCCCCATATGAAAAGACTATTACTATTAAACACCTGTGATAGTTGGGGGCCCTGTTGAAGATTTTGCATTGGAGCCCACAAGCTTCAAGTTATGCCATTGCCTTTACTATATACTGTATAAGTTATGAAGGATATTAGAAAGAAATCACTTCAGAGTTCCTTGAGCTGGCCGAAAGCCTTGCACTTTTATGCGGTGGCTTTGGTGACTTCTAATATTTTTATGATGTCCTATAGTTGAACATCAACCCATGTATACATCATAATATTCAGATAGGAAAGAGATGTGGTTGTTTTTAATTCATTGACATACTGTATATAGAGGGAAAGACTCCGACCCGTATTTAGACTGACATTTTATCCACCAGTCTTAAAAAAAAGTTTTAAAGTCATTTACACCTTGTTTATTAAAAGGTGCACACCATTTGATACATTTGGCATAATTGAGACTCACAAAAAGTCAAAGAATGATACCCATGACTTCTATAAGTAGGTGTAAAATTGTGCCATTTTCTGTCTTTCCTTTTAATGAATGACTTAAAGGGAACCTGACAGGTAATCTCAGAGGCCAGTCCCTCAATGGCTTTTCTTCATGCTGCTCTCCCAACATGTGTGTATAGGGAGAGATTTGTCACTCAAAAGAAGCAAGGTGGGAAGAAGCCACTAGGGATTGGCCTCGTTAACTAGTCACCTGAGCTTTTAAATGTATGTTTTTTCTGAACCCCACAATGTTTTAGTGTAAACCATACTGGGAGAATAGAGCCAGAGCCTTATTCAGGCTGCCCATAGCTCAGCTGTTAGGTTCATTTTAAATTTGCAAGCCAAGCAAGGCCCGGCTTTCTATGAATTTTGAAAACTGGCAAGTGCCAGTCAGTGGCGTACCGCCAATGGTGGCAGGCCACGTGACTGCTATGAGGCCCGTGAGCCGGGGGGGCCCCATAGCAGTCGCCTGCACCCTATAGCCCAGGGCCCCGACGGCCATCAGGGCCCCATTGCAGTCGCCTGCACCGTATAGCCCAGGGCCCCGACAGCCCGACAGCCATCACGCCGGCGGCTCTGCACTGCCACATGAGGAGCTGGACGGGACACAGGCCGGGGCCAGGTGAGTGAGGCTTGTCGCCAGCTTCCCCAAACCCCCAAAATTAAATATATTTCTAAAGTGTGTATGTGTGTGTGTGTGTGTGTGTGTATGTCAGTGTGTATGACAGTGTATATATATTTATGTCTGTTTTATATGTTTTTAAGAATGTGTTCAAATATGTATATGTCTGTATGTGCACGTATCTGTACATCTGTTTGTGTATGTGCATGTCTGCGTATTGTGTGTGTGCATATCTTTGTACCATGTGTGACGCGCCCCCTGGGCCGTGTGTGGGGGAATACCCGGAGCCGGGTCTCTGTGTAATGCTGGGGTTTTGTAGTCTCCGTGGCGGCGACCCGGTCCCGTGGCTCAGGGTGGTCAAACCAGTGGCGGATCTGTTTATTTGGTTTTTAATGTTTAAATGTCCGACTACCCATGGATTGCGGTCACTGAGAACCGCCGCTGCGGGGCAGACCGCTGAGGCTGATGTTAGGTGCGCAGCAGAGGGTAGTATAACTCCCCACGGGAGGAGTATAGCCTCAGGGCAGCAGGTGTAGATGGTGGGGGTTGTGGTGCATGGGCGCAGCAGAAATGACTCAGAGTCCGTGCAGTGCAGTTCAGGGTCTTTACTGTTGGTAATGAAGAAGGCCCTGCCAGGAGTACTGGCTAGCATTAGAGGCCTGGTCAGTCTGTGAGCGAACAAGAGTCCTCCTGGCCAGGTGGAGGTGTAGGCCTTCCCGTCTGACTGCACTCTTCCTGGCTACCCTGCTGTAGTCGTGTAGTAGCCCACGTCCCTGAGTGTACCGTGTGGTGCTCACCCGTATGGCTGGTGACTTGGGGCCTTTGGTACCTTCCGCTCCTCGATGGCGGTGCCGGTCCCTTGCGTGTGACTGAGCCTCCGGGCTTTCTATGGCCAGAGGACCTGAAATCCCCTGCCAGGTGGTCTCTGCTGCTGGATGTGGATATCCTCACAGCCTCGGACTCCGGTGTCCGGTTCTCTGCGTCTTCTGCCAGGATGAGCTCTATCAGCTCCAATCCCTGACTTTCTGCTCCTGCGTTGCCTCCAGAGCTCCTTGCTCTGCTGCTCTGTCCCTGTCTCTGGAACTACTCACTAACCCCGCCCCAGATCCAGTTTATAAAGGGCAGGTTCCTCCCCTCCCTGGACTGGGGCAGGAGGCGTTGCATGCAAACCCATGCTCGCTCTCAGACATGGTATTTCTACCACTGTGGCAACCAGACCCCTGGGGTGCCACATGTGCATGTGTGTATATGTCTGCATGTGTGTGTATGTCTGCTTACCGTGTGCGTGCATGTCTGCATACTGTGTGTGTGTGCGTGTGCGCATGTCTGCATTCTGCGTGTGTGCATGTCTGCGCTCTGTGTGTGCGTATATCTGCATACTGTGTGTGTATGTCTGCGTACTGTGTGTGTGCGTATGTCTGCGTACTGTGTGTGTGCGTATATCTGCGTACTGTGTGTGTGCGTATGTCTGCGTACTGTGTGTGTGCGTATGTCTGCGCACTGTGTGTGTGCATGTCTGCGTACTATGTGTGTGTGCACGTCTGCGTACTGTGTATGTGTGCATGTCTGCGTACTGTGTATGTGTGCATGTCTGCGTACTGTGTGTGTGTGTGCATGTCTGCGTACTGTGTGTGTGTGCATGTCTGCGTACTGTGTGTGTGTGCATGTCTGCGTACTGTGTGTGTGCATGTCTGCATACTGTGTGTGTGCGTGCATGTCTGCATACTGTGTGTGTGTGCATGTCTGCATATGTGAAGGATAAGGGGACAGCCTGGGCCCTGTGTTGTATATCTAGATTTCTCTGCCATATCTGTGCATCATGAATCGTGGTATGCATTAAAGGGGCCCACTGAGACTCTTTCGCCCAGGGCCCATGAGAAAACCTGGAGCTGGCCCTGGTTGAAAGCAATTATGGAGGAGGGAGCGTCATGTGACACTCCCTTTCCCATCATTCCTCCTCTGCATCTGACGCAGCGGGGTGATGATGCGCCACGATGTGTCAGACAGTGGAGCTATCAGCTGCTGAGGTGATGAGAGAGACGCACTGCAGAGACTGAAGCAGCGGGGAATGAGCAGCGGTAAGTATGTATTTATTTATTTTTAAATCAGTAACTACTGATAATACTGGAGGACTGGGGCTGCATTTTACCCTATGGGGGCAGCTGTATTTTACCCTATGGTGGGGGTCTGCATTTTTACCCTATGGTGGAGGCTGTATTTAACCTATGGGGAGTGCATTATACTGCATACAAGACCATGGGAGTGCATTATACTGCATGGAGGGCTTTGGGGAGTGCATTATACTGTGTTGAGGACCATGGGGAGTACATTATAGTGTGTGGAGGACCATGGGGAGTGCATTATACTGTGTGGAGGACCATGGGGAGTACATTATACTATGTGGAGGACCATGGGGAGTGCATTATACTGTGTTGAGGACCATAGGGAGTGCATTATACAGTGTGGAGGACCATGGGGAGTGTCTTATACTGTGTGGAGGACCATGGGGAGTGCATTATACTGTGTGGAGGACCATGGGGAGTGCATTATACTGTGTGGAGGACCATGGGGAGTCCATTATACTGTGTTGAGGACCATAGGGAGTGCATTATACAGTGTGGAGGACCATGGGGAGTGTCTTATACTGTATGGAGGACCATGGAGAGTGCACTATACTGTGTGGAGGGCCATGGGGAGTGCATTATACTGTGTGGAAGACCATGGGAGTGCATTATACTCTGTGTAGTGTGAAGGTTTGTGTGGGAGCCATAATACTGTAAACAGCCTCATTACACTGCATGGAGAGCTGTGTGGGGGTCACAGTTGGGTATCATACTGTGTTGGGGTCACCATACTTTGCCTTGGGAGTTAAGGTGGAGTACAGTAGGGTCATTATACTGTGCATGTGGAGGAATTCACCATGGGGGTATCATACTGTGTTTGGGGGACACTATTGTTGGCATCACACTTTATGGGGCAATGAAAGAGGAACCTAGGACTTCAGCAGAAGGAAAATTACTATGTAAAGGATGGAAAGTTGTGAGATATGCTTTTCTGTGACCCCCACAATTATTTACTTTTTTTTTGGGGGGGGAGGGGGCTCAATTAGAACTTCTGCTATGCTATGATTCCTATGTACGCTCCTGGTGCCAGTAAATGTTGCTATTTATTTTTGGGTGGCAATTTTGCAACTTCAATTGGATAAGGTTTACACCATAAACTATCATAAAGTGATTAAAGCGGATCTGTTACTAGATTTCTTAACACAAACGGTATTCTTTATTAAAATAGATCATTCTAACTTGATGAGACTGGTGTATTTACTATGAAACTCCTATGTCAGCATGAATGTAAAATCATGATATTAAGATGAACATTTTATGCATCCAGCTTTAAAAAGAAGTAACTCATTAATCCAATTGTGTTTAAGCTTGACCCAGCCTGACAGGCAGCTGCAGCTTGTGCTGAGCAGTGTGAGATCTCAGTAGGAGGAGGGACACCGAGGAGATGTTAATCAGGCATATGTGGCAGATATGGAGTTAAACTTTCATAAAGGATTATACAGCTATTTTGATAGATTTTTAAAGTGAATACAGCATCTGAGTCTAAGAAATGTATTAAATGCAGTTTGTATTGAAATATGACGAGAGATACACTTTAATAAATGTTGTCCTCTAAGACTACATAGATCTTTGCATAAATTGTCCTTCATGCACTAATCATTTTATCGCTTACTGTTCTTCAGGAAATTAATCAAACATTTAAAAATTACATCATTAAAAAGGCAACATATGCACAAACATATATATGGACTAATATATATTTATAGTGTTTGTTACAAAAAAAGTTCATGTATAATTACACTGTCATTTGTACATTCATTTTGAATTTATCATATCTATATAAGCAGAAATGTAAAAAAAAAATCAGTGGATCGAATATTTAGATTTTGGCAAGTGGAATAGTGGTTTATTGTTTGTCTGTGATATTGTAGTGTAGGAGGCAAAAGTTGATGCAGTCAGTTTACTTTTTTGCTTTCATCCTTCTTCCCCAATTTTGTCATTTCTTTAGCCCCACTGGAAGCAGTCGATATGCCTCATCTGGGGAGCTCAGCCGAGATTCCACTCAGCTCAGTGATGATTTTGACCCGGAGAATGACAGTTTGCAGGGTTCAGAAATAGAAGAGGAGAGGGACAGAGACTCATATCACTCCTGTCACAGTTCTGTCAGTTACCGAAAAGATTCTCCAAACTGGGAGGGAGAAGAATGCCCTGAAGGCTACAGCGATGAAGATGATGATGAAGGGGGCTACCCTGATAGTAGAGGCCAGCTCTCCGATAGAGAACTTTATGATGATGAGCTTCAGGATGAAGAAGATGAAGATAGGAAAATGAGATTTGAATTAGAAGGCTCCTTGTATCTGTCTGGAGAGGGTAAAGAGAAGACGCCTCCAGAGATCCCAAAGGAGAAGGATTTGTCCCCAGAAGTTCCTCCAGAGGCTGAGGCTGTACCAGCTCCACCTGAAACCCAAGAGCCAATATCAACATCAGAAAGGTAAAGGTAGAACACAACTAAGTACTTGACTAGAGATATATGCTAACAGAAATGTTACATAAAATAAAACGTAATCGATAAAATGCACTGATAAAATAGTTAAAGCAGGAATGCTAAATATTTTAACAATTATTGCCCGTTGCTTCCTTTTGCAATATTCCTAATGCAGCTGTGTAGACTAAGTAAATGGAAATATCAGTTATATCCATCTGGGCCATTCATGATATAGGTTTTTAAAAATATATCACACTGCAGCTAGGTAACAACCCTGACTTTTTAAAGTAGGTTCCTGGTATGAAAAGAAAAAAAAAACATAATTTAAAAAAAAACAGTTTTGACTGATAATTTAGTGAATGCTCATGGGATCTTATATACACAGCTCAAAAAAATAAAGGGAACACTCAACACACCCTAGATCTGAATGAATGAAATATTATCATTGGATACTTTGTTCTGTACAAAGTTGAATGTGCTGACAACAAAATCACACAAAAATCATCAATGGAAATCAAATTTATTAACCAATGGAGGCCTGGATTTGGAGGCACCCCCAAAATTAAAGTGGAAAAACACACTACAGGCTGATCCAACTTTGATGTAATGTCCTTAAAGCAAGTCAAAATGAGGCTCAGTATTGTGTGTGGCCTCCACGTGCCTGTATGACCTCCCTACAATGCCTGGGCATGCTCCTGATGAGGTTGCGGATGGTCTCCTGTGGGATCTCCTCCCAGACTGGACTAAAGCATCCACCAACTCCTGGACAGTCTGTGGTGCAACGCGACGTTGGTGGATGGAGCGAGACATGATGTCTCAGATGTGCTCAATCGGATTCAGGTCTGGGGAACGGGCGGGCCAGTCCATAGCTTCAATGCCTTCATCTTGCAGGAATTGCTGACACTACAGCCACATGAGGTCTGGCATTGTCCTGCATTAGGAGGAACCCAGGGCCAACCGCACCAGCATATGGTCTCACAAGGGGTCTGAGGATCTCATCTCGGCACCTAATGGCAGTCAGGCTACCTCTGGTGAGCACATGGAGGGCTGTGCGGTCCTCCAAAGAAATTCCACCCCACACCATTACTGACCCACTGCCAAACTGGTCATGCTGAAGGATGTTGCAGGCAGCAGATCGCTCTTCACGGCGTCTCCAGACTCTGTCACGTCTGTCACATGTGCTCAGTGTGACCCTTCTTTCATCTGTGAAGAGCACAGGGCGCCAGTGGCGACTTTGCCAATCCTGGTGTTCTGTGGCAAATGCCAAGCATCCTGCATGGTGTTGGGCTGTGAGCACAACACCCATCTGTGGACATTGGGCCCTTATACCACCCTCATGGAGTCGGTTTCTAACCATTTGTGCAGACGCATGCACATTTGTGGCCTGCTGGAGGTCATTTTGCAGGGCTCTGGCAGTGCTCCTCCTGTTCCTCCTTGCACAAAGGCGGAGGTAGAGGTCCTGCTGTTGGGTTGTTGCCCTCCTACAGCCCCTCCACGTCTCCTGGTGTACTGGCATGTCTCCTGATAGCACCTCCAGCCTCTGGACACTACGCTGACAGATACAGCAAACCTTCTTGCCACAGCTCGCATTGATGTGCCATCCTGGATGAGCTGAACTACCTGAGCAACTACTGTGGGTTGTAGAGTCCGTCTCATGCTACCACGAGTGTGAAAGCACAACCAACATTCAAAAGTGACCAAAACATCAGCCAAAAAGCAATGGTACTGAGATGTGGTCTATGGTCCCCACCTACAGAACCACTCATTATTGAGGGTGTCTTGATAATTGCCAATAATTTCCATCTATTGTCTATTCCATTTGCACAACAGCATGTGAAATTGATTGTCAATCAGTGTTGCTTCCTAAGTGGACAGTTTGATTTCACAGAACTTCGATTTACTTGGAGTTATATTCTGTTGTTTAAGTGTTCCCTTTATTTTTTTGAGCAGTATATATCACATTACCATATGTAGTTGAACTAATGAGACTACGAGAGATATGCTCTACTTTCTGACTACATTTATTTCAGCCATCAGGATATTAATTTTGACCAACTGTTGTTAAAGTGGTTGTACTTTACTCGGACAACACCATCTCAATCACTATATTTTCCCCATGTAAAATATCAACAGCCTATATACTCAACTCTGGTGCGAACACCATACCTACGATGCTGCCACCCCGGGGATCACGTGACATTGTTATGTCTCGCAAGCCCAGGAGCCAATCAGTAGCGACTTCACTCTCACTTCCTTTGGATGTAACTGACATCCCGGTGTCATTTTTGTCCAAAGGTAGTAAGAGTGAAGTGGCTGCTGATTGGCTACAGGGCTTGAGTAACATAATAACGTCACGTGATCCCTGGGCGAGCAGGCGCCGACATCGCTGGAACGGCTCAAGCACCAGAGGTGAGTATAAGTGTTATTATTTCACATGGGGGAAATATAGTGATTGTGAAGGGATTGTACAAGTACAGAACAACCTCTTTAAAGCACTGCTACCTACTTGATGTTTTTTTTAAGTTTGTCATTTAGGCAGTGCTGTGATCTTTAAGTCTGGTGTATTCGTAAGCTGTGGGCTTCTCCAGCATTCTTATTCTCAACTTTCTCCATGTTAGGCTGGTTTGAACTGTAATATGGATATGTTTTTGCTCCAATATTACCGAAATCAGAGCTAGATAACTATAGCTTTCTATGGTGATTGAAATTTGGTGCTAGGGAACTGTAGAGAATATGAGTGTATATAGAGTCCATAATACAAGATTAAAAAAGCACCTGGAATTCTCATATCTTAAAGAGACTTTACTGTGCATATGAAGAATGTTGTCAATCAGCTCTAATTTCTATGTAATGGTACATTCCTGACCTATACCCTGTATTTCTGGGCATGAAAGACATTTTAGTAAAATAATACTAAATTTATACAGAGGGATATAAATACACAAGCAAAGGTAACAATGTGACTTAAAGGTGTGTAAGTATTTGACTGTTTAGAAATATTAATTTTCAATACGTCCTATCTTACACGGAATTGATTGTGAATTATTCTGCCAATCTGCTTTGCATTATTAACAAATATTTGTATTTGACTTTTATACATAGCATGTAGATATGTCTCATTTTATTTAGTTACAGGGATGAGACTCCTGGCATGTCAAGAGCTAAATCAAACTGGCTTAGGGCATTCAACAAGGTGCAGATGCAGCTACGAGAGGTACGTGCGACAGAGACAAAGTCCTACAACTTTCAAAACACAGACATAGAGTAGAACAGACATAGAGTAGAAATGCTTAAACAATGGTTAAGCTCTCTAAAAAGGTTTCAAGGGTATCGCGAAAAAGCTCAGATTTTTTTTAAGTTCAGCACTGCTGCAAATAAATCCCATCAACTTTTCTTTTGCCCTGTCTGATTGTCATTTTATGTTTTGTTTCATGTTTTGTTTATTTTATTTTTATTTTTTACGTCATTTTGTGATTTTTTTTTCCATTCAGAATGGCTCCTTCTGTTCGCCCTTTCCCTGTTCACAAATTCATCTTAAGCATCATTCTGTCTCACTGGCAGAGGCCAAAGATATCCATCACAGGTAGGTGAGTAGTGAGTGATTTATAGTATCTCTAGAAATATCTAGTATATTAGCCATCATGTTTCGCCAATATTATACTCAAGGAGATATCGTCACCGATTCATGCTACCACCATAAAGAAGGCATTTTAGCAATATAACTATACTTGCTTTGAAGAGAGAACTGGAACATATAAAGAACAGACAGTCATGAGTATTGACCTTAAATCTCCACATAACATATTTAAATGAGATTAAGGCCATTTTCAGATGAATGTATTACAGAGGTGAACAAGGTATAACTCTCTCTTGTATTATTTTGGGACACAGAAGACAGTAGTTTGTGGTAGAGGGGAACACTAAAGCTAAAACCAAGCTCCTCTTAAAAAGCCTATACCCCCTGACAGGCTTTGAACTAACTACTTTTAACAATATGACTGTAGGAGGCATTTGTTTTGCTTTTTTTTACATATTTTACAAAGACAACATCATCTTCATATTGACCCCAGTGAGTAGGGTGATTAGTGCGCTATTTATCACAATGTTATCCTCACCTCAAAAAGGACCACAGCTGGCTATCTTCACTGTTACTCACAAGCTCAGTGCTCCTGCCAGGTCGCCTTCCACCAGATTCTCTCACAACAGAGTAAAAGAGCCAAAAGGCATTACCCAACTCGTACTTTAGATTTGTTGATGTGAAAAAGAGCAAGACAGGGTGCGTACAGTATAATAGATAAGTGTTTTCTTTTACCTATAACCCAGCACCCAATCACCTCCAACCCTCCCTGCCATCTTCTTTTCCACTTCTTTCCTCCTCCATGGAGTTTTTTTCTTCTTACACTCAAGGGAGGAGAAATGGTGGTTTATTTTCCCATTCTTCATCTGTAGACATCCATTTGGCCACAGATTCTGCTCAAGCCCTGACTACACTGATATATGTCCTTTACTCCTTTACCCTATCACCAGGGCTGTATTTGACATTCATGGTGCCCTAGTTACTTTAAGTGGTCACACCCATTACTGATAAGTCAAACTATGAGTATGTGCACACGACATCTATTAAAGTCAAATCTGCTATGTAACCCTGAAAAAGCACTAATTAAAAGCTAAAAAGAATGAACATCTACACTTGCTGCATATATGTTCAGTCTTTTGAGCTTCTTTTAACAGCTTCAGGTTTTCAAAGACACCAAGAGGTTAAAATAGATAACCTAACCATTTTTCATGCTACCGCTAGGAAACCGCTCACTAGCACTTAATACAATTTAAATAAAAAAAAACGGTGAACAAAAAATGTTGGAAAAGAAGCAAAAAACAACGGCTTTTGGACAAAAAAAGACGTCAGTGTGTCCTAATGTGTTTTCAACCTGAAAAATTTACAGTATTCGCAGATGTCTAAAACACATTGTGTGCACATACCCTAAAAGTTCACATAGCCTTTAGATAGTAATTAAGGCAATCACACACATTAGACTAAAGTTGGCCGAACTCAGAGACAGACAGGTTCGGTCGACAGTGTAATGATTGTCAGGGAAATAAGGATCCAGCATGTACGAATTTGGACTGCGGATGCTTTTGTTCTCTAAAAACGAAGCACAGTGCCAGAAAAGACGAGCGCGCTCAGCAAAGTGAGCACTTCTGTACATGGGAGACTTGGGTGAGATAGCTGCTAGCCTAATGATGGGACAGCTGTCTATAGCTTTAGTCAAATACTTGTTCAGCTGACATATATGGCCTCATTCAGACGGCTATATTTTTAGTCTGGCACACTAACTCTATAATGATCTACTATCAAGTCTAATAAATATTGCTACATCTACATGACTACATCACCAGAACCACTGTCAGTACGCAACTACATCACCAGAACCAACATCAGTTCACAACTATATCACCAGAACCACTGTCGGTACATGACTACATCACCAGACCACCGTCAGTACATCAATAAGTTTAGTATAGCGATCAAATGCAATGTCAGGTCAGCCCAATATAAAATTGTAGCACCTGAAATTTCAGCTCCCAGTATGTCTTTAAACATGAAATTTAAGCTCCCAGTATGTCTTCAACAATGGTAAGGTGATACTAGGAGTTGTTGTTACCAGCAATCTTCAGAGTGTGGACCATGCAGGAACCACAGTACTGATGAAGTGCAGGCAGTAGCATTATTAAACAATTATGGTATTTTTTAACTTTTGGGAGATATCATATGTTTTAGCTCCATTAATTTTGAGCACATTGGTGTGGGTCTGGGTCCTGAGATACCTACCGATTGCTCAAAAGACCTCTTAGAAGTGCACAGTTTAGGAGACAGGATTATGTCTTTCTACTGCATCTGCTCTGCTCTGCGTGCACTTTTTTAAAAAGTGTTTTCAACTGTGGATGGGGTTCTCAGGACCAGATTCCCCACCAATGTGCTCAGAATTATGGGGCATAAAACATAAAAAAATCTCCCCAAAGTTTAGTTACTCTTTGAGGTGCATTTACAATGCTGCCAATAATTGGAAACCTAATGGTCTATCTAAACAGGCTGTCAATCACCTGATGGACAAGCAAAATGTTCGTTTGTCAGGTGAAATAATTTTTCAGCTTACCTAAAGGGAGTCTGTCACTCCCAAAATGCCAGTTAAACTGCATAAACATTTACCGTATTTTGCAGACTATAAGACAAAATTTGGGGGAGGAAAATAGGAAAGATTTTTTTGTTAATAAAATGCGTCTTATAGTCCACTTTTACGGTAGCTTACCGGGAGCCGTGATCTCAATCTGCGCATGCGCCGCCTCCAGCGGCCATTTTCCCGCCGTCCATCCCAGTGAAAAGGATGGGACGTGCAGG
Source organism: Phyllobates terribilis (assembly GCF_046119375.1). Classification (NCBI taxonomy): domain Eukaryota; kingdom Metazoa; phylum Chordata; class Amphibia; order Anura; family Dendrobatidae; genus Phyllobates; species Phyllobates terribilis. Next base: position 718,919,306 of record NW_027362761.1, on the reverse strand, counting down.
GACTCCCATCATTTTCTGAAAGCCTGGAGCCTGCCACAGCTTTGCACCGCCAAACACCCCCTCCTCCCAACCGGGGGCCCACAGCATTGCTCCGCTCCTGCCGCCGCCTGCTTCCTGCAGCAGCTTCCTGCATCCTGCGACCTTGCACCGCCGCCTCCCCCCTCGGTAAGCTACATTCGGATTATAAGAATCACCCCTATTTTCATCACAAATTTGGGAGTCTTATAATCTGAAAAATACAGTACATAGAGGATGTGGCTCCTACAAAAATCATATACAGTTTATCTTAAAGGGGTTATCTGGTCTAGAATGACAAGTCTGTAGTCACTCTGTGTAGGACTGCAGACTTGTGAGTCCTCCCAGCGCACGCACTGTGGTTGTGGGCCAGATTCCTGCATGCCTGCAGCCTCCACATGATGCCCTAGAAGAGTAGCAAGCAAATTCGCTCAGTGAGGAGGAGATGGCCTTGTGATTCGTGTTGAGCGAAATTGTTTGGCATTTCAAATTCGGGTTCGTGTTCGGGATTCCGGCTTGTTCGCACCAAAAAATCGTCTCCGCCCATGAACATCCCTGATTTGCCACGCTGTGCGTGACAGCATGGCAAATCAGGGATGTTCATGGGCGGAGACAATTTTTTGGCGCAAACAAGCCGGAATCCCGAACACGAACCCGAATTTGAAATGCCAAACAATTTCGCTCAACACTACTTGTGATATGCGCATGCTGTCTGCTCATTCAACACCCCTCCTCTTTACTGAAGCCATTCAAAGGGCAGCCAAAGAGACAAGAACCAGGCACAAATGCCACACTGTCCTCCCTTTTAAATTATACGCACCACATCTTCCTCAATTATGAACTGTGATCTCCACACTGTCCCCACATCATGCTGCCCCCTCTTCACAATGTCCCACTCATGCTGTCCCCATTTCATACTGAGCCCTCCAAGCTGCCCCTCTCCATACTGTGCCTTCACACTGCCCCTCTCTATACTGAACCCCCCATGCTGCCACTTTTCCATAATGAGCTCCCCATGCTGCCTCTTCTCCATAATGAGACCCTTCACGCTGCCTGACTACTGACTTCCCCACACCGTCCCCCCACCATACTGAGTCCTTACACTGTCCCCCATCCACTTTGTTCTTTGCACTATCCCATCACTCTGTAAGCCACCCTAACCCCCAGTCTACAGTAATAGCCCCCTTAAACCTCAGTCTACATTAATAGCCACCCTAACCCTCAGTCTACATTAATAGCCCCCTTAAATCCCAGTCTACAGTAATAGCCCCACTAAATACCAGTCAACAGTAATAGCCCCCCTAAACCCCAGTCTATAGTAATAGTCCCACTAACTCCCAGTCTATAGTAATAGGTCTACTAAACCCCAGTCTACAGTTATAGCTCCCGTAACCTCCAGTCTACAGTTGTAGCCCCCTAGTCTCCAGTCTACAGTAATAGCCCCCCTAACCTCCAGTCTACAGTAATAGCCCCCCCAACTCCGTCTACAGTAATAGCTCTCCTAATCCCCAGTCTACAGTAATAGCCCCCTAATCCACAGTCTACAGTAATAGCCCCCTAACCCCGGTCTACATAATAGCCCCCCTAACACCCAGTCTCCAGTGATAGCCCCACAAAACACCAGCCTACAGTGATAGCCCTCTAACCTCCAGCCTACAGTAGTAGCCCCCTCTGATCCCCAGTCTATAGGAGAACCCACTGAATCTTCAGCGCTACGAGCGCTTACTTGCTCTCGTGTCTGTCCTCCCCCTGGCTCTGGTGGCTTTCCTCCTCCTGGTTCCCATCCTCCTCCTGGCCCCTGTCCTCCTCTGGGCCCCTGTCCTCCTCTGAGCCCCTGTCCTTCTCCAGGCTCCTGTCCTTCTACGGGCTCTGGTGTCTGTCCTCCTCTGCAGCGCCCTGCTGTGGCGTCTACAGCGTGATGAGATTACTTCATCGCGCTTTAGATTCGTCAACAGTGTTTAGACGCTGCAGCGCCTTCGAAGCGGGGAGCTGATTGGTGCTCTTCTGACCCCGGAAGTGCCAGCGCTAGTACTTCCGGTGTCAATCAGATCCCTGAGTCAATGCTTTATTTGTATTCATGTCTTAAAGATGCAAATATAAATGAATGGAATTGCACGCTCCAAAAGAAAAAGAAAAAAACTTACGATAGTAAGGCAATTACAGGCCTTACCATCCCGTCTCTTCTCATTGACTTACGATTGGCAGCTGGACAGCAGGCTGTTTAATAGGCCACATTAGAGATAAAGTTTACTCCCTTTCTTTTCCACCACTAGTGGTGCTAGTGGTGTGTATCATTTCAGAATACCTCCACTGCCTGGCTCTACGGTTCATGCCTTTCAGGTAAGGATCCTGACAGAAGGCATGTTACTGGTAATACCAGCCTGTTGCTAGGTTTTCTGGATACTGCTCTGCAAAATTAGCCAGGAGAACAGCCCAGCTAGTAGCCAAGGGTATGGTAATGTAGACTATTGATGATTATAGTGGTTTCTATAAGCAAGAAGATGGATAAAATAACTGTTTGCCAAGACTGTCTGAACCAAATGATTTGCTGTCTTCCCAGTGCCAGGGTTCAGTGTGAGGTGGAATGGGTGGATAAATTGCTGAGTTACTGAGTTGGGGGGGGGGCGCTGGTGATTTGGTGTTGCTTAGTCATGGGTGGACTCTTCATGATTGGGCTGTAAATCTTCCTGGTTTTATACTCCTATGGAAAGATGGGTCAAATAAAAATGAGGAGTATGTTGGGAGCAGTATGAAAGTTTGTGTGAAAGAGGCAAAAGAGGGATGAAGATTTTGAGGACACTAAAATTGTGTGAGTGGAATTACCAAGGAGGTAAACACTAAAAAACTATTTAAGGTTATTTATTGATGCCCTCAACATCACTGAGGAGTTGAAAGGTCGACTGTGTAATCAAATGGATCAGGCAACACAATCCGGTACAGTGGTGATAGTGGGAGATTTTTACTACCTAGATATTAATTGGGGTCATGGTTCTGCTTCAGCTGCAAAGGGGAAAAGTCCATAACTTGTTGCAGCATAATGGTTGAGCCATTTTGTGGAAAATCCAACAAGAGACAATCTGTAATAAAATCAGATAAAATACAAAATTTATGGCAGGTAGACAAATAAAGCAAGAAAAAAATCTAAATATATAAATTAAAAAATTGTAACAGAATTGTCACTGAATATCAGGAAAAGGTATAATTAGTAAGTGGGTTCTTTAGCTCTGTATATACTGTAGGGGTTCACTCTCAGATAGCGCTTGGAATACAAAGTCACAGGGTTATTATATCACCCATGGAAAAGTGTTTATTTCCACTGGTGGCACAGTACCGTGAACTGTCCAGGCACTAACTAAACAATATAAACCCTGGCTATTCAGACATGGCTGAGCTTGTCTCAGTTTGGTCACTCAAAACAGCTGTTGTCCATAGCAACCAGTGATATTTGCATTTAGATGCACACGGCCTGTGCAGTCTCTTCTCAGAGCGATTCTGATTTGTCTCTCAATGCAACCCACTCTGCTCAGGCTCCCCAGCTGACTGATAAGTGAACATATGGCCTGGCTCTAGTCATAGCTATTCAGGTGCACCTAATCATGACCTGTAGTGCTAGAATTTAACCCTAGCCTACTTGGCTTTCCTACAATACCAAAGAGGAGAGAGTCTCTGATGTAGTCTAGGTCACAGCGTTTAATACATAGGTTGAAAGAAGACTTATGTCCATTGAGTTCAACCTATAACTAGGGATGGGCTGCAAGCGGAGACGTCAGTAAGGTTACCGCAGTTCATTGGCTGTGAACTGCGATAACCTTACTGATGTCACTGCTTTATATACCAGTTCGGTTCGGGTACCAGAACGGTACCCAACCTTGATCCTGAACCCCATTCAAGTGAATGAGGGGCCAGAACATCCGGCGGTTCTCACGCTGTCATCTGTGTGATAGTGTGGGAAACACTGGCTTTGACCAGCAGTAACCTTACTGAAGTCATCGCCAGGAATCGTGGACCGCTGCGGGTTCACACACTGTCAAACAGAGGACAACGTGTGCGACGGCAACTTTGACTGACAGTGAAAAGGTTACCGCTGGTCAGGCGTCGGCTGATGACTACTACTCTCATCATTGTGCACCTGGTCTCACTGATAGCAGGCGAAGCTGATTAGAGTATTCTCTGATGCCTGGGCATAGAAAGAAATATGTTAGCGAGATATATATTATTAGTGCAGTACGTGTGTAGCTTACTGTATATGTATTTATCTAATAAATAAAAGAAAAAAATGGCATATCTTTAATACCCAGCTCAGGGAAAGCGGACAGCTGGGAGTTGGTGTTATTATTCTGGGAAGGGGGCAATAAACATGGAGCTTACCAGGCTATTAATATCAGCTTACAGCTGTCTGCGTAGCTTTTACTGGTTATTAAAAAGGGGGGACACCCCAAAAAATGACTTGGGGTCCCCACTATTTTCAATGACCAGACTAAGCACTAAGCAGACAGCTGCGGGCTGATATTAATAAGCTGGGATGGGACCATGGATATTGGCTGCCTCCCAGACTAATAACACCAGCCCTCAGCCACCCCAGAAAAGGCATATCCATTAGATGCGCCAATTATGGCGCTTAGACTCAGGTCTTCCCGCTTGACCTGGTGCGTTGGCAAGCGGGGTAATGGTTTTGGGGTTGATGTCAGCTGTGTAACGTCCCCTGACATCAAGCCCAGGGGTTAGCAATGGAGAGGCGTCTATAAGACACCCTCATTACTAACCCGTAGTCAAAAGTAATAAACACACATACAGAGAAAAGTTCTTTAAATGTACAAAACACTCCCCGACCCTCTTTTACCAATTTATTACCTTTAAAAAATAAAATAATCCCAGAGGTTCCACCGTAAATTCATCCCACGTCTCACGACGATCCCCAACTCTGCTACAGCCAGGTGCAGTCAGACATCATAATGTGACCGCTCAGCATGGCTTCTGGAATACACTAACAGTAGCGTGCGAGTCCGGCTGCTGTGAAGAGCGCTGACGTCAGTCAGCTTATCGCAGTTCATAGCCGCTGAACTGCGGTAACCTTACCGACGTCACTGCTCACAGCGTGAGAAATTTGTTGGCGGGCTCTGACAGAAAGAAGTGAAATGCAGTATATAATTATGTGGCACATTCATAATAGAAAAACATTTATGGTATATTAAAGGTTTATTAAAGATATGGAATACCGCTAAAGATATACAAAGGTGATATATTATTGTATTTGTTATTGTCAGTATACTAAGGAGGGGACATGATGGGCCAATAAAGTGATCTAAAATGATTCAGTAATCTATTGTAGGGCCCTCATCTAGTGTAAGGCCATCTTATGCATACTTTCCTATTCATAATTGAAACAATTATGGAAAAGAGGATGTGAGGTAGTACATGCATTTCCACTCATAGCATATCCCAACAACCAAATGCATTTCACCATATAATTAACAATTGGAAATAAAGTAATGTGTATATAACAGCAGTAGAGATGAGTGAACGGGTTCGTACCGGACTACTCCCGAAAATCCATTATTAAGTTTAGAGTTCCGGGGGAAGTCCGTTGCAGAGGGAGAGAATTTTCCAGCTCAAAAGTCCAGGTCTCTATTGTTTTCAATGGGTTTGGGTTCTGGTTCAAGTTCAGGTACAGCTCTGGTACCCAAACCAAACTTTGGAATGAAGTTTGGATCGGGTACCAGAGCCCGGACTTCCACGGGTCCACTCATTCCTAAATAGCAGGATACATTAGATTCAGTCTGCCTCAAAACATAGATATTCCAATATGCATCATGCTTCCATGTGATATAATAATATATCCCCAATACCAATATAGTCATTGTACCCCAAAATAAATTAGATAAACTACCTGGACAATGTGTTAGTCCACTCCTGCCAACTTATCCCTAGAAATGTCTAAAAAAACATTTAAGAACCACATTTAGTTTTGGTCCCCAAAGGTTATTCAGCTAACTTTAAACCATTATGCTTATTAATTATTGTGTAAAATTGATTTAAGGGACTTTTAAAAGACTATATACAAAAGTATATGTTAGAAACTAGTATTAAAAGTGATAGCCAGAACTATTTTCATAAGGATAGAAGTTGTAAAACCAACCTGATTTTTTTTAAGAAGTGGTAGAAGCCTGGACAGAGTGATATCTGTAGTTATAGGTCTCAATTCATCATTGCCTTTGTGCCTGTTTTTTCTAGTTTTGTGTATGTTTTGCGCCTGTTTTTGTTTGCACTCAATTCATTATTTTATTTGCGCCTTTTTTAAGTCTATTTTATATGTGCTTGGCTGTTTTGTCTTTTGTTTTCCTCTTTGTGCGTGGAGTTTAGCAATTCCAGATGTTTTAGCCTGATTTATCAATTGCGATTTTTTAAAAAGTCACAAAATTTGGCGTAACTTCATTCCATTCCTTCCCCGAGGTGTTTTTGACTATGCCAAAATTTTAGTACACTTTTTTTATTTTAGGCACCAAAAGTTGCAAATGCAGTTCAAGACAGGAAGAAAGACCATTTTTGACTCTGTACCAATTTCATAAATCACGTGCCCCATTTTGATTAATTTGACGCCAAAAATGTCAACTTATCCCACAAGACAAAAAAGAAAAGTGACTTGAAAAAAACGCAATGGATAGTGTTGTTGGACTTTACAAAACTGATTGAGATGGGATTAATAGTTTTGTTTATATTTTTCCCATTGACCATAAAAAAGCTGACTTAGATAAACTGAATTTCACTATGCAGATGTCAAATGTGGATAAATGTCAAGTTATGCTACTGGATACTGGGTACGTCATATTTTCTAAGAGGAGTTAAACAAGGAGAGTCACTGAGAAAGATCTGGAAACTCAGATCAGTCTAAAATAAATAACAGCATGTAATGTCAATTAGCTGCTTGCAAAGGTCAGCAGGATATTGTCTTGTAGTAAAAGAGGCATGATCTCTCAGGAGAAGGCCATTTTACAAAACATTAGTGCCACTAAACACTTGCTACCACTTTACAAAACATGAGTGCGGCCTTATCTGGAATATGCAGTTGAGGTTTGGGCACCAGGTCATAGAAAGGATGCCCAGGAGTTAGAAATAGTACAAAGAAAAACTACAAAACTGCTAATGGACATGGAAGATATTAGTTATGAGGAACAATTACAAGAATTAAATTTGTTTAGTCGTTAGAATAAATATCTAAGCTGGGGCATGATTTTCCTGTAAAAGTAAAGAAATGGCTGTGGAGACACAAGGGTCAGTGGGTACTCTCATCCGCTGACCTGGCTGTCTATAGAAAGAACCCATGGACCAGGGTTCATCCCACTTAACACCCGTACCCCTTCTTCCGTGGGCAGAATACTACTCAGACAACACAGAGTGAGGATACTACAGTCATAATTTATTGGATCGCCAACGGACAACAACATATAGTACAGTCCCAGCAAATACACAAGATGGTGCAAATGACAGAGTCTCACCCTTCGCTTGTTCACTGGGAATAAGAACATCTGCATCTTCGGAGCTTCGAGGGCCAAATACCCCAACCAGTGGCACCCGCTTTTGGCGGGCACCCACAGAGAGGAGGTAGCAGAAAGCTTAGGAAGCTGACAGTCCATTGAGATATGTGGCCAGGTGACCTGAATGTCCCAACCTGGGTTCTCCAAATGTTGCTATGGGTTCAGTGATGGGCAGTGGATCAAATTTGTATTCCTTCGGTTGGGGCCATGGTGCATTGGCTGCTGTCATCTAGAGTCTCTGGAAACAGAGGCAGATCCAACTTTTATAGTCCACAGCTCTTATTCAAGCCATTATCCATAGGTTTGGGAGGAGGTGGGAGAAGGTCATCTCTCATTGTTCAAGTGTTCAATTAACCTGCATATTTTGTACATCATTGTTTGCACAACAACAAGCTGCATGGTCTGATACAATACTTAGTCATCAGGCATTCACCAAATAACAAACATTGATTGTTAAATTAACCTGCACCTTTGTCCCTCAAGGATAGCAGAACAATAAGCTGCAGGGACTGATACAATAGATAGTCAACAAGCATTCAACAAATTAACAATCATCAATTGTTCAAATAACCTGTGCCTTTGTTCCACAAGGATAGCAGAACAATAAGTTGCAGGGTGCTGATACAATCAGCAGCCATTCAACAAATCAACAGCAAGTCAATATACAGTACAGACCAAAAGTTTGGACACACCTTCTCATTTAAAGATTTTTCTTTATTTTCATGACTATGAAAATTGTACGTTCACACTGAAGGCATCAAAACTATGAATTAACGCATGTGGAATTATATACTTAACAAAAAAGTGTGAAGCAGCTGAAAATATGTCTTATATTCTAGGTTCTTCAAAGTAGCCACCTTTTGCTTTGATGACTGCTTTGCACACTCTTGGCATTCTCTTGATGAGCTTCAAGAGGTAGTCACCGGAAATGGTTTTCCAACAAGTATATAATTCCACATGTGTTAATTCATAGTTTTGATGCCTTCAGTGTGAATGTACAATTTTCATAGTCATGAAAATACAGAAAAATCTTTAAATGAGAAGGTGTGTCCAAACTTTTGGTCTGTACTGTACAAAAAGAGTCAATGTGCAGGTTCATATGAACAATGGCTTATGTCTCTTGACCTACTGAAAAATACATCTATAAAATGATTATAAATAATTAAGAATAAATGCGGTGTCGTCACAATGGCACATACAAAAAATATCTTAAAAACCTGTTACAAGTAAAATGCCATCAAAACAAATGGGGGCAATTTCCTTCATCTGATGAAAAAATATCATTCTTTACCAATAATCAGTGGAAATAGCCTACCTCAGAAGTAGGTCACAGCAGGTACTGTCAACGGTTTAAAAAAAAAAAAAAGGCTTACATAATTTCTTAGAAGAACCTGAATAGATAAACAATTGCAATCAAAAATGTATTTATCCCAGTTCTTCTGAAACCAAACCTTGGTGGACTTTGAGGTATGTGTAGCACCCCGAGGGCTCGGCTGCTACAGGGGTATTGCACCTCAGACCAGAGGTGTGATATTCCACTCCCGGGTAAGGATGGATTGTGGACCGGGACTCGTTTAGCTGCATGCACCACACACACCCCATTTCCGAGGGACAGCTCAACGGTGCTCCCACAGAAGTGCAGGCACGACAGCTTCTGTCCCTGGCTGGAGTGGGGCGGGGAAAAGTACACCCAGTGGTGTAGGAGCAGATAGGGGTGGGTCTCTGGGCATAGACAGGAGCCCATTGGTTGCAAGTCACCTGGGCTTGGGTGTCAGAAGGAGGTATAAAAGGTGGGCACCATCTTAGATCAGTGTTCAGTTCAGTGGAGACAGTCTGAGGAGAAGACAGGAAGCGGAGCCCCTGCATGGGCTCTGCTCTGCAGGCAGGCCTTGTCAGGAGGCTGGAGCCTGAGAGAGAGAGAGAGAAGAAGGAACAGAAAGGAAAGTAAGAAAGGAACTGGAACAGAGGAGAAAGGAAGCAAGGAACACAGAGAAAGGCCCAGAGACACGAAGGCAGAAGGAACCCCATATGCCCAGAGGAGATACAGGGTGAAGGGTTGGCAGAGCAGGGTACCAGAACCCAAATTGGTGGAGGCAACAGATTCCTCAGCCAAAGACCGGAGGTTGTTACCACATCTTGGTGCGACCCCTCACTACATCCACCAGAAAGGCATACCGTATAGGGTCAGGGAAACCGGAGAGAGGTTTCGCCAACAGAAGGCCCGAGGAAGCTGGACAAAGGTGGGTCACTGGTGGGGACGGCCAGAGAAAGGAAAGAGAAGGGAGCTCTGAACCACACTCCGGAATTGCCTGGGAGTTGACCGAGTCCCTCACCTGGTGGACGAAGCATGACTCGGGCGGTCCTAACTGCGCACAAGTGACCTGATAAAGAACTGTGAGTAAAGCATGTCAAGGGCTGTCACATTGTAGAAGGATCATCTTTATTCTCATTTGCACAAGGAAAGACTAGAAGCAATGGGATGAAACTAAATGGGAGGAGACACAGATTAGTTATTAGAAAAAACTTTTTGACAGTTAGGGTGATTAATGAGTGGAACAGGCTGCCACGAGAGGTGGTTAGTTCCCCTTCAATGGACGTCTTCAAACAGAGGCTGGACAGACATCTGTCTGAGATGATCTAGTGAATCCTGCTTTGAGCAGGGGGTTGGTCCAGATGACCCAGGAGGTCCCTTCCAACTCTACCATTCTATGAAAGCATTGAAAACTGCAACTGCACGTCTCTGTGGTTCCTCGCCGCACCAGCACCATCAGTACTGGGACACTCACACCATCACCACCATCATCTCCACATTAGCTGCCCTGAGGCAATACTTCTCCCGTGGGGAGTCATCCCATACTCAGCTGCGCAAACAACATCAGCCTCAGCAGTCGGCAGCGCAGCGGTGGTCCCCACTGACCGCAATCCACGGGTGGCGTAGTCGGACATTTACTATACATTAAGACTGCCACTGGTTTGACCACCCTGGGCACGGACCGGGTCACCGCCACACGGAGACTACAACCCCCAGCGATCCGGCTCCGGGTATTCCCCTGCACAGCACAGGCCCAGGGGGCGCGTCAACTTTGGCGTAGTCGGCAGGATCATTACCAACCCGCCACAAGCGGGTATTGCGTGCCTGAAGAAAACTGCACATGTACCTTAAAAAGAAGTCTCCCGCCATTTCAAGAAGTTTCCCGCCATCCGGAGCCGATTCCCGCCATCAGACGCCATCTTGGGTCGTTTCCCGCCATCGGACGCCATCTTGGGTCGTTTCCCGCCATCCGCAGCCGCTTCCCGCCATCGGACGCCATCTTCGGGACGCCGCGCGGGAAGAAGAGGGGCGTGGACGCCGAAAGCGCGCGAGATCCGAAGCTCCGCCCCACGCACTGACGCTGCGTAAGGTCCTGGAAGGGAGAGGGAGCGACACTGACGTCACAGGAGCGCGACGCAAGGTCCTCAACCCCGACGATCGACTGCGGAGCCGCGGCCTACGGAGGAAGATCAACGCAAGGTAGGCCACGGTCCACCAGGGGGGAGGAGGACACCAGGAACGGAGAGCAAGATGGCGGACCGGCAGCAGACTAAGCTGCCCAGCATCGGCAGTGCCCCAGCTGTCGCGGGCCCCGACCAGCGCCAGGAGAAGATGCGTGATGCAGGAGCGGTCGCGGGAGCAGGTAAGAGGAGTCTCCCTGTCCCGGACGCTGCCAGCGTCAGCCTGCTCCCGGGCTCCCTGGTTGAGCCGCCGATCCCGGGCGCTGCAAACACTGACCTGCTCCAGACCCCGCAACAAGCCCTGCTGCCGACCCCTCCAGCCCTAGTCGCTGCCACCACCAGCCCGCGCCCAGGCCCAAAGTCGCACCCTCTGATCCCGGGCGTCATCAATGGCGGCCCTCTCCAGGCCCGGTCGCAAGGCCTGAACTCCCCGGGCGCAAAGGGACTGTATGCCCTCCATGTCCACCGTCTAACAAAGGAGGAGCTGCGGTACCGCCCAGACATGGACTACCCTGAGGGCCCAGACGGGTCTGAAGAGTACAGGGAGGAAGCATCAGGAGGACACCGTTACCAGTAAACGGTAAAATGGAACTGTACATAGTTACCCGTCAGAGTACAAGAACTGTTGCGAAACTGTTGACTGTGTGAACTGTTACTAGTGTGCCCCTAATCCCTAACCAGGCTGAGGACTGTGAGCAGCCATTCCCCTATCCCAACTGGCCGAGGACTGAGAGCGGCCATCCCTTGTATATAGTTGCGCTTCTTAAAGCGCCCCCTACTGGTTTTATACAAAAACTGCAACGCCTACCTCGGAACTAAATGGACTGTTGCACCTTTACCTGGTCGCAAGTTGCACAGTGGCCAGTGAAGAAGAGAATCTACTAAAATGTTTTACCAGAAAAAGTTTGATATGCTGAATAGTTTTATATGCTGCTAGAAAATGTTATATGACAAAAGAGTTCCAGTAATATTAAAAGTGCAGTATAATGTCTAGTAAAGAGAAAGTGTTTCCCATAAAGGGAAGTTGAATAATGCCGGCCGGTTTCTAATGTGAAAAGTTTTGAAAAAGTATTGCATGTTTTTGAATTGTCTTTGCTCTTTTCCAGCCCGAGGACGTGCTGTGATTTACCAGGGGGGAATGTAGCACCCCGAGGGCTCGGCTGCTACAGGGGTATTGCACCTCAGACCAGAGGTGTGATATTCCACTCCCGGGTAAGGATGGAGTGTGGACCGGGACTCGTTTAGCTGCATGCACCACACACACCCCATTTCCGAGGGACAGCTCAACGGTGCTCCCACAGAAGTGCAGGCACGACAGCTTCTGTCCCTGGCTGGAGTGGGGCGGGGAAAAGTACACCCAGTGGTGTAGGAGCAGATAGGGGTGGGTCTCTGGGCATAGACAGGAGCCCATTGGTTGCAAGTCACCTGGGCTCGGGTGTCAGAAGGAGGTATAAAAGGTGGGCACCATCTTAGATCAGTGTTCAGTTCAGTGGAGACAGTCTGAGGAGAAGACAGGAAGCGGAGCCCCTGCATGGGCTCTGCTCTGCAGGCAGGCCTTGTCAGGAGGCTGGAGCCTGAGAGAGAGAGAGAGAAGAAGGAACAGAAAGGAAAGTAAGAAAGGAACTGGAACAGAGGAGAAAGGAAGCAAGGAACACAGAGAAAGGCCCAGAGACACGAAGGCAGAAGGAACCCCATATGCCCAGAGGAGATACAGGGTGAAGGGTTGGCAGAGCAGGGTACTGGAACCCAAATTGGTGGAGGCAACAGATTCCTCAGCCAAAGACCGGAGGTTGTTACCACATCTTGGTGCGACCCCTCACTACATCCACCAGAAAGGCATACCGTATAGGGTCAGGGAAACCGGAGAGAGGTTTCGCCAACAGAAGGCCCGAGGAAGCTGGACAAAGGTGGGTCACTGGTGGGGACGGCCAGAGAAAGGAAAGAGAAGGGAGCTCTGAACCACACTCCGGAATTGCCTGGGAGTTGACCGAGTCCCTCACCTGGTGGACGCAGCATGACTCGGGCGGTCCTAACTGCGCACAAGTGACCTGATAAAGAACTGTGAGTAAAGCATTGAAAACTGCAACTGCACGTCTCTGTGGTTCCTCGCCGCACCAGCACCATCAGTACTGGGACACTCACACCATCACCACCATCATCTCCACATTAGCTGCCCTGAGGCAATACTTCCCCCATGGGGAGTCATCCCATACTCAGCTGCGCAAACAACATCAGCCTCAGCGGTCGGCAGCGCAGCGGCGGTCCCCACTGACCGCAATCCATGGGTGGCGTAGTCGGACATTTGCTATACATTAAGACTGCCACTGGTTTGACCACCCTGGGCACGGACCGGGTCACCGCCACACGGAGACTACAACCCCCAGCGATCCGGCTCCGGGTATCCCCCTGCACAGCACAGGCCCAGGGGGCGCGTCATATGCTTGTGATCATTATCCTGCACTGAAGTCCAATGATGTCCATGCTTCAGCTTCCTCATAGAAGGCATGATGTTTTCTCATAGAATTTCCTTATACTTGACTGAATCCATCTTGCACTTCTTGCGCTGCTGGTGCCTTACAATGCCAGAAAAAGTAAAGTATCCCCTAGAGCATCACCCGTTTCTCCATCATGGTTCACTGTACACAAGGTGTTCTTTTCAGAGTATGTTTCATTCTTCCTCCGGCAGACATGTGGCCAATCCATAGGCCTCAAAAAAAGTTCCAGTTTTCTTTCATTCCTTCACTTATTTATGTGGTTTTCATAAATAAGAGTTCAGTAGAAATATTCCCAGGACTCCGAGCCAGTAGCCATGTCTATTGTCCTTGGCTGCAGGACCATAGCAATGTCTATTGTCCTTGGCTGCTGGACCATAGTCCTACGAACTTCCTCCTACCTACTGGTATCCCAGGCGCTTAGTTTGATTACTAGGCCTATCGCAACATCATGTGTTTGTTACCCCACAACGATGATGTCGTACCAGGCCTATTAATCAGAAAAGGTGCTGAGGATGCTGGCAAATAGGAAGATGTTCACAGGGCTCTGGTATGGCAGTCACGGATTACCTACATAAACGCTGGGCCAGGGATGCAAATCTTTTTGCTAAACTCTGCATGCCTATGTATCCAGTTTGAGGGGGTTGATAATACTGATGGACACTCTTGAAGCCCACTGTAGCTATTTGTAAATAATTTCTACTCACAGATCAGACTGTGGAACTGGTAATGCACTCTGAGATTAATCTAGAAAACTAATTATGTGTGAACTCTCTGCACTCCAGATAGGAAAAATGTCACTTGGAGTCATATGGTTATAACGCTTTTGACTCACCATATACAGTGGGGAAAATAAGCATTTGATACACTGCCGATTTTGCACGTTTTCCCACCTACAAAGAATGGAGAAGTCTGTAATTTTTATCGTAGGTAAACTTCAACTGTGAGAGACAGAAACTAAAAATAAAAAGCAGAAAATCTCATTGTATGATTTTTAAATAATTAAATTGCATTTTATTGCATGAAATAAGTATTTGATCACCTACCAACCAGCAAGAATTCTGGCTCTCACAGACCTGTTTGTTTTTCTTTAAGAAACCCTCCTACTCTGCACTTATTACCTGTATTAATTGCACCTGTTTGAACTTGTTACCTGTATAAAAGACACCTGTCCACACACTCAATCACACCCCAACCTCTCCACTATGGCCAAGAACAAAAAGCTGTCTAAGGACACCAGGGACAAAATTGTAGACCTGCACAAGGCTGGGATGGGCTACAGGACAATAGGAAAGCAACTTGGTGAGAAGGCAACAACTGTTGGCACAACTATTAGAAAATGGAAGAAACACAAGATGACTTGACTGTCAATCTTCCTCAGTCTGGGGCTCCATGTAAGATCTCACCTCGTGGGGTAAGGATGATTCTGAGAAAAGTCAGGAATCAGTCCAGAACTACACGGAAGAACCCCTGCAATCTCTGCATGTGTCACAGGTGTATAACATATGTGACACATGCAGCCGCGGCGACACTTTCATCGATGCCGAGCAAGCTGCAAATGCTCGGCGAATACCGGAGGGTTAAACGAGCATGCTCACTCATCACTACTTATTATATTAAAGCCTAACATTTTCTTTTACTCTAAGAGGGTTATTAAACTAGGTAGTTGTTTTATTGACTTTCAAGTGAAAATAGGGTAAGCTTACTAGAATATTTTATTTAAAGTTGTTGTCTATTACTTAACAAGCTCTATTGAATGGCCCCAAGGTGGTGGAAAGAAGAAAAAAAAATAGATACCTTCCTGACTCGCGTTCCTCCATACTCGGCATTATGTCCCCCGTCGATCTGCTGCCATCAATATCCAGCTGGTGCAGAAGTCACATTGCTACTATTATTTTTTTATTATTATTATTATTTATTTTTAAAGCACCATTAATTCAATGGTGCTGTACATACATCTTAAATGCATAAAATAAGCAAACAAGCTGATAGGTGCAAAGGAAGAGATGACCCTCACAGGCTTACAATCTACACCACTGCAGCCAAACAACAGTTGCTGATCGACTGCAGCCTTCCCGTTTCATCCAAATGGAAGAAACCGTCCAGGAGGTAAGTATAAACTTCTTGTATTTTTCCTCCCTCCCGGGGCCATTCAGAAAGGGTTGTTAAATAGTGGACAATCCCTTTGAGAAAGGTGTTCCGATGTGAAGAGTTCAGTACTAATCTAGTCAGATCTACTTCTGCTTTGGTTTTGACACAAAAGAGAGCTTTCTTCCCCTCCCTGTGTTTGGAGGCTGTTGTGCATCTTAATAGCTAAGTTAGCCCCCTTTTCTGTCTTTACATTAGCCACTATGAAGAAGGAGGCTGGCATAGATGATAAAGTGAGCCAACATCCTTCATTCAATATCACAGATGAGCCTGGTTCTGTGACAAAACCAATGAAGAAATAAACCTTACTTGACCGACGAACCAGCGGGGGTGTCTCCAT
This sequence comes from Phyllobates terribilis, assembly GCF_046119375.1. Lineage (NCBI taxonomy): Eukaryota > Metazoa > Chordata > Amphibia > Anura > Dendrobatidae > Phyllobates > Phyllobates terribilis. The sequence continues at coordinate 718,903,287 of NW_027362761.1, read as the reverse complement.
ATTAAGACAGCTTACCTAATTAAAATGTATTAGAACGTTTAACCTTTCTATTTTTTTTCTCATATTCATTTGAAACTCATCAAAAGAACATTTTTAACTAGTTAAAGATTAAAGATTGTGCACATTTTCATCTGTGATTATTTCCATAATACGAGCCATACCTGTGCATTTCAAATAATTTCCTACATTAAAGGCATTGCTAGAATATTTCCATTAAAAAAGGGAACCCATTTCTTCATAGTGCGTAGACTTTGCATTCTCCAGTGTAGCCTATATGCAAACTATACTGCAATGTTCACGAGAACTTTCATAGGAGATGACATTTTACTGGGTCAGGAACTGGTATGAGCCAATACAAGTTATGTAAAGTATTGTAGAATATGAAACAGTAAGCAAATAAAAGTCTGTTTTGATTGCAAAATATATACATTTGTCTTGAACTCAAATGTTTATTGTTGTTCATGTTTTTCTTTTAGGCCAGAGGTGAAGGGAGTGGGGAAATGTCAAAGTCTCTATGGTTTAAAGATGGGTATGTGACATCCTGTATTATCTCTCAATTTTACCTTGTAACTGTAGTTCTATTATTTATCTAAAGTGATCTGAAAAATTAGGCCATGGAAGTTCATCTGCTTTCTGTTTCATTCAAATTTTCTAACTTTCACCTAAATAATGAGCATCCTATCTTCAAACAGTATACGGTATAATCACTTTCAGGTTGTTATCTGCTCCACCACTTACCAGTTTTATACAGCAATAATGAGGCTGCCAACAGTTCAGATCACCAATCTTAATTCAGGTGTCTATGTGGATAAAATGGTGTCATGTGTACTGCTGACAATACAATTTGCTCTTTTTGTGAATTTTTTTTTATACCTTTTTGTCTATACTTCAGATGAAACTGAACTTTTTGGCCACCAATGTCACCACTAGGTCTGGCGATAAGCCAACACAGCTCATCACCCCAAGAACACCATCCCCACAGTGAAACATGGTGGTGGCAGCACAATGCTGTGGGGATGTTTTTCTGCAGCAGGAATGACAAAAATGGTCCGAGTCAAGGGGATGATGGATAGTGAGAAATACAGTGATATTCTTGAGCAAAACCTGTTTTAGTCTGTCTGTGATTTGAGACTGGGACCTTCCAACAAGACAATGACCCAAAGCATACTTCTAAAGCAACACTTGAGTGGTTTAAGGGGAAACTTGTAAATATTTTGGAGTGGCCTAGTCAAAGCTCAGACCTTAATCTAATTGAGAATCTGTGGTCAGACTTGAAGATTGTTGTTCACCAGAGGAAACTATCTAACTTGAAGGAGCTGGAGCAGTTTTGCTTTGAGGAATAGGCAAAAATCCCAATGGCAAGATGTGGCAAGAACAAGCTAATAGAGACTTATCCAAAGCGACTTGCAGATGTACTTGCCGCAGCACGAGGCTCGACAAAGTACTAACTTTAGGCGGGGGAGATAGTTTTGTATTCTGAAGTTTTCAGTTATTTTGTCTTATTTGTTGTTTGGTTCACAAAAAAAGAAAACCAAATGTTCACAGTTGTAGACATGTTCTTTACATGAACTGATGCAAACCCTAAAAAAAAAGGTGAAATTCCAGGTTGTGAGGTAACAAAACATGAAAAATGCCAAGGCAGTGAATACTTTCGCAAGCCACTGTATCTGGTTCATCTAATTTCATGGCATACTACGTTGATTTTTCTGTAATGAGCAATGGAAAACAAATGGAACAGAAATGTGAACTTTTTTTTTCCCAATAAGGCCTTGCTAAGGCTATGTGCACACAACATCTTTTGCAGGTGGGTATGCTCTGTAACCCGCCTATAAAAATGGCTCAATAAGCATGAATACACTGTAACATAAGAAAGACTTTCTGTTCCTACGTTCAGGCCTTTGAGCTGCTTTTAATCACCTCATGTTTGTAGAGTCGCAAAGCGGTTACAAGAAGTGACTTGACTATTCTTCTTTTGGAAGCCACTCACTATGTTATAACTAGAAGTAAAAAAACACAAAACGGCAGTAGCAAATGACTCACCCCCTGGGCCGTGGGGCACTCGGAGCCGGGCAATCGGGAAACGATAGGGGTAGTAGTGGCAACCCGGTTCCGTGGCTCAGGGTGGTCAGACCATTGGTAGTCTGCCATGCGCTGTTGGTAATGTCCGACTACGCCACCTGTGGATTGCGGTCAGTGCGAACCGCCGCTGCAAGGCAGACCGCTGGGGCTGATGGTGTATGCAGCTGGGGTAGTGTGACTCCCCACGGGAAGAGTGCGGCCCCAGGGCAGTATAGTAGAAGATGGGGTTGATGGTGTAGGGCGTCCCAGCGCCGTTAGTGCTGGAGGAGCAAGGAGCACACAGACAACAGGTTGCAGTCCAGGGTCTTTACTAGAACAGGTGAACTGACCCACAAACAGGCCCGGCTAGGAGGGGGGGCCTGGACGTCTGAGAGCAAACAGGAAATTGGCCCTGGTCAGGGTGAGGGTGTAGGCCTACCGTGCTCTCTGCGCTCCTTCTGGCTATTTCCTCCTTATAGGGTAACAGCCCACGTTCCCGGGCTCACCGTGTCTTCTCGCCCGTATGGCCTGCAACTTGGGTCCCTTTCTATTCCCGGCCTGGTACGGCTTTGCTGGTCCCTTCTGGTGTAGCGGAACCTCCGAGCTTCTTAGGCCAAGGAACATACAGTCCCCTGCGGACTGGTTATCTGCTGTAGGACGTGGAATCCTCACAGCCTCAGATGCCAAAGTCTGGTAAATTGGGTTCTTTGTCTGCCAGGACAGGCGCACTTCACCTCTTGTCCCTGGCTTGTGGCTCTCCTACCGCCACACGTCCTCTTAGGGTGCAATACAACTGTCTCTCTCTGCTCTGGGACACCTCTCAATCCAGAGACAGGTCGTCCAGTTCTCCCCAACCCTGCCCCCAGTTCCAGCTTTTATAGGGGCAGCCTGCTCCCCCTACTGGCCTGAGACAGGAGATATTGCATGCTAATGTTCCCCTGACCAGAGAACCTCCCCCTTGCTCTCAGACACAGCTTTATTATATTTGTGGCATCCAGGCCAGGGTGACATATTTCCCCCTAGTAGAATTTAGTACTCCGGGACTAAACAGTAAATAAAGATAATATACATGACTATAAAACATTAGTAGACAAACGACGCACAGATTGAGTTCTTAAGGTCACAGTGTGGTCTGTGACCGGGTGTCCATCTCACCAACACAACGGGGAGCCTTAACCAGGTGGGGGTCTGTCCTAGCCCTAGTCCTTTACTGTCTTAGTTCATTCCTTGGTCAGGCTCCGAACGCAGTCCATACAAAGTCCCGGTTATTAAAAGTCCATAACCTTTGAGTCCGTATGGTAACTGGAAGAAACTGAAACACAGAATTACCAATCATGCATGTAACTTTGCAAACATCTCAACACTTGGCAACAGGGTTATTTACAATTTTAGTGCACCCTATATTCTCCAGCGAGTGGGTATCTGCCCCTTTGTGCTCCTGGTTGACCTGCGTAACCCACTGTCTGGTGGTGGACCGACCTGGCTTTCCCCACTAGCGTTAGGGGTACAGCTACCAGCTGGACTTACAGGCAGGGCAGGCAGCTGTCTGCGGGTCCTTTGGCTTATCGCAGGCATGGCAGGCTCACTGTCAGCAGAGGGTTGATTCTCCTGGGCTGCTGGTACAGGCTCTTCCGCCTCTGGAACTGCTTGCTCTTCTTCGCCTTCCGGCTCTGGTGTAGGTTGTTGCTGAGCCGGTTGCAGGAAATGCAGGACGGGTACCACTATGGCATCGTTTATTCGAGTCCAGGACTGAGGGAACTCTCCGAGAACGGTGCTGGTCATTTCTTCCTTGTCATCTGCAGGTTCAAGGTCATTTTGATCCTCTTCTGCACTACGGAGTTGCTCGGGGCATCTTTTGAGGTGGTCTCTGGAGACGGTACTAGTGGTTTCTCCTCCGTCCTTGGTGATCACGCACACCTTCGGGTTGTCGTGGTCAGACTGCAGTACGGTGTAGGGTTCCCTTTCCCACTGGTCGTCCAAGTTATGTAGCCTTCTCTTTCGCTTCAGGACCTGCTCACCAGGTTCTAGGGGACCAGCAGGGGCGTGTTGGTTGAAGAGTTTTTCTTGCCTCTCTCTCACCTGGGCCAGGCTCTTCTCCACACTCTCCTGTACCTTCTTGTACTGCAGTTGCCTTTCTGTATCCCAGTCCGCATCTGGGGAGGTGTCCTCAGGTGTTAGGACTCCCATCTCCAGGTCTACGGGCAGCTTACCTGGTCTAGCTCGCATCAGGTAAGCCGGGGTGCAGTTTGTAGCATTCACTGGGATATGGTTGTATAAGTCTATTAGATCCGGCAGTTTTTCTGGCCACAGGCTGCGTTCCTCCAGGGGCAACGTCTTCAGGAGATCAATGACTAGATTGTTCATTTTCTCACACATCCCGTTGGTTTGTGGGTGGTAAGGCGTTGTCCGAATCTTCTTACAGCCATAGAGGTTGCAGAATTCTTGGAAGATTTCAGCTTCGAACGCTGGACCCTGGTCCGTCAGGACCTGTTCCGGATACCCGTGTGGACGGCAGAAGTATTGCTGGAAGGCTCTGGCCGCCGTTTGGGCTGTCAAGCCTTTTACCGGGACCACCACTAGAAAACAGGAATAGTGGTCCACGATTGTCAGGGCGTAGATGTATCCTGACCGGCTTGGAGCCAATTTGACGTGGTCCAGAGCTACCAGCTCAAGAGGCTGCGTGGTGACGATGGGCCTCAAGGGTGTCTTCTGGCTAGCACGATCCTTCCTCCTTAAGTTACAAGGGCCACAGTCCCTGCACCACTTCTCTACAGCCCCTCTCATGCCGACCCAAAAGAACCGTCCTCTTAGCAGGAACTCCAGTTTCTTCCAACCAAAGTGCCCCGCTCTGTCATGGTAAGCCCCCAGGACCATAGCTGCATCCCGCCTTGGGACCACGACTTGCCAGGTCAGCTTGTGTGTCCGGTGGTTGACAAGTCTTCTGCACAGCTTGCCTTCATAGAGGAACAGCTTGCTCTTCTCTTTCCATAGCTGCTTGGCTTCCTCTGGAGCATCCGGATCTAAGCGGGCGTCTTCCTGGGTCAGCAGATCTTTCACCAGGCGGATTGCAGGGTCACTATCTTGGGTCTCGGCCCAGCTGTGGTGAGGTAGGGGATTGATCATAACGGTTGTTAAATCTTCCTCCTTCACGCGGTGGGAGTATTGAGCGGCCCCATACCGGTGAAACGCGGGGAGTTCTACCTCCTCCAGCTCTTCTGGGTCTTCGTCACCTTCAGGTAAGTGAGGCATTCTTGATAGGGCGTCAGCGTTGGCATTGGTTTTGCCTGCCCGGTACTTGATCACGAAGTCATAATTGGAGAGACGGGCCATCCACCGCTGTTCCAGGGCACCAAGTCTTGCACTGTCTAGGTGTGTTAACGGGTTGTTGTCCGTGTACACAGTGAACTTTGCGGAGGCCAGGTAATGCTTGAAGCGTTCCGTTACGGCCCACACCACCGCCAAGAATTCTAGCTTGAAGGAGCTGTAATTCTCCGGGTTCCTCTTGGTGGGCCTCAGCTTCCGGCTGGCGTACGCGATCACTCTTTCTCTGCCCTGTTGGTTTTGTGACAGTACGGCTCCCAGTCCCACATTACTGGCGTCTGTGTGGAGAATAAAAGGCTGGCCATAATCAGGGTAGGCCAGGATCTCATCCTCTGTGAGGGCCATCTTCAACTGACGGAAGGACTCCTCTTCCAGTTTATCCCACTTGAAGGGTGGCTTTTGGCTTCTGGACTTAGACTGTCCTATCAGGAGATCCTGCATACGAGCTGCCATCTTAGTGAACCCGGGGATGAACCTTCGGTAGTAGCCTACCAACCCAAGGAATTGCCTCACTTCCTTGATGTTTGAGGGGCTTGGCCAGCTCTTGATTGCTGTGACCTTGTCAGGGTCGGGGGCTACTCCTTCCGCACTTACCACGTGTACTAGGTACTGGACCTTTGGTTTCAACAGGTGACACTTTGATGGTTTCACCTTCAGGCCATAGCCTGCCAGGGCTTCGAACACCTCGGCCAGGTGCTTTAGATGGTCCTTGTAAGTCTTCGAATAGACGATCACGTCGTCCAGGTAAAGGAGGACCGTCTCGAAGTTTCGGTGCCCTAGACAGCATTCCATCAGCCTCTGGAAGGTCCCTGGTGCGTTGCAGAGCCCGAAGGACATACAGTTGAACTCGCTCAGTCTCATCGGGGTGGTGAAGGCTGTCTTCTCCTTGTCAGCCTCTGCCACAGGAACCTGCCAGTACCCGCTAGTAAGGTCCAAAGTAGAAAAGAAGTTAGATGATTTTAGTGCGGCTAAAGACTCCTCTATTCTAGGCAGCGGATATGCGTCTTTGTGGGTGATACGGTTGATTTGTCTATAGTCTACGCACATTCTCATGGTGCTGTCTTTCTTTTTCACCAGAACCAAGGGGGCTGCCCAGGGGCTACATCTATCTCTAATGACCCCAGCATCTTTCATTTCTCTTAGCATGCCCTTTGCGTTCTGATAATGTGCAGGGGGTACAGGTCTGTGTCTCTCTTTTATTGGTGGGTGGCTCCCTGTGGGGATGTGGTGTTCTATCCCTTTTACTCTGCCGAAGTCTAGCGGGTGCTTACTAAAGACTCTCTCGTACTCCTGTACCACCCGGTAGACTCCTTGTTTTTGGTGCAGGGGAGTGGAGTCAGCACCCACATGGAGTTTCTGGCACCAGTCCTCCTTTTGTTTCTGGGAGCCATTACCCTCCGCCTGTGGAGATGGAGGCAAGGGTTCCACGGCCCTGATAGCTTTGTGCTCAACAGCAAACAGTTTGGCAAGTGTAGCGTACCTGGGTAAATGTGCCTCCCTCTCCCCAATGTTGAGGATGCGGACGGGCACCCTCCCATGACGGACATCAACCACCCCCTGGGCTGTCAAAATGGTGGGCCTGCTGTCCGAGTACACGGGTTCTACCATGGCTTGGTAGTCTCTACCTCTCAACCCGATTGCAGTCCGACACCAGATCATCATTTCACTTTTGGGAGGCATGGAAATGGGGAATGGGTCACTCATTCTTACATTACCGATCTCACCACCAGACAGTTCTACCTGCTGCCGTCTCATCAGGGCTTTTATCTCTTTGTTGAGGACTCTCTGTTGGCTGGAACTAGCATTCACCGCCACCTGTTGTAGAATTACAATTACCTCTGAAAGACAATTTTCAATCACGTTAGTACCCACAGTTATTTTAGGGTGACTTTCACGACGGTCAATGTCCACAATAATCACTCCCTGTGCCGGTAGTTCAACTTTACCAATCTTAATGGTCATCTCTTTGAACCCCACCTGCGGCACGGGCAAGCCATTACTGGCGATGATGCTCAAGTCACTGTCTGGATACCGTGTTATATCAGCATCAGTCCAATACTGCTTAAAAAGTACATAAGGGATAGTGGTTACTTGCGACCCGGTATCCAGCAAGGCGCTCATGGGGATACCGTCCAGCACCACGGGTAAAACCGGGCGCCCACCAACGTACTTATTACACCAATTGTAAGGGCCTGGTGATCTTATGCCTGGGGGTTGGCCCTCTGCCCCAGGTTGGACCCGTTTAAATTAAAGTACCTGGAAATGTGTCCGGGCTGGTTGCATCGACGGCAAATGGGCTGTCCATCCTCTGCGTAGAGGTCTGTGGGCCTCCCTCGGAACGACGGGATCCTCCTCTGTCGACGCCACGGGACATCCTCCGGACTTGAAGCCAGCTCGATGGGTCTTGACGGGTCCACTTGTAACGCCTGGACGGTCCTGGTCAACGCCGCGACGCTCCTGGTCAGCTCCTGGACTTGGTGATGCAGATCTTTCGATGGGGCTTGGTTCAGAGCCTGTGCATCGGCCCCCACAGAGTCCATAGAGGAGGGCGCCGCCTCCTGGTGGTAGGTGAGAGCAGGGCGCCGGGGGTTTATAGCGCCACTTGTTGCGGGTTCACGGAGCACCCTTATGGCCCTGTCCTTAAATTGGGCTAAGGTCAGATCAGGGTTCTGAAAGAACATGAGGCGCAGCTGGGTCCTGTGGGCGCTAGACAGCAGACCTTCTATAAACTGTTCTGTTAGTAGCTTATCCGTATCCTGCACGCTGCCAGGGTCAGCTTGTTGGATGGCCCTCAAGGCTTCCTGCAAATTTAGGGCATAGTCTCTGATGCTGTCCTGTGTCCGCTGCTTACATCCATAGAACCTCATTTTAATTTCAGCGGAGGTATGTGTGTCAAAGGTACCCTGCAGCCGGGCCAGAATACCCTTCACAGTTCTTTTCTCCTCAGCAGGCCATGACTTTACCTCCTGCTGGGCTGCGCCAGTTAACTGCCCTGTCAGTATGCTAACCTTCTGTTCCTCTGTCAGGGGGTAAACTTGGAACAAACTGTACAGCCTTTCCTTAAAGTCAGTTAGGGCATGGGGCTCCCCCGAATACTTAGGCAGCCAGGCCGCTCCAGGGATATAGAGCAGGGAAAATGGCATCACCGCTGCTGCAGCTGCGCTGGTGGTAGTGGGCGCCTCCGTGTCCGACATCTTCCTCCCCCTAGTTAAGCGTGGCCTACCTTCCGACGATCCTCTTCTGTAGGCCGCGGCTCCGCTGGTGCTGCTCTGGACGAGGACCTTGCGTCGCGTCCTGGTGACGTCAGCGTCGCTCTCTCTCCCTTCCAGGACCTTGCGCAGCGTCGGTGCGTGGGGCGGAGCTTCAGGTCTCGCGCGGTTTGGACGTCCACGCCCCTCTTCTTCCCACGCGGCATCCTGAAGATGGCGTCCGATGGCGAGAAAACGGCTGAAGATGGTGGGAACCGACAGAAGATGGCGGGAGACGGCTGAAAATGGCGGGAAACGGCTCCGGATGGCGGGAAACCTCTTCCTCAGGTACGTGTACAGTCTTTTTCAGGCACGCAATACCCGTTTGTGGCGGGTTGGTTACTATCCTGCCGACTACGCCAAACCTGACTCACCCCCTGGGCTGTGGGGCACTCGGAGCCGGGCAATCGGGAAACGATGGGGGTAGTAGTGGCAACCCGGTTCCGTGGCTCAGGGTGGTCAGACCATTGGTAGTCTGCCATGCGCTGTTGGTAATGTCCAACTACGCCACCCGTGGATTGCGGTCAGTGCGAACCGCCGCTGCAAGGCAGACCGCTGGGGCTGATGGTGTATGCAGCTGGGGTAGTGTGACTCCCCACGGGAAGAGTGCGGCCCCAGGGCAGTATAGTAGAAGATGGGGGTGATGGTGTAGGGCGTCCCAGCGCTGTTAGTGCTGGAGGAGCAAGGAGCACACAGACAACAGGTTGCAGTCCAGGGTCTTTACTAGAACAGGTGAACTGACCCACAAACAGGCCCGGCTAGGAGGGGGGGCCTGGACGTCTGAGAGCAAACGGGAAATTGGCCCTGGTCAGGGTGAGGGTGTAGGCCTACCGTGCTCTCTGCGCTCCTTCTGGCTATTTCCTCCTTATAGGGTAACAGCTCACCATGTCTTCTCGCCCGTATGGCCTGCAACTTGGGTCCCTTTCTATTCCTGGCCTGGTATGGCTTTGCTGGTCCCTTCTGGTGTAGCGGAACCTCCGAGCTTCTTAGGCCAAGGAACATACAGTCCCCTGCGGACTGGTTATCTGCTGTAGGACGTGGAATCCTCACAGCCTCAGATGCCAAAGTCTGGTAAATTGGGTTCTTTGTCTGCCAGGACAGGTGCACTTCACCTCTTGTCCCTGGCTCGTGGCTCTCCTACCGCCACACGTCCTCTTAGGGTGCAATACAACTGTCTCTCTCTGCTCTGGGACACCTCTCAATCCAGAGACAGGTCGTCCAGTTCTCCCCAACCCTGCCCCCAGTTCCAGCTTTTATAGGGGCAGCCTGCTCCCCCTACTGGCCTGAGACAGGAGGTATTGCATGCTAATGTTCCCCTGACCAGAGAACCTCCCCCTTGCCCTCAGACACAGCTTTATTATATTTGTGGCATCCAGGCCAGGGTGACAGACAAATCTTCAGCAAATAATTACACAGAAGATGACAGGTACACCGGTGTCTAAAAGATGTTGTGTGTACATATCCTTAGGCGTGTACCAAGCCTTTCTGCTGCTTGAAGTGAATAATCAAATGACCATTTCCAATATGTTCAACAGCAGATTTTCTTTAAGGAAAATGTAGCAAATGTAGGGAAAATTCCTTTGTGTAGCCAGAATTTTTTTGCAGATGTGGCATCCGATTATACTTTTTGAAATGTTAAATTTGTTCTCAAAATCAAACACCAAGACTTATTTTAAGGTTAAATCTGCAATTTGCAATGGAATATTGATGCTTATGCTCAGCAGACAACTTCACCTACTTGTGATATTTGTTATCATTGGTGGTCACTGTCAGAAAAGAGGTTAAGTTACTCAAGTACCTTGAGTCGAGTAGTTTACTTACCTCCTCAGACTCCAGTATTGTCACTAATACAGCTAGACTAGTAGGTGCTTCCTGTCAAGTAAGCAGCTAGCGGCATGTGATTAGCAAATCTTTCTGCCACTGACACTTGTGGGCGCAGTCAGGGAGAAGTTTAGGGCTTATTCAAACGTAAGTTTTTTCGTACGAGTTCTATTAATGTTTTTCACGGATAGTACTCGTAGCTATAATAATCTATCCGGTAGTTCAACTGTGCGATTTTTTTTTTTCCTCACACTGAGTGTCCACATAAAAGCATAGAGACTTGTCCAATATTGATCCAAGTGCTGGATCAAACTCACCAATGTAAGTCTATGGACCCGTTTTCTAGATTCTATCCATGTGCTGTCCGTTTTTCACGGACTGTTTGATAGGAGAAGCTTGAAAAACCTTCATCAGCTTTTTCATCAGTGAAAAACTGATGAAACTCTGACCAAATTCTGATGGGAAAAGCTGACCCACGGACCAAACTCTGATGGGAAAAGCTGACCCACTGACCAAACTCTGATGGGAAAAGCTCACACATGAACCAAACTCTGATGGGAAAAGCTGACCCACGAACCAAACTCTGATGGGAAAAGCTGACCCACGGACCAAACTCTGATGGGAAAAGCTGACCCACGGACCAAACTCTGATGGGAAAAGCTGACCCACGGACCAAACTCTGATGGGAAAAGCTGACCCACGGACCAAACTCTGATGGGAAAAGCCGACCCACGGACCTAACTTTGATGGGAAAAGCTGACCCACGGACCAAACTCTGATGGGGAAAGCTGACCCACGAACCAAACTCTGATGGGGAAAGCTGACCCACGGACCTAACTTTGATGGGAAAAGCTGACCCATGGACCAAACTCTGATGGAAAAAGCTGACCCACTGACCAAACTCTGATGGGAAAAGCTGACCCACTGACCAAACTCTGATGGGAAAAGCAGACCCACTGACCAAACTCTGATGGGAAAAGCTGACCCACTGCCCAAACTCTGATGGGAAAAGCTGACCCCCGGACCAAACTCTGATGGGAAAAGCTCACACAAGGACCAAACTCTGATGGGAAATCTGACCCATGGACCAAACTCTGATGGGAAAAGCTGACCAACGGACCAAACTCTAATGGGAAAAGCTGACCCACTGACCAAACTCTGATGGGAAAAGCTGACCCACGGACCAAACTCTGATGGGAAAAGCTGACCCAAGGACCAAACTCTGATGAGAAAATCTGACCCACGAACCAAACTCTGATGGGAAAAGCTGACCCACGGACCAAACTCTGATGGGAAAAGCTGACCCAAGGACCAAACTCTGATGAGAAAAGCTGACCCACGGACCAAACTCTGATGAGAAAAGCTCACACACGGACCAAACTCTGATGAGAAAAGCTCACACACGAACCAAACTCTGAAGGGAAAAGCTGACCCACGGACCAAACTCTGATGAGAAAAGCTGACCCACGGACCAAACTCTGATGGGAAAAGCTCACACATGAACCAAACTCTAATGGGAAAAGCTCACACATGAACCAAACTCTAATGGGAAAAGCTGACTCACGGACCAAACTCTGATGACACGCTGACAAAAAAAAATTATGTAACTCAAACCTTTTTTTTGCATACGTTAAAAATCACTGACATGGGAATTAGCCCTTTACTCTTACAACAAACATATACATCATATACACACACTCATTTCTTAACATTAGTCAACATATACTGTAGCTAGATGTTCAACTTTGAACAAATGACAATAGTAAAAATGAGATTAAGTGTACTGTATGTGTATAAGTGACTATAGTTATTTATAGCGTTTCCATTTTTTACTATCTGTACAGTAAAATTGTATAATTTATGTTTTGTTCTACGGAGATCATGGGAAACTGATTTATTCCAGGAAGTTTTTCTAAAAGCAGAAAATTGTCTCCTCATAATATTAAACATAATCTGTCAGCAGGTCTTTGCTATGTAATCTCACATTAGCATGAGGTAGGCACAGAGACCCTGATTCCAGCGATATATCACTTAGTCTACTGCGCGCAGCAGTTGTGATAGAATTAAGACTGTGTAGTCAGTAAACCAAAACACCAACTCCGACTCCTCAATTTCCCTGACTTCCAACTCCACAGCCCTGCCTCACTATTGAGCATGTACATAAAGTGAAGCACAGATTTATCTCAACTAAAAGCCGAGATCCTTAGATCAGGAATAGGACAGACATTTATAGGACATTTCATAACTTTCCCAAATTCTCATGAAAACATTTACAGCACATCCTGCATTGAGCTACTGAACCCAATTTATTATATATTTTCGCAGTCGGTCCATTTTACACAGACTCCACCAAAATGAACACAGACTCCACGATTCCGACTTCAACTCCACAGCCTTGGATAGAATCACAGTTCTCTGTGCTGCAGATCTAGCAGAGCTCAGTTGTTGGGCTGTGTATAACCGCACCCACACCGCAGCTTTCTGTGTACATTGTATAGTGACAGAGCTGCTAATCACTGCTGGGAGAGTGGTTGGACCAGGATGCACAAGGCCAGTTGTCCTGTAGTGATAATTTCCTGCTGATAAAACACTGATGGTATTGAAACAGCAAAACACAGCCCAGTAAGTGACACATCACTGTAATCAGGGTCTCAGCTTCTACTTTATGGTGCTCTCAGATTACATAGCGAAAACCTGCTGACATATTCCCTTTAACATGTTGTCTCCTAAGCCTCATATTAGGCATCCTGGTCACTATCAGTCACTATTACTTATCACATATATCTGTTATCAGGCCGGCTGGTGGTCTCATTATCATTGATAGTATGCCAGACATTCGGAAAAGAAAACCCATACCTCTAGTTAGTGACCTGGTGAGTAACCTCTATAACAGATATTTTAAACCTTTTTATAATCTTGAATTGTTCACTAACCCTTTAATGTTATATTTCATGCATTCCTCCTTTCTAAAGGCAATGGTAAGTAACACACCGAATATATGCTTACATCATTATCAACAAATTTTACTCTTTCCAATAAAAAGTAAAAATATCATGCAATATAGTATTCCTAGGGACACGTTGGATTTTACATCAGTGGTCACTCATTTTTTATTCTAAAATATGAAATGCAAACATTGTTCACATCTCTCTGTACCTGAATTTAAAAGAGTGTCTTTTTTCCACTATGTGTTCCCAAATTTGAAGTGTTTTTTTTTTTTTTAATTCACAATAGGATTGAAGGGAGTCTGTTTTTGCTACTCCATCTGAAAGCAGCATGATGTAGGGGCAGAGACCCTGATTCAACTGATGTACCACTTTCTGTTCTGCGTGTTGTATTTTTTTTTATAAAGTAACTGTTTTATTTGCTGCAGATCAAACAGTTCTCTGAATGCTGAGCTTTGTGTAAACCCGCCCACACTGATTAACAGTTTTCTGTGCACACTGTGCATAGGCAGGAAGCTGACAATCAGTGGTGGTGACTGAGTTATACAGCGATCATGAATATGGAGGACTACATTGCAGCAGGTTTACTAGTCCTCTAGTGATAATCTCCTTATTTTATCAAAACTCTCGCAAGAAGCCCAATAAGTGACACATTGCTGGAATCCGGGTCTCTGTCTCTAAATCATGCTGCTCTTAAATCCGGTAGCAAAAACCTCATGATAGATTCCCTTTAAGAACTGTTTAATGTTGGAATTTTTTCCTCTAATCAAAGTATTTTCATTCAAAGGAACTCACATCATATTTTTTCCCTCAGTCCCTGGTCCAATCTCGCAAAGCAGGCATAACATCTGCGCTTGCAACAAGCACTTTAAACAATGAAGAGCTAGTAAGTACTAGAATTGTAAACTAAATGAAGTGTCAAAAAAATATTTGCTTTACACTCACTTCACTATATTCTATGATATTTTCAGAAAAACCATGTTTACAAGAAGGCCCTTCAAGCTTTAATATACCCAATCTCCAGCACTACACCTCACAACTTTGAGGTGTGGACTGCCACAACTCCCACCTACTGTTATGAGTGTGAAGGGCTCTTGTGGGGTATTGCCCGGCAGGGTATGCGCTGTACAGAATGTGGAGTCAAGTGCCATGAAAAATGTCAGGACCTCTTGAATGCCGACTGTTTGCAAAGTAAGAATTTGTTTGTGTGTGAACTGGATACTATCTGTACTCTCCACAACCTTCTAGATCAGGGTTGTGTTTGCACATCTGCAAGTAATGATAATTGTTTTCTATGAGGCTTGCAGATAGCAATATTATAGTAGTTGCGGGTTTAATTGCTCGCTAAATATTTGTTTTTATCATAATAATAAGTCTAACAGTAAAGAAAAATTGGCACAGAATGTGCCACATGTGTCATCTCTTACTACTGAATGACTTGCGAGCAATCCAGATAATTTTGCTGTCACTGAGGACATTTATCTTTGTAACATATGCACCGATTTGTCCTCAACAACGACAGCAATAGCAACATATCATAGAATCCTGACTTAATTCACTAAGAGCGACATATATCATAGAATCCTGACTTAATTCACTCCTAAGAGCTCCATAGGTATGCACATAAGAGTATATTCACATGAGACTTTTTTCGACGTTCTGTTGCATTTTTTGCTGCAATTTTCACAATTGTGGCAACACTGCAACATTTTTGCTGTGACAATTGTGGCAAAAAATGTAGCAAAACTTCGAATATGAAAAAGTCTTGTGTAACTATACTTTTTAAGATCTCCTTGGGTAACTTTAATGGATTTAATATTTCACAATTCATCACAAAGAAACATATAAAATGCATATGTAGCTGAGAGAGAGAGAGGTTAAAGAGAAATAATAAAGTAAAATATCTGATAAATAATTTAGCCCAATCATTCAGGACCTTGTAAGTGTAAATCAGCAAGTTTTCACATAAGGTGTAATACACATATACTTAATTGGCTTAAAGTCTGCAGTTATCATAAAGTGGCATATCCATTTTTTAAAAACTAAGACCCGGTTCATTATTACCTCTTTTGTTTTGTGTCTTGTGGTATTCATTGCCTTTTTTTGCGTCAAATTTTTCGAAACACCGCACGTGCGTCATGAACTTTTTGCAAAATCAAAAACACTCTTTTTTTGGTCTTTGACCTGTTTTGCGACTTTTTAGCAAAATTGTATTAAAGTAAGTGGCATAGAGAAAAACACTCCAGAGTGGTATAAGAGTCCATTTGTGCCAAATTTTGTAACTTCTTAAAAAGTTGATGAATCAGTCTAAAACATCTAGAAAAGCCACAATGGTATAAAAATCAGTAAAGTAGCTTGACAACAAAAGACAACCCTAAAGGAGCAAACCCTTGATTATTTTGTCGCAAATTAAAAAGTCTTAGAAAAAAAAGTCTACTCTATGCACTTCTGATATAGCGAAATAATTAAGTTAATTAGTGGTGTGTCCAGGCATCGCCATTTTCTTGACGTCCAAGTAGAATGATTTTAAGAAGTCCTTCTTTAGTGGATACACAATCATAAATAGGCTTATATATAACCAATATATCCCTTTTTGTGTTTTTTAACACATTATGTAACCTACAGTATTGACAGTAAATATTGTTAGCCTTAATACCTCATAATTTTCAGCTCTGAACATAATGTTGCTGAAAGCTGTAAATATCCAAATCTTCTCCTTTCAAAGAGAACAAAGTTGATAATAGATTGAAAAAACATCTGTACTGTTATAAAGGAGTTTAGGGGCATAAAGATCCCAGTGGATATCTCTCATATTCCATCTCATTTAGTTGATTCCAAAACGTGAAAACTATTTTCGATACTGAAAATAATGGGACATCCCACAGATATCCATTGGTGGTTAATTAATGCTGAAGCAGGGAGGCAACAAAATACAATTTTAAGAAGCACTCCCATTAACTTTTTTTCCATAAACCTGTGTAAATGTTAGTGTACTGTAGTGTCAATGTATTAATACATTCACCAATTGATGACTTCTCTGGTATCCAGCTTCATTCCGGTCCTCTTCTAAGTCACGTGACTGGAATTCAGATTCTCCACATCACACAGCGTTCTATGTGTGATTCGGAAGACACTTTTATAATGAATGTAAGTCTACGGAGCCTCGTTCTGAAACTCTATAGGCTTATATTGTAAAAGACATTTCAGGGTCATACAGAGCGCAGTGTGATCTGAAGAATCTGAATCGCCATCACGTGACTTAGAAGAGGGCTGGAATGCACCTGGATACTGGAGAAGTCGGAGATCGGTGAGTATATTAATACACTGACAATACCCTACACTAACATTTACACAGGTTTAAGGAATAAAAAAGTTAATGGGAGTACTTCTTTGAGATTAGGAATTGAGAACCCGCCATTACTCAGGCAAAAAGTCAAACTAAGTAATTGTAATCCAAGACGTCTGATCCCTCTATATTAGCTCACTCAGTAAAACATCAAGGATCTCCAAAGTCTACTCAACAATCCACATAGTTGAAATATTAAATAATTTGAGGACATATGACTATTATATTTATTTTGTTCACCATTGAGAGTGGCAGAGTGTTACATAATTTAACTCTAGAATATTCCTAAGTAATGACTTAATATTTAAATTGAGGTAGTCTTAAACTTTAAAAGAAATAAAAACTTCAGAAACTTAAAAGGTTTGGCGACTTCCTCATAAATGTTCCAAAAGACCCTTAACTGTTGTTTTCTGTCACGGAAAATGCTAACCCACCTCATTTCTACCTTCAGTTCTTCAGCTCAAGTCCTCCTGCTGCCCATGGAGAGGATGGGTAAACAGTGGATGGCGGCAGCCTCCCATCTATAGGAATCAAGAGGACAAGAGGTCACGTGATTCACCCTCATGCCGATATCCCTGATCTCTACCCTCTTTGACCACTACTGTGCAGGAGCCGAATAGTGCAGGACTGTTCAGTGCCTGTACACAAGTGGATGTTACCAGGGAAGCAGTGGGTACATCACGTAACTATCACCATCCTGAAAATGGACAACTCTTACCATAGAGCAACAAACTGAACTTCTTTCAAAGGCAGTACTATTGGAAGAAATTTTTTTATAGTTTATCGACAATCAGGAAAAAAGACAGAACCTCTGGACTACCTCTAGTACAATTGGCAAGTCTCCATTAGTGATATAATTGTACATCATCAGCTGATAGGAAAATTCTGTATGCCATCGATTCTGTTCTCACTTCTCGTCTTAGATACTAATATAATTATTGTTTCAACCGTGGTTAATGTCAACACGCCATTCTTAAATGAGAAGTTTAATGTGACATGAATGGAATTAATAAGTCATCAACATATGATTTTTTTTCATCAGCATAGTTTGTTTTTTTTAACAGACGCGTCTAATGTATCAATACTAATACTTCAGCACTCCCATCTCTGCTATCCAAGCCTCTTGAATTCCTAGACAAAATCAGTTTTTTTTTTTTGCATAGCCAGAGAAAAATCAAGGAAGATTCTGATCTGATGACTACTACATAGCATCTCTGGAGATATCCATGTCTCTCTAGAAAAATCTAAACATCTAAACTTGCATTCCTAGATCTTTTCACAACAAAAAATATATTCTACATCAAAAGTCTTAAAGTAAAATAATGTTTTTGCATTTTTCCCAACAGGGGCAGCTGAAAAGAGCTCCAAACATGGAGCTGAAGACCGTACTCTTAATATTATCATGGTTCTCAAAGATCGGATGAAAATCCGTGAAAGGAACAAACCAGAGATATTTGAGCTAATTCAAGAAGTCTTTGGTGTTGTTAAAGCCACGCATGCACATCAGATCAAAGCTGTGAAACAGAGTGTACTGGATGGGACCTCAAAGTGGTCAGCGAAGATCAGCATCACTGGTAAATAGGGTTAGGTAATGAATGCAGGAAATAGACACAAAATAGTCAACTTCAAAATACTTGTATGTGAAGAAAAAGCTAAAAGGCATCTCAAGCTGGTAATTGATCTAGTTAATATAAAGAAGATTTCTAGCTGCTGCCTGAAATATAAATTTCAACTACTACCCAATATATGGAATCCTTATTTCCTAGTTATTTTATCCAGTCGGTTTGCTATTACTCTATTATGGAATTGACCACAATTTAGTTACAAGGCAGACTAAATGTCCTCATAGTCAATAGATAAAAAGTGGCCACCAATTTCAGTGAGATAATTTTTTATGCAGGCAAATAAACCACTACCACATAAGCTTGACAGTGGCATATTAAGCCCTCACCCTCACCATATAGAACACATGAGCGCACTGTGACGCTAGTCACTACTTACGGACAAGCCAGTGAGGTGGGAAAGTCAAGGAGTCCGAGGTCGAAAGAAAATGGTTACATCATAAACAGAGGGGTGAGGAAAAGGCATAGTCAGGTCACAATCTGGGGTCAGAATTTTAAGCAGGTTGTGAATCAAGACAAAGGGGTTAGGCAAACGGATGGTCAATGGCAAATACAAGGTCAGACAACATAATCAGAATACCAGAACTTACAGCATAAAGCAGACACACACACCAATTGAGCAGAACTACAACTGGCAGAGATTAGAGGCAGACATCCAACTAAATAGCCTGGGAATCACTCCGAACAGGAAACCCAGCACCCCCGGGCCCTGATTGGATGACTGGACTGTCACTCAGCACAGTCACAGCTCAGCATGCCCAAAGCCTCAGATTGGACTGCTGAGCTGTCTATCGCAATACTGACAGTTTAGCATGCCCCTGTCCCAAATTGGACTGACAAGATGTCACTCACCACATTGAGTGGAGAAATCGTGACATGCACAACCTATTTATGTGTATTCATGGGAGTCGGAAGAGACTGCTGTCGACTAAATTAGCATTCAACTGAAAATTATCTAAGGTTTATGGGTCTCTTTAAAGGGTTGTTGACTCTCAACTTCTGTCTTCAGGAGAGCTATTCCACGCAACCTCTTAGCTTCCTGCTTGCCTGGATGCAATATGTTTTTAATGGTTTATAGTTTAGACCAGCAGCATGGCTGTGCCATTAATCTGAATTGTGCACTCTCTAATGCTGAAAGCTGAATCAACTATGCCACTGTAGCATCGGAGGAGTGCAGGGGCTCTGAACCTGGATAATCCAGTAATCTGACCAGCTTTAAAGCAGCACTAGTAAAGAGCTTGTAAGCACAGTTCACCTTGCTTAGGAAACCACCCACTGCTGATTGACTGCAGAGGTGGCCGGTAGACAATAAAATATAAAAATCCTTCTGTTCTTTAGAATGGAAAGGATTTTAAAATTTTAATCAGAGCTAATGTAAATTGCAAAGTTGCTTGTTTTTACAAGCATTTTGCAATCTTACCCATTTAATTCTGCTTTGGTTAAAACTGCAACGGGCTGATGGTTGGAGTGCTCGGTTACAGAGCCTATGCATACAAATATTAAACGACTGATCATCACTTGCAAACAGAAAACTGGTGTGCACAGGTGCATACTAAAAGTAACCATATCCTTACATAACTAACAAATAAAGTTGCACTCTGTAATGTTGTAGCACCGGTTTTAATCACAGCAGGATCCTACCTACCCATATAAATGTAGGCTATCAGCCCAGGAGAGGATTCACATTAGGATAGGTTCCCAGCAAAGAAGATCATATTGCCATGGCTTCTTGGCATGCATGAATTGGCCAAATTATGTGCTAAGTATCTTAGTTTTTTCCTATTTTCTAGAGCAGTAATGCAATTCAAATTTCATATATTTAATGTTTACATGCTATCGTGTTACAGAGTACAACTTTATTTGTTAGTTATTAGTGTTGAGCGAGCACTAAAATGCTCGGGTGCTCGAAGCTCGGGCCGAGCTCACTGTGATACTCGGGTGCTCGACCCGAGCAACGAGCCCAATGTTAGTCTATGGGAGACTCGAGCATTTTTGCGGCGGCACCCCCGGCAGTCTTTTAAAAGCCTAACAAGTGCCCAAAACGATAGTGACAGTGCTCAAATGACATGGGGACAACATGGGGATCGCCCCAGGAAGCATTTCTGACCCCCAGGTCACTGCTGTCAACAACGTGGTCAGAGGTATTAAGCCACTTTTACAGGCTCAAAATAAAACGTTCAAAAACGAAAGTGAAAGTGCTTTCCTGTGAAATATGTTAAGGATAGTGTTGAGCGATACCTTCCGATATCAGGAAATATCGTATCAGATTGGATCGGACCGATACCCAAAAAGTATCGGATATCGCCGATTCCGATACCGGAAACCAATGCAAGTCAATGGGACACAAATATCGGAATGAAAATAAACCCTTTCTTTCCTTGTAGGTTAATTCTACATGAAGTAAAACAACTAAGAATAATGTAGAATGTATTACGCGAAAAGCCGGCAATTCAGCAGCGGCATACACCGGTACCCGACAATTTACAACAGAAAGAATAGAGCTTCACACACAGATTAGATAGATAGAAACATGTCAGTCACATATATATGAAGTACAGTGACAGTGTTGCTTGCTGTACTTGTCATTTAGTGTAAAGGATTTATTTAAAAAAATAATTGTGTTTTCATGCACTGTCTCTTTAAAAAAGCCGGCCGGCAATTCAGCTGCGGTACCCGACAATTTATAACAGACAGAATAGAGCTTCACACATAGATTAGATAGATAGAAACATGTCAGTCACATATATATGAAGTACAGTGACAGTGTTGCTTACTGTACTTGTCATTTAGTGTAAAGGATTTATTTAAAAATATAATAGTGTTTTCATGCACCGTCTCTTTAAAAAAGCCGGCCGGCAATTCAGCATCGGTACCCAACAATTTAGAATAGAAGGAATAGAGAATTATACATAGATTAGATAGATAGAAACATGTCAGTCACATATATATGACGTACAGTGACAGTGTTGATTACTGTACTTGTCATTTAGTGTTAAAATAAAGGATTTATTTTAAAAAAAATTGGCGTGGGGTTCCCCGTAATTTTAGTCTCTAGCGGAGGTTAAGCAGACGGCTGGGGCAGATGTTTGAAGCCTGGGAAGGGGGTAATACCCACGGAGCTTCCCAGGCTACTAATATCAGCCCCCAGCTGAATACCTAGCCTTTACTAGCTATTAAAATGGGGGACCCCATCAAAAAAATGACGTGGGGTCCCCCCTAATTTAATAGCTAGCAAAGGCTAGGCAGACAGCTGGGGGCTGATATTAATAGCCCAGGAAGGGTGCCATGAATATTGGCCCCCTCCCAGGCTAGAAACACCAGCCGTCACCAGCGTGGGAAAATTCTCACGCTGAAGCGCTGAGTGCAGGAGAATTTTCCCACGCTGTCAGTGACGTGCATGAGGTGAGCCGAGTTCATTGGACATGACCTCGGCTCATCTTTATGCCGTCACAGAGAGACACTGAGGAGCGCAAGCATGCCTGCGCTTCTCAGTGTCTGCGGGATGACAGGCTGGATGGCAGCGTTCTGCTGCGGTCCAGCCTGTCATGTGAATGTAGCAGAGCTGAAGCTGTCGTGGGAACCATGGAAAGGTAAGGATGAGGTTGCTTTATTATTTTTCTTTTATTGCAGGAGATCGTTGGCTTCAGCTGGAATGGGCGTGATGGTAAGTATGGTTTAATTTAGAGCAATAAAGAATTGTGTGTTTATTTCAATTAAAGGACTTTATTCTGGGTGTTGTGTTTTTTTTAAATACTTTACTAGAAATTCATGGTGGTCATGTCTAATATTGGCGTGACCCCATGAATTTCGGGCTTAGGGCCAGCTGATAATGCCAAGCTGGCCTTAACCCCTTTATTACCCAGTGAGCCACCCCACCAGGGCCCTGGATGAGTTGGGTACAGCGCCAGAAGATGGCGCTTCTATGAATGCGCCATTTTCCGGGGTGGCTGCGGACTGCAATTTGCAGCGGGGGGGGGGGCCAGAAAGCTTGGGCCTCCCTGCGCTGCGGATTCCAGCCCCCAGCTGCCTAGTTGTACCTGGCTGGACACAAAAATAGGGCGAAGCCCCACGTATTTTTTTTTTTATTTATTTCATGAAATTCATGAAATAATTAAGAAAAAAAGGGCTTCCCTATATTGTTGTGTCCAACCAGGTACAAATAGGCAGCTGGTGGTTGGGGGCAGCCCGTTCCTGCCTGCTGTACCTGGCTGGACACAAATATAGTGCGAAGCCCCACGTCAATTTTTTTAAAATTATTTCATGAAATTATTTTTTAAAAAAGGGCTTCCCTATATTGTTGTGTCCGGCCAGGTACAAATAGGCAGCTGGTGGTTGGGCGCAGCCCGTTCCTGCCTGCTGTACCTGGCTGGACACAAATATAGGGCGAAGCCCCACATCAATTTTTTTTTAATTATTTCCTGAATTTCCTGAAATAATTTAAAAAAAATTGACGTGGGGCTTCGCACTATATTTGTGTCCAGCCAGGTACAGCAGACAGGAACGGGCTTAGCCCAAACACCAGCTGCCTATTTGTACCTGGCCGGACACAACAATATAGGGAAGCCCTTTTTTTCTTTATTATTTCATGAATTTCATGAAATAATTTAAAAAAAAAATACGTGGGGCTTCTCTCTATTTGTGTGTCCAGCCAGGTACAACTAGGCAGCTGGGGGATGGAATCTGCAGTGCAGGGAGACCCAAGCTTTCTGCCCCCCCCCGGTGCAAATTGCAGTCCGCAGCCACCCCGGAAAATGGCGCGTTCATAGAAGCTGGATGCTGTACCTGGCTGGCATACAAAAATATGGCAAAGCCCACGTCAAAATTTTTGGGAAAAATTAATTAAAAAATAAATAATAATTTAGGGACTGCATCTTTATTAACTCCTCAAATGTCATTTAGTGTTAAAATAAAGGATTTATTTAAAAAAAAATTGGCGTGGGATCCCCCTTAATTTTAGGCTCTAGCGGAGGTTAAGCAGACGGCTGGGGCAGATGTTTGAAGCCTGGGAAGTGGGTAATACCCACGGAGCTTCCCAGACTACTAATATCAGCCCCCAGCTGAATACCTAGCCTTTACTAGCTATTAAAATGGGGGACCCCCCCCCAAAAAATGACGTGGGGTACCCCCTATTTAATAGCTAGCAAAGGCTAGGCAGACAGCTGGGGGCTGATATTAATAGCCCAGGAAGGGTGCCATGAATATTGGCCCCCTCCCAGACTAGAAACACCAGCCTTCAGCCGCCCCAGAAATGGCGCATCCACAGGATGCGCCAACTCTGGCACTTAGCCTCGCTCTTCCACGCTGCCCTGGTGCGGTGGCAGGGGGTAATAGGGTTGGGGTTCATGTCAGCGCCAGCTGCCATGAAGCCCAGGTTAGTAATGATGGGCGTCTATAAGACACCCCCATTACTAACCTACAAAGTGTTAAAAAGAAAAAACACACTACACCCAGAAAAAAATAATTTATTTGAAATAAAACACACCATTTTATTTAATTCTTAGTTTACTAAAAAAAAATAGTTACCTGTCCACGTTCCTGCGCTGATCTCCCATGCACAGCTGTCACATCTGGAGATGGTGACAGCTGTGCATGGCTGCTGTAAGCTCACACTGCCGGGAACACGTCCGCTCCCGGCAGCGGGAGCCACTGACTGAGGTCACCGGAGTGCATTCAGTCAGCGCAGCTCCGGAGACCTCCTTTACGGCACTGCTGTACCGTGGGAATTTCTCACGATACAGCAGGGCCGTAAAGGAGCTAACCGGAGCAGCGCTGCCTGAACCCGCGAACCCGCTTATGCAGTGACGGGGCTGCTTTACGGCCCCATCATTCTAGCGGCGGCAGCGGTTCAGAGCGGTCACATTCTATGTGGCTGCTCTGAACTGGAGATCTTCGTGGGACACTCGTGGACTACTACGGAGGGGTAAGGATAAGTTTGTGGTTTATTATTTTATATTTTATTACAGGAGATTGATGGCTTCGGGGAATTAGGTGTCTAGGTGAGTATAGGTGTAGTTTTTTATTTTTTACTTTATTTTAGGTGGCGATCGGCGGGGACAGGTAATGTATGAACTAATTTATTGTAGGTAACCACTGGCCACCAATGACATGTATTTAACATTTATTGGGGACACAGTAGGGCAATTTAAATAGCAGGATCAGGCTGATGGGAACTACTGCTCCCATCGAGCTGATCCTGCTGGCAGGAGTGGACGGGGGACAGACATAGGCCTATGGGAGTAGTAGTGTCACATCGGCCTATGTCTGCCTGCACGCACACACCCGCACACATCGCACAGACACCGCACAAACACCGCACACACCCGCAGACATCGCACAGACACCGCACACACCCGCAGACATCGCACAGACACCGCACACACCCGCAGACATCGCACAGACACCGCACACACTCGCAGACATCGCACAGACACCGCAGACATCGCACAGACACCGCAGACATCGCACAGACACCGCACACACTCGCAGACATCGCACAGACACCGCAGACATCGCACAGACACCGCAGACATCGCACAGACACCGCGCACACACACGCCGACATCACACAGACACCGCACACACCCGCAGACATCGCACAGACACCGCACACACCCGCAGACATCGCGCAGACACACGCACAGACACCGCACACATCGCACAGACACCGCACACACCCGCAGACATCGCGCAGACACACGCACAGACACCCCGCACACACTCGCAGACACACGCACAGACACCCACACACACCAATCATGACGGGCTGATCGTCTGGGAGGTGACGCTGTGCGGCCAGCCAATCACTGTAATGCCCACAAACAACATGGCTGCGGCATTACAGTGACTGGCTGGCAATCCCTGCATGTTCATTGGCTCTGTAAAGAGCACCAAACATGCAGGGCGGAGACCCGAGCTCCCGCCCGAGTAACCCGAAAATGCTCGGTGCTCGCCGAACATCCCGAGTAGCGTGATGCTCGGGCGAGTACCGAGCAGTGTCGAGCATGTTCGCTCAACACTATTAGTTATGTATGGAGATGGCTACTCTTAGCATGCCCCTGTTCAGATCAGTGTTCTGTTTGGAAGCAACAGTCATTCTTTTGATATTTGCCTTTTATGAAAGTAATTTTTAAACCTTCATTTAATGGGTAACTAGAGCGGACTGGAGCAGTGTACGAAAAAGTCGCAGAGACATGTAAGATATTGATCCAAGTCCATGGGTCCATGAAAAAATCAGATAGCACTCGGATGCCATTTTCACAGACTGTTAGATAGGAGAAGATAAGAAAAGTTGTTGTTTTTTCACCTACGAGAAAAAGTGATGAAAATTGGACTAAACTCTGATGAAACTTGGATGACATATTTTAGTGGTTAAAAAAATCAGAAATTTGTAAAAAATTTTATTTGACTTGTATCAGGATTTTCAGAGACCTGTAACTTTTGTTCTATTCCATCCATGGAATGTGATGGGCTTATCTTTTACTTGGCGAACTGACATTTTTAATGATACATATGATGATTTTATCACTTATTATATATTTTTGGGAAGTGCAACAATTAAAAGCTAAAATTCTGGCATTTTGATTTTTGTTTTTTTTTGTTTTACCATGTTTACTATGCGTGTTAAATAGTTTTATATTTTGATAGAGCGAACTTTTGCAGTCGTGGCGATAGCAAATTTGTTTTTTATTTTTAAAATGTCTTTAAATAATAATGTTTTGCACTATATGGGAAAAGTATGATCTTCTATTAAGCCAAGCTATGGCCTTCACCTCGAAAGAGCACAGAGATAGCAGCCAAGTGGCCTTCAGCTGGCCCCTGACTGCTATGGCTATCGTCAACATTCCCGTAATCACGTTACGGAGGAGCGACGGCTGTCTGAATTAGAGCATCACGCTGACTGCCCCTCTTGAAAGCCATTGTCAATCGCTCTTTTAAGTGGTAAACAGCGCGGGGGTCCATGAAAAAAATCAGACTACACCCAGATGCCATCCAAGTGCAGTCCGATTTTCTTGGACTGTTAGATAGGAGAAGGTGGATACATTTTTTCTTCTCTTTTTTATTTCCCTACATTCGAGAAAAACTTGAAAAAAGCTGAGGTTTGAATGAGATCTTAGACTTTTAGACTGCAGACCCTTTCTGTCATAGATTTTAGAACAAAGTAAAAACCACATGTTAGATACAGATTTTGGAGTGGATTTCATCCTGTGCATTGCATAGGGTTAAGTTCACAGTGAAAATATGCAGAAGTCCTCAACCGATTTAACATTCTGCAAATTAGAAAGGTTTACAGTGTGAATTCACCCAAAAGGGATATAAGTGGTCTCCAGATATTTCAATGATATATGTGAAAAGACCATATTAATGAAGTCTGTGATCTTGGTAATGGTTACAATGTTTATTGAAAACTTTTTCAGTAGTTAGATATTTCTGATGCTGGATATTTTGTATGGCACAATGTCTATTACTGTTTTGCAGTGGTGTGTGCACAGGGTCTACAGGCTAAGGATAAGACGGGCTCCAGTGATCCCTATGTTACTGTTCAGGTTGGAAAAACAAAGAAAAGAACAAAGACTATCTATGGAAACCTCAACCCTGTGTGGGAGGAAAATTTTCACTTGTGAGTATATAAATTACATGGCCAACGTGTATATTTATGTCTAACTATAAGTTTTTACCCCAAAAAATGTAGAAATTTGCCTAAAATGCTAAACTAGATGCAGACCCAAAATCCGGATGTCTATTAGCTACCGTATATGTTTTAATGCACATTGCTATCTGTAATTTGTTACTAAAGTCCATATTGAGGGACTCCACATTTACAGGAACTTCACCATTTGTTAGCACCTCTGCCACTATTCCGCAGACAAATATGCTTCCTTGTGTCTAGTTTTCTCAGTCACCTCATTCCCCATCCAGTTTAAAGTATGTTTTTTCTGAATTACTGCAACTTTTCATAGTAAAATATAGATATTTGCAATAAGGGAACATGTCCCTATTTTGTGCAGCCTGGTTCAGCAGTCATTATGAAACACCTAACAAGTTGCCTTTAATCCAGAGGTGTAGCTAGGGGCTCAGGTTGGGGTGGGGGACGGGCGAAACATCTGAGTGGGCCCCTAAATGGTTACCCTTATTAGAACTATGGTGGCCCTGGCACAATGATATTACCGCCATATGGTGACATTTAGTGGTAGAAACCAGTATTGCAGAACATACAAGTGATTACAGTACAGTTATATAAAGTAATTTACAGCTGACATTCTTTCTGATGGAGTCGTTCACTTTTCCCATCTTTTCCATCTGGCCCAGAATCGACATGGAAAGTTTTTCCAGCCAGGACTAGTCTGCAGAGTTTGCAACAAAGACACATTTGACTTCTCACATTTCCAGCACCGTCCTCATTTATTCCCAGCCTGCACAAACACCTTATCCTACTAATACGGTACCCCAATTCTGAGCCACTGCTGCCATATGTGTCCCTATTACTGCACCTGCTGTTTGGCACAACAACAACGCTTCTCTTAGGGCCCCACATAATAATGCTCACCACTGTGCCACTTACATAGTAATAATGCCTCATTTGTGCCCTATAGATGGTATAATTAGAATCAGTCTCCAGATTTTGCCACTTTGACAGCCACAATACTCTGAGTGCCCCTATAACAATAATGCTTCTTAAGTGGCCACTTAACATTTAATAATGTCCACTGAGCCCCCTAATGTACAGCTCCTCTATACACAGTATGGTGGGCTCACAGCTCCCTTATACAGAGTATGATGTCCCCTCAGCTCCATTTTATTTAGTATGATGGGCCCACAGCTCCGCTATACACAGTATGATACCTCCATAGCCCCTCTATGTATACTATGATGTCCCTACTTCTCCCCCAAAACACAGTATAATGACCCCCACAGAAACCCTCCCACTATACAATGGACACAGTAGTCCCCACACTAGCCCTCAGACTGTGTAATGGCCCCCCGCATTAGTACCCACACTGTATAATGGCCCCAACAGTTCTCCCCAAACTGTATAATGGCCGCCACACAAGCTCTCATGCTGTATATTGGCTCCCACTCTTTAGGAGGACCCCAACAGATGTCCCTACAATGTATGAATACCCCCACACTGTAACGGGTCCCCCCACAGTAATCCCCACACTGTATGATTGCCCCCACAGTAGGCCCCAAACTGTATAATGGCCGCCACACAAGCTCTCATGCTGTATATTGGCTCCCACTCTTTAGGAGGACCCCAACAGATGTCCCTACAATGTATGAATACCCCCACACTGTAACGGGTCCCCCCACAGTAATCCCCACACTGTATGATTGCCCCCACAGTAGGCCCCAAACTGTATAATGGCCCCCACATTAGCCCCCAATTTATATAATGGACGCCGCATTAGCCCCCAAACTGTATAATTGGCATTGCATTAGCCCCCAAACTGTATAATGGCCACTGCATTAGCACCAAAACAGTATAATGGCCCTGACCTTAGTCCCCAAACTGTATAATGGTCCCCACATTAGCCCCCAAACTGTATATTGGCCACTGCATTAGCCCCCAAATTGTATAAGGGCCATCGTATTAGCCCCCAAACTATGTAATAGCCCCCATATTAACCATAAAACTATATAATGTCACCCACACATTATAATGGACCCTGCATTAGTCCCTATAATGTATGAAGGCCCACCCACTATTCAGGGTCCCCCATTGTTTATGATTCCCCCACAAGTTTTAATTAAAGTTAAAAAAAATCATATACTCACCTAAACCATGATGTTGACGAGTCCAGCGGCAAGGTATGGGTGGACCAACGTGTTGTCATAGCACCGACGCACACACAGAATGTCCGAGTCCCGGCGCGACATCTGCCATTCTGTAGACCACAGGCTTAAAGCGACCTGCGTTCTACAGAACAGAGCGCGGTGGTGGGCACGCCGATACAGTTAAGGGTAGCGTAGCTCCAAGTGAGCCCTTCTGAGCACAGGGCCCATCGCCACCGCACCCTCTCATCCCCTGGTAGCTATTCTACTGCTTTAACCCCTTTATACCCAGTCAAATTCAGTTTTTCACTAGAATTTTTTCTCCCCTTCTTCCAAGAGCTATACCTTTTTTTTCCATAGACATTGTCATGTGAAGGCTTTATTTTGGAAAGATGAGTTGTAGTTTTGATATTATCAAAGAATGTACTGAAAATAGGAACAAAAATGCCAAGTATAGTGAAAATAGAGGAAAAACACATTGCTTCTGCCATTGTGCTTTGGGTTTAATTTTTACGGCATTTAGTATTCTATAAAAATTTTCTGGCAATATGATTCTTCATGTCAGTACAATTATGGCAATACCAGGTGGCGTAACTAGAGTCCTATAAGGACATATGAATTGCCCCCCATCTTCCTTTATGTAGTAATGTCCAAGATCCTGGGCTCCTTAATGGTAAATATGTCCCTTATCCTGGGCCCCATCCTGATATATGTCCCCTATTCTGCCGCTGTTCTTTAATGCATAGAAAAAAGATAAATGATTCTACTCACCTTCCCTCGGCTCCCTCGCCGCGGGGCGTCCTTTTCAGCGTGCAAGCAGCAGAAGCATATGACGTCACTGTCATGCGCCCCCAGTCATGTGTACGCCGACATCAGCTGCTGGTCTCTGATTGGCCAGCAGTGTGTATTGCAGCGCACAGACCCCTTCGCCTCAATACATTTCACCTGAATCTGCATCCGAGGACGCACATCCAGTTGAAATTTGCGCTGGCGTCAGTGGGCCCCTCATTTGCATGGGCTCGGTCGCGGTTGTGACCTCTGCGACCGCGATCATTACACCCCTGGCGATACCATTCTTATTTAGATTATTTTATAATTTAGTGGTTAAAAAAAATTACGAAGTCTGTAAAACAAATTTAGACTTGTATAGCCATTTTCTAAGACCTTAAGACCTGAAACTTTTCTATTTTTTCATCAATGGAGTGTGATGAGCTTATTTTTTGTGTGGCGAGCTGACATTTTTAAATTATATCATTTGGAGTACATATGATATTTTGATCACTTTTTATTGCATTTTTTGGGAGGTGCAACAATAAAAAACAGCAATTCTGATGTATTCAGTTTTGATTTTTTGATTTATAATGTTTACCATTCAGGTTAAGAAGTTTTATATTTTGATGCATCAGATTTTTGCAGCCCTGGCAATGACAAATTTATTTATCATATATTTTTAATTTCTTTAAATACTGAAGTACTAAAGACAAAATGATGATCTATTAAGCCCAGATATGGGCTGGGCTTCAAAAGAGCTCAGAAATTGTGGTCAGTCTGCTATGGAAACCCATCAGCATTCCCATAATCACATTATGGAGGGGCAATGGCCACCCGCATCGCCCTGACTACCCCTCTTGAAAGCCACTGTCAATAACTCATTTAAGGGGTAAACATCATTGATCAGAGCTAGTAGAAAAGCAGGCAACTGCCAAGCCTGCTACATACAGTGGGGAAAAAAAATATTTAGTCAGCCACCAATTGTGCAAGTTCTCCCACTTAAAAAGATGAGAGGCCTGTAATTGACATCATAGGTAGGCCTCAACTATGACAGACAAAATGGAAAACAAATCCTGAAAATCACATTGTCTGATTTGGAAAGAATTTTTTTTCAAATTTTGATGGAAAATAAGTATTTGGTCAATTACAAACAAGCAAGATTTCTGTCTCTCACAGACCTCTAACTTCTTTTTTAAGAGGCTCCTCTGTCCTCCACTCATTACCTGTAGTACTGGCACATGTTTGAACTTATCAGTATAAAAGACACCTGTCCGCAACCTCAAACAGTCACACTCAAAACTCAACTATGGTGAAGACCAAAGAGCTGGCGAAGGACACCAGAAACAAAATTGTAGCCCTGCACCAGGCTGGGAAGACTGAATCTGCAATAGGCAAGCAGCTTGGTGTGAAGAAATGGAAGACATACAAGACCACTGATCATCTCTCTCGATCTGGGGCTCCACACAAGATCTCACCCGTGGAGTCAAAATGATCTCAAGAACAGTGAGCAAAAATCCAAGAACCACACGGGGGGACCTAGTGAATGACCTACAGAGAGCTGGGACCAACGTTACACAGGCTACCATCAGTAACACACTACGCCGCCAGGGACTGAGATCCTTCAGTGCCATACGTGTCCCCCTGCTTAAGCCATTACATGTCTGGGCCCATCTGAAGTTTGCTAGAGAGCATTTGGATGATCCAGAAGAGTATTGGGAGAATGTCATATTGTCAGATGAAACCAAAGTAGAACTGTTTGGTAGAAACACAACCCGTCGTGTTTGGAGGAGAAAGAATGCTGAGTTGCATCCAAAGAACACCATACCTACTGTGAAGCATGGGGGTGGCAACATCATGCTTTGGGGCTGTTTCTCTGCCAAGGGACCAGGATGACTGATCCGTGTATATGAAAGAATGAATGGGGCCATGTATCATGAGATTTTGAGTGCAAACCTCCTTCCATGAGCAAGGGCATTGAAGATGAAACGTGGCTGAGTCTTTCAGCATGACAATGATCCCAAGCACACCGCCAGGGCAATGAAGGAGTGGCTTCGTAAGAAGCATTTCAAGGTCCTGGAGTGGCCTAGCCAGTCTCCAGATCTAAACCCTATAGAAAACCTTTGGAGGGAGTTGAAAGTCCGTGTTGCCCAGCGACAGCCCCAAAACATCACTGCTCTAGAGGAGATCTGCATGGAGGAATGGGCCAACATACCAGCAACAGTGTGTGCCAACCTTGTGAAGAATTACAGAAAATGTTTGACCTCTGTCATTGCCAACAATGGATATATAACAAAATATTGAGATGAACTTTTGTAATTGACCAAATACTTATTTTCCACCAAAATTTGAAAAAAAATTCTTTCCAAATCAGTCAATGTGATTTTCAGGATTTGTTTTCTCATTTTGTCTCTCATAGTTGAGGTCTACCTATGATGTCAATTACAGGCCTCTCTCATCTTTTTAAGTAGGAGAACTTGCACAATTGGTGGCTGACTAAATACTTTTTTCCCCACTGTACATGTATGACGGACAGAGTTAAAGGGGTTTTCCTACGAGCAAAAGTTCACTGTAATCAATAGATCTTGGAATAATAATAACTTCCACAATTGGATGTGTTTAGATAAAATGTTCCTGTGCTGAGATAATCTTATAAATGTGCCCCTGCTGTGTACTGTGTAATGGCTGTGTCTGACCGAGCAGGAACATGGTCTGATCATACCACAGCTGATGACCAAGGGAGGAAGCAAAAGAGTATACAGACAGGACAGCAGGGGATCGTAAATGATTCTTTCTTTGAAGTAAAACATTGTTTTAAAACAGGCAGGGAAATGTTTTACAGTGCCAGCAAAAAAAATCTTTACAAGTTCAATGAAACCACAAAATCTTAATATTCAAGTGGATTCAAGTGTTTTATTGTGGATATTTTATTACAATTAGTATTTTGTCATGTCACCCTTACATTTTATCACCATCTGCAGTCGTTTAGGCATGGACTCAGCAAGGCTGGCTAAGTAGGTGGAGTCCATGTTTACCCACAGTGTCTTCAGCACCTCCTTTAGATTGTTGATGTTGCTGGGTCGTGTCTCTTGAACCTTGTTTTTCATTAAATTCCAGGCATTTTCTATGGGGTTAAGGTCAGGGGAATTACCTGGCCACTCTAAAATGTTAATGTTATGGTCACTGAGAAACTTTCTCACGGCCTTGGCTTTGTGGACAGGGGCTCCATCATGCATAAAGTAATCACACTGATGTATGACCCAAAAAGTAAGCATGTGTTCTTCCAAAACAGTAATATAATTGCTTGCTTTCATAGTTATAATCTTGGGAAGGAAGTACAAACCTGCCCTGCCCATGCTTCCACTGATTGCACCCCACACCATCACACTGTCAGGGTGTTTAACAGTCTTAACTGTATATTTTGGGTCATAACGTGACACTGTACTCGGACGACGCACAACCTTTGAGCCTCCCCTGACCAGCCTGAAAGTGCTCTCATCACTAAACATCATTTTCTTCCACTCTTCAGATGTCCAATCTTGATATTTCGTTTCTTCTTCATTGCTGCTGTGAGCAGGGACTTCTTTGCGGCACGGCAACTTGGTAGACCCAGGTCCTTCTGCAGGCGGTGACGAATTGTCCTAGTTGCGATGTTCTGGAGGAGCATAGGGTACTTATTTTTTATTTCAACGGCAGTTATAGAAGGATGTGACATCACTTCACGCTCCAGAAGCTTATCAGTCCTTGGTGAAGTCTTCTTAGGTGCGCCAGAGCCTGACTTCCTCTGCGGTACCATCCCAGAAGGCAATGATGCCACCGACCGCTTCAGTTGAAAATTGCTTCTCTTGACACTCCCAGATCTCTAGCTACAGCAATCACTGAATCCCCCTTCTCGAGCAGAGTCAAGGCACGGGATTTCTCTTCCATTTTAAGCTTCTTTCGACCCATTGTGGGAGATAATATAAAACTGAGGGAGATAATAAAAGACTGCCTAATAGCAAAACTGGCTGAGCTGCACATAACAACCAATGAGAGTGCAGCTTTCTCTTGACCAGAGAAGTGAAAACTGAGCATTGATTGGTTGATATTTGCAACAAAGCCAGCTTTAATATTACACAGTTTTTATTATCTCCCCCATTGTGTACACTTTTAAAAAGTGAAATTATGATGTGGATTTTATATGTAAAGGTTTTTTTTGCTGCGCAAGTGTAAAGATTTTTTTTGCCGGCACTGTACCTCACAGAAAAAATCAGCTGCGATCCCGTGCTGTAATGTCTGTATCCTCTTTTGCTTCCTCCCCTGCCCAGGAGATGTGGTATGATCAGACCATGTTCCTGCACGGTCAGACACAACCATTACACAGTACATAGCAGGGGCACATTTATAAGATTATCTCAGCACAGGAACATTTTATTTAAACACATCCAATTGTGGAGATTATTATTATTCCAAGATCTATTGATTAACATGAACTTTTGTTTGTGAGAAAACCCCTGTAAGCTGTGCTTTTCACCAACTTTATCTTACATCTTATAAATTTGACATCAGCAGTGCTATTCAATCTATGCTGCAGGTTTCCTCCATAGGAGTATATGAGATTTCTCAAAAACTCATCCAAAATGCTGATAACTGTAATTATCGTCTGGAAAAATTAGACAGAAAATCGACTGCTTTTGCTCATCCTTAATTTTTACAGGGTAAAATAATATGAACAAAGCTGCTTTTCCCCTTAAGGTCTTACTCAGTTTAGCTTAAGGTGGCAGTCTTAGAAAACATGGACACATGTGAATTTGACATTCTCAGGCCTCATTCCACCCACTTGGCATGAGAACGCCAAAATTTATGTAATTTTAGTGCAGCCTCCAGATGCCAAAATTGTGCTACTTTTCAAAGCTTTTTACTCCAGAATACTGACATGAAAGCTTTGACGACCCGGGCTATAAGGCCACGTTCACACGCTCAGTATTTGGTCAGTATTTTACATCAGTATTTATAAGCCAAAACCAGGAGAGGAAAAGTATAATAGAAACACGTCACCACTTCTGGATTTATCACCCACTCCTGGTTTTTCTTACAAATACTGATGTAAATTACTGAACATGGCCTTAGTATTGAAAGCGAAATGCAGATATAATAATCCTGCTTTGTGAATAGAATCATTGATTCATGGTAGCTCCGTAGTTGGGACCTTGCTAATATAGAACAAATACTAAGTGTAAATATGCTTCTTCTCACAGTTGTATTACATCGTCTTAGACTACATCTTGTTTTCTAGTGAGTGTCATAACTCCTCAGATCGCATTAAGGTACGTGTATGGGATGAAGATGATGACATAAAATCAAGAGTGAAACAAAGGTTCAAGCGCGAGTCTGATGATTTTTTGGGACAAACTATCATTGAAGTTCGAACCCTGAGTGGGGAGATGGACGTGTGGTACAATTTAGGTAAGGCCATCTAATTTATTAAACAGGACAAGAGCAGTTAGGTTTATGGCTCCCTTTCCTTCTATAAGGTTACGTTCACACATTGTGTATGCGGTGCTAATCTTTCCATAGCGTAGCTGGAATTTATGTACAGCAATGTCTGCATGATATATGCAGATTCTGCTGTGGATTTTGTTGTGCCTTGATGCTTATTTCACCATTTCCATTGCAAATGGTGAAATTTGTTCTCATTCTACCCATATAATTGACATGTTGCAGGTTTCAAAATCCGCACTGCAGGTAAATTTTTCACGTAGAACAAAAGGGTTGGTCATTTTACCACTAAATGTGTTCTAGACTAATTTATGGCACTTACTAATAAGTGAACCTGGTATATGCATGTGAAAAGTTAATTTTAGAGTACTATAAAATGTTCGATAAAAGAAAAAGTGGAAATGGCAGGGGACATGGAAATTTAAAAGAAAAAAAAAACATAACACAAGATCTGCTAATAAAAATGTGGCAGCTGCAAGCGGCACCGCAGCCACCATTATCATCCGCCATCTAGGCAGTAGTACCCAACTCATATATGGGAAATCATTAATCTCTGTCACAGCAAGATAATGTTTCTTCTGACAGTGACGCCATCAGTTTCAGTCAGTATTCTGCACATTCCTCCTCTACTGGCATAACATTTAATGTTTTTGATTGTGGCCTTTCAATGCCATTAAAGACATTTCTGACTTTTCTGACCCCTAATCCCCTAAGCAACAGTACTCCGGTTGCCATGGAAGATATTTGAGAACAACTACTTCTTCCAGTTGATGTCCTAAGATAGGACGAAGGATGTGGAGGACATGACTAGCTGTGTTGGATGTGGTACTAGTAGATGGCAACATCAGCAATAATCGTAGGGGAACTGGCTGTGGCAGCCAATGTGGTAATGGCAATCTCAGTGAGGGCAAATCTAAAGGTGGGAATCAGAAGGAAGGGCAAGGAACTCAAGGCATTCCCCACACTGAGACAACTGTCATCCCAGTCAGGGGGTAGCAGTAATTTCAGGTGTGGAAAATCTTTTCCATGATACTGGAGGACCAACTTATTGCCGTTTGTAGGCTCTGCAGCTATAAAATAAATCATAGACATCTTGACTCTCCATCAGCAAATAAGCTCCACATTCTTATGTGGAAAAAGCAAACTAGCTAGCAATATAATGGCCATGCTGGTAGCCATGCAGTATCATCTAGTAATGCATGGTTATTCTCGTTATCACAATTATCATTTTCATCTGCTTTCTGTACTCTTCCTCTTTTTTCCCCTTATGTATTGTGTGATGTGTGAGCAAGAAACATGTTTCCAGTTGTCCATATACATGTAAAATTCAACCCTCACATGCCCAAGGATACTATATTTGCTGGTGGGTCCAAGTGGATTCTACTGCCTTTTTCGAAATGATTTCATGCACTCAGCCATGAAGTAAGGATACCTAGCCGCAAGTATTTCTTGAAGAAAGCTTAGTTTATAGTCTCAAATGGCAGACACTTCTTGGACAGCAGCAATTACAGCCAGGAGCTTTACA
This sequence comes from Phyllobates terribilis, assembly GCF_046119375.1. NCBI lineage: Eukaryota > Metazoa > Chordata > Amphibia > Anura > Dendrobatidae > Phyllobates > Phyllobates terribilis. The sequence goes on along the minus strand of NW_027362761.1, from coordinate 718,866,385 downwards.
TGTCTTTGTCAGTAGCGTAACTAAAGTCTGATGGACCCCGGTGTAAAATTTGTACCTGGGCTCCACCTCGCATGTTGGTCAGATGTATGTGCCCTTGTAGCATTCCAAATCCTATATGGACAATACGTGTTGCCCCCTCCCCATCCCCCATTATGTAGTAATGTCTCCCATCCTGTACTGATGTTCCTATCCAGGGCCCATCATAGTATATATGTCCCCCATCCTGGGCTCCTTACTGGTGTATCTGTCCACCATCCTAGTATATATGTCTCTCATCGTGGACTCATCCTGGTATATATGTCCCCCATTTTGGTATATATGTCCCCCATCCTGGACCATTTCCTGGTATATATGTCCCCCATCCTAGGCTCCTTCCTGGTATATATGTACCCCATCCTGGGCCCATCTTGGTATATATATCTCCCATCATGAGCCCATCCTGGTATATATTGTATGTCCCCCATCTTGGTATATATGTCCCCTATCCTGGTATATATATACCCCATCCTCAGCCCATCCTGGTATATATGTACCCTATCTTGGGCCCATCTTGGTATATATGTCTCACATCCTGGACCTCATTCTGGTATATATGTCCCCATCCTGGTATATACAGGTGCTTCTCACAAAATTAGAATATCATCCAAAAGTTAATTTATGTCAGTTCTTTAATAGAAAAAGAAACTCATATATAATATAGGGTCATTACAAACAGAGTGATCTATTTCAAGTGTTTATTTCTGTTAATGTTGATGATTATGGCTTACAGTCAATGAAAACACAAAAGTCATTATCTCAGTAAATTAGAATACTTTATAACAACAGCTTGAAAAATGTTTTTAAAATCCGAAATGTTGGCCTACTGAAATGTATGTTCAGTAAATGCACTCAATACTTGATCGGGGCTCCTTTTGCATCAATTACTGCATCAATGCAGCGTGGCATGGAGGGGATCAGCCTGTGGCACTGCTGAGGTGTTATGGAAGCCCAGGTTGCTTTGATATCAGCCTTCAGCTCGTCTGCATTGCATCTGGTGTCTCTTATCTTCCTCTTGACAATATCCCATAAATTCTCTATGGGGTTAAGGTCAGGCGAGTTTGCTGGCCAATCAAGCACAGTGATACTGTTGTTTTTAAACCAGGTATTGGTTCTTTTGGCAGTGTGGACAGGTGCCAAGTCCTGCTGGAGAATGAAATTTCCATCTCCAAAAAGCTTGTCGGCAGAGGGAAGCATGAAGTGCTCTAAAATTTCCTGGTAGACGGCTGCGCTGACTTTGGACTTGATAAAACACAGTGGACCTACACCAGCAGATGACATGGTTCCCAAAACCATCACTGATTGTGGAAACTTCACACTCGCCTCAAGCAGCTTGGATTGTGGCCTCTCCACTCTTCCTCCAGACTCTGGGACCTTGATTTCCAAATGAAATGCAAAATTTACTTTCATCTGAAAACAACACCTTGGCTGAGCAACAGTCCAGGTCTTTTTCTCCTTGGCTCAGGTAAGACGCTTCTGGCGTTGTCTATTGGTCATGAGTGGCTTGACACAAGGAATGCGACACTTGTAGCCCATGTCCTGGATACGTCTGTGTGTGGTGGCTCTTGAAGCAATGACTCCAGCAACAGTCCACTCCTCATGAATCTCCCCCAAATTTTTGAATGGCCTTTTCTTAGCAATCCTTTCAAGGCTGTGGTTATCCTGGTTTCTTGTGCACCTTTTTTACCACAATTTTTCCTTCCACTTTAACTTTCCATTAATATGCTTGGATACAGCACTCTGTGAACAGGCTGCTTCTTTAGCAATGACCTTTTGTGGCTTACCCTCCTTGTGGAGTGTGCCAATGACTGTCTTCTAAACATCTGTCAAGTCAGCAGTCTTCCCTATGATTGTGGAGCCTACTGAAACAGACTAAGGGACCTTTTTAAACGCCAGGGAGCTAATTAGCGAGAGGGAGGTAGCCGCTGGGTCCTAGAGACAGCCAGCCTCTAAGAAGATGTCTGTAATGCCAAACATAGAGATCTCCTGCAACCAACTGCAGGGCGACTGCCTGTCACCTCTGACACACCCGTGACACATAGCCAGTGAAACCCTTTGCAGGTGTTTTTTGTTAATTATTCTAATTTACTGAGATAATGACTTTTGTGTTTTCATTGGCTGTAAGCCATAATCATCAACATTAACAGAAATGAACACCTGAAATAGATCACTCTGTTTGTAATGACTATATGTTATATGAGTTTCACTTTTTGAATTGAAGAACTGAAATAAATTAACTTTTTGATGATTTTCTAATTTCGTGAGAAGCACCTATATGTCCCCATTCCTGGGTGCATTCTGGTATATATGTCTCCCATTCTTGTATATATGTTACCCATCCTGGTATATATGTACCCCATCCTGGGCCCATCCTGGTATATATGATCCCCGTTCAGCTGCTGTTCTTTAATGTATAAAAAAAACAAAACAATTCTTTTCACCTTCTCCCGCTCCAACAACACACAGCGTCCTCTTCTGTAGCTGACAGCTGACTTCAGCGTGCAAGCAATGGGCAGTTCATAAGGACACTGCCATGTACCGCTATTAACTTGCACTCTGATGTCTGCTGTCTGACTTTGATAGGCCAGTGGTATGTATTGCGGTATAGGGGACCCGGTGGGTCTCTGCACCACAATACATTTCAACTGAATGTGCATCCTTGGATACACATCCAGCTGAAATATGTGCTAGTGTCAGCGGGCCCACCTCCCTCACAGGCCCGGTCACATCCTCTGTGACCGCGATCGTTACGCCCTGGCAACAATGCTCAAAATATCATGGCTGCAATGAGTTTGGGCACATCCTCAGTTTGGTTGTACAACATTTTTTAAATAAGTATACCCCCTTGAACAAGGAGGTGCTCATGGCCAGGAGAATGTATGGGAGCTTCAACCATTCTTACCTGGAAAAGAATGGCTTCCAGAATTTGTAGTACCAGAGTAGTACAGCTGAGCCTGATCTGCAACATTGCAAGACAATGGATTTTAAAATTGCATATGTTTGAGCGTCTGTACGAGCAATGTACTATGAAGCAGAGAAACTGGAGTATTTGTTACCTGAAACTTGCCATTAGAAGGCGAAGAAGCATGTGTGTCTCTTACGGAGGCATTTCAAAGAGGCTATAAACTTTGTTAGTAGGAACAGATGTGGCATCGACAATTCCAGTCCTCCCTTAGTGAAATTGGAAAAAAACACTGATAAGAATTCAACAAGGGATGTAGGAAGAATAGGAAATTTCAACCTTATTCCGCTGCTCTGAATCTGAGCCCCATGTTGCTCCCTTTTGCTTTTTTATGGGTTATAGTATATGAGCCCAACACTGCTGTTTCACATTGTTTTATAAACTTTGTCAACTCTTCCTTTCTTTAAGCTGTGGTGTGCAAGAAAAATTAAGATTTGTAGTAGAGGCACAATTGTCCTCAATCCTGGGCTCCTTCCTGTAATAATATCCTCCATCCTGGCCCCTATATTTAATAATGTCTCCATCCTGGGCCCCTTACTATATTAATGTCTCACCATCCTGAGAAAATTAATTTAATAATGTCGCCCATCCTGGACCTCTTCCTGTTATAATGTCCCCCATCCTGGGCTTTTTCCTGTAATAATGTCCCCATCCTGTATTAATTTCGACCATCATGGGCCCTCTATTTATTAATGCCACCCATACTTGGCCCCTCCCTGTAATCATATCCTCTATCCTGGCTCCTTCCTATAATGATATCCCCATAGCCCCCTTCCTATAATAATAGCCCCATAGCCCGCTTCCTATAATAATGTCCCCATCCTGGGCCCCATCCTATAATAATGTCCCCCATCCTATAATAATCTCCCTCATCTTGGGCCCCATGCTATAATAATGTCCTCCATCCTGGGCCCTTTCTATAATAATGTTCATCATCCTGGGCCCTTCCTATAATAATGTCCTCCATTCTTTAATATTGTCCCTCATCTTGCACCCCATATTATAATAATGTCCCGCATTGTGGGTAGTTGCTATAATAATGTTCCCCATCCTGGACTCTCCCTATAATAATGTCCATCATCCCGGTCTGCTTCCTATAAGAATGTTATGTAATAATATTATCGCATACTCTTGGCACCTTCCTATAATAATGTCCCCCATCCTGGGCCTTTTCTTATAAGAATGTCCCCTGTCCTGGGCCCCTTCCTCTAATAATGTCCCCCATCCTGGGCCGTTTCTTATAATAATGTCCCCTGTCCTTGATCCCTCCAATAATAATGTCCCCCATCCTGGGCCCCAACCTGCTATAATAGCAACCATCCACGACACCATTCTATATTAACGTCCCCCATCCTGATTTTTTTTGATAATAATGTCCCCCATCCCGGACTTCATCCTATAATATCTCCCATCTAGGGTTCCATCCTATAATAAATAACTCTCATTGTGAGCCCCATCCTATAAAAATATTCCCTATTCTGGGCCCTTTTCTGGTATAATGTCCCCCATCCTGGGCCCTTCCTATAATAATGTCCACTATCCCGGGACCTTTCCTGATATAATGTCCCCCATTCTAGACTCTGCCTATAATAACATCTTTCATCCTGGGCCCCTTCCTATAATAATGTCCCTCTTTCTATCGCGGTTTTCCAATACATTTTAAAAGTAATAAACTATTCTTTTTACCTCTTCCATAATGTCATGCAGGGTGTGGGAAAGACAGAGGGAAGAGGGAAAGGGAGCCCAGACTCTAGGGAAAGGGGGGTGGGGTGGAGACCTCCTAGTGTGGTCACCCTGTCTCAACTACCGTCACTATATTGGCTCTTCACCAGTCGCCGCATGTATGCCTCGCCCTGACTTTCCCTGGCGTATGGCTAAGGCTAGGGAAGGGAGGAGATGAGCTCTAGTCGATCTCCACGAAACTCACTAGACAACTAGGGTAGACAAACGGGGGGGGGTGTTGCTTAGCTTTAGACGACTCCAGACAAATGCGCACATGGCCTCATACTCCAATGATGACAAAGTACTGCTCTTGCTAAAGCCTCACAAGTAGTAATGAATATCACCGGCACTTCCCTCTCAGACACACCAGGTATTTATACACTCAGGCCAGAGAGCTAATTAGCGAGAGGGAGGTAGCCGCTGGGTCCTAGAGACAGCCAGCCTCTAAGAAGATGTCTGTAATGCCAAACATAGAGATCTCCTGCAACCAACTGCAGGGCGACTGCCTGTCACCTCTGACACACCCGTGACACATAGCCAGTGAAAAAGCCAACACCTAATTCAGGAGTAACTGACGCGTTCCCGGGGCAATGGGGTACTCGGCAGCCGGGCCTATGGATGCTGGGGGGGGGGGTATGTCACAGTGGCTGGCCCGGTCCGTGGCCCAGGGCGGTCAACCAAAAAGGGGATTGTAACTTGGATAGAAAATAAAAATAAAGTAAATAGTTTGTGACGCCACCTGTGGTACCTGGTAAGGATTACCAGCGCTGCTGCAGACCTCCGGGGGGTGATGGGATGGCAGCTGGGATGTTTCTGCTCCCCACAGGTGGAGCGGGCCCCCGGGGCAGTGTGGAGTTTGATGGTGGGTGGTGATGCTGGGGCTTGTAGTGCAATAGGTAGTGATGGCGCAGCTGAAATAATGGACGGAGGCAGTGCGGTGCAGTCATCCGAGTCTTTACTCACAGTTCTCCTGTACGTTCCACTGATACACTGCGCGGGTGCCAGCCTCCCACGTCGCGCTGCGTTCACCAGACCGGGGGTTCAGCTCTTCCTCAGGTAGGTTAGGAGCACCTGACGGAACCCCGCTTTCTTATGTTCCTCTCTAGACCGACTTCACGCTGGGTCTTCTCCCTCCTGCCCTGCGCTTACCCACTCACAGTCCCGCTCGGGTGCTCTGAAGTCCCTCTGGGCAACTTGGAGTTCCCGGACCTGCTTGACCCTCACGGTGACTAGGATGAAGCTTTGGCAACTGCACTATAAAAGCCAGAAGCCTCCGTTTTTTCCAGCCGAGACCTGAAGTAACACGGCTGGTCCAGGGGCCGGTCCCCTTCTTACGGCCTGATCCCTCTGTCTTCTGACAGATTCGGGGCGTACGGGTGCCGTCCTGCACTCGCCGTACCCCATGGGATCCCTTCAATAGAAGGGAGCCTTCCTCCTCTGCTCCCCTCCTGGGCCTCTAGCACTAGGCCCCACTGGTGGGGCAGAGCTCCTAAAGAGACTCTGCTCCCAGACTGTCTTCACTCACTGACCTACTGAACTGACTGATCTGCCACCCTAAGATGGCTTCCCTTTATATACCTCCTTCTATGGTGCTCCCTTACTCTACTTCCTCCACCCACACCCACTACTGGTTCCCCCTACCTTTGGGTTCCGCCCACTCCAGCCAGGGACAGGGCTCAGCAGGAAACACATTGCATCTTGCCCTTCCAGCCGGCCTGGAGCAGTGTAGTGTTGGATGCAGGTGTTGCGGTTCCGGGCAGCACTCCCTCCTTACCTGAGAGAAGGAGATACCACACCTCTGGGTGAGATGCAGTACCACTGTGGCGACTGAACCCTCAGGGGCGCCACATAACCACCACGGGCAGCGAATGATGTCACTGCCATGCACCGCCTGTGGTGGGCATACCACTGTCAACTGCCGGCACCTGATTGGCCAGCAGTGTATATTGTGGTGCAATGAGTCGAGGGGCTGTTCACCGCAATACATTTTGACTGAATGTGCGTCACCTATTTATCATGTGCACATCTAAGTGACATAGGTGCTCATGTCCGTGGGCTCCCCTGCCATTCAGACCTGTGGAGCACTCCCCTGATTTCTAGGTATTTTGTACTTGTGCTGCCCCATGGTTAAAATAATAACCCATTGCTTCAATGATTCCAAAGTTAAAATTGGATATGGGTAAAAAACTTTTGAGAATTCCCCAGGTATAGCCCCGCACAACATTGGGCCCATGCCCAGGAATTTTTTTTTTTATGTTAAGCTTCAGTGGTTTTATGACTAAAATTTTATTTACCATCAACCTCATTTTTGGTGAAAATTAGGTTTTTTTTTTGCGTTTCAACTGGTGCATATTTCAAGGCAGGTACATTACCCTTCATGACCTTGAACGTATCGATTCGTCCAGGTTGGTAGGCCCTAATCTTTGGAGGTCAGGAAGTAGCAGGACCCAGGACTTTAGGAACTGTAGGTGCTCATATCGTACCAGGCCAACATTTTCCCGGTGAGGTCCCTCAAACCACAAAGAAAGGAAGGTCACAAAAGAGGTGCCGAGTGTCTTACAGTAGGGGTATACGCTAGGACATCACTTATCAATGCGACAACTAGCCCGACAAACCTGGCCTGTGTATAAAAGAATGCTACAAACTGTACCACACATCCATGAACTACTAAATTCCTTTCTGACTTACATAACTCACGTATGCCAACCTGACGTACACTACAAAACTCACGTATGTGAACCTGACACATTGCACAACTGACATATGCCAACCTGATGCACTCTACACAACTCACATACTGTATGCCAACCGGATGTACACGACACAACTCATGTATTCCAACCCGACTTACACTACACAACTCACGTATGCCAACCTTATGCACTCTACACAACTCACATATGGCAACCTGATGTAAACTACACAACTCACGTATGCCAACCTGATGCACTCTACACTACTCACGTATGCCACTACATTTGAAAATTCACATACCAGGAAACACTAGATCAATTCCAATATAGGGTCACTTGGGAGGGGTTTCCACAGTTTAGGCACATCAGGGGCTCTCCAAACGCGACATGATACATCACTCCTTCCCTTCCGAGCCCTTCCGTTCGCCCAAACAGTAGTTTTCTCCCACATATGGGGTATCAGCGTACTGAGGAGAAATTGCACAACAAATTTTGTGGTCCATTTTTTCCTGTTACCCTTGTGAAAATAAAAAAATTAAAAAATTGGGGGTAAAAGAACATTTTTGTGGAAAAAATTGGATTTTTTTTTTTTCACAGCTCAACATTATAACTTTCTGTGAAGCACCTGGGGGTTCAAGGTGCTCCCTGCACATCTAGATAAGTTCCTTGAGGGGTCTAGTTTCCACTGTTTAGGCACATCAGGGGCTTTCCAAATATGACATGGCATCGACTCTCGATTTCAGCCAATTTTGTGTTTAAATAGTCAAATGGTGCTACTTCCCTTCTGAGCCCTGCTGTGTGCCCAAACAGCAGATTTCCCCCATATATGGGATATCGGTGTGATCAGAGAAATTGCACCACAAATTTTGTAGTCCATTTTCTCCTGTTACCCTTGTGAAAATAAAAAAAAATTTGGGTCCAAAGTAAAATTTTTGTGAAAAAGGTTAAATGTTCATTTTTTCCTTCCATGTTACTTCAGTTCCTATGCAGCACCTGCAGGGGTAATAAACCTCCTGAATGTGGTTTTCAGCACCTTGAGAGGTTCAGTTATTAGACTGATGTCACTTTTGGGTATTTTCTGTCATATAGACCCCTCAAAGTCACTTCAAATGTGATGTGGTCCCTAAAAAAATTATTTTGTAAATTTTGTTGGAAAAATGAGAAATCGCTGGTCAACTTTTAACCCTTCTAACTTCCTAACAAAAAAAATTATGTTTCAAAAATTGTACTGATATAAAGTAAGTATGTGGGAAATGTTATTTATTAACTGTCACATAACTATCTGGTTTAAGAGCATAAAAAATGAAAGTTTGAAAATTGCTAAATTTTCAAAATTTTCACCAAATTTCCGTTTTTTTCACAAACGCAAGTCATATTGAACAAATTTTACCACTATCATGAAGTACAATATGCCCTGAAAAAACAGTCTCAGAATCAGTGGGATCCTTTGCCGTGTTCCAGAGTTATTACCACATAAATTGACGCTGATCAGAATTGTAAATTTGACCTGGTCATGAAGGTGAAAACAGGCTTGGAGGGTGAAGGGGTTAACAGGATTGGGCCATTGCGTAGAACTGGGACAAAAGGATAAAAACAATTTTTTAGGATAGAATAGGATTTGTTTTTAACAAGTAGGTCTCAGTGTTGGATTGTGCCTTTCTTTTAATTTTAAAGACCATGAAAAGTTTGTCATTGCAGTGTGCAATTACAGTGGTTTGTTACCATAGCCTCATTACAATAGGCATATATGTTGAGGATAATCACTTTAAGGCTATTGTCACACACACTATCAGTATTTGGTCAGTATTTCACAACAGTATTTGTAAGCCAAAACCAAGGGGTGAGTGAAAAATGCAGAAGTGGTGCCCATGTTTCTATTATACTTTTCCTCTGACTGTTCCACTCCTGATTTTGACTGAGAAATTCTGATGTGAAATACTGACCAAATACTGATAGTGAGACCATAGCCTTAGGCCACGGCCCCACTATCAGTATTTGGTCAGTATTCGGTCAGTATTTTTTCTCAGGAGTGGGAGTGAAAATAAGGTGAGGAACAATCAGAGAAAAGGTATAATAGAAACAAGTCACCAATTCTGCATTTATCCTGAGAAATAATACTGACTGAATACTGACCAAATACTGATAGTGGGGCCGTGGCCTTACATTATTAATGCTATTTCTGTGTTAATCTAAGTTATTGGAAAAATTCAAAAGATTCGCATGTCTACTAATAATACATAACAATCTACCAGAAGGCTGCTTCCAAGGGTAATTCAGTTTGAGGACTTTTAGACTCCAGAAATGATCTAGAGATTATAAGCTATTAAATTAATTCAAATGAATAAATTCTGTTAATTATTACTGTATTTTTGGATTATAAAATTAACCTTTAACCAAGGTAGGCAATCATGAAGCCCAACTCCAATGCCCCCCAACTTCTACTTTAAAAGGTGGGTAATGATGAACTCCATAACCCCCAACAAGGCCTATTTCTGATTCTTTGTTTTCGTTTTTTCTTCTCCTTCTTCCAAGAGCCACAACTTTTTTGTTTTTCTGTCCACTTAGCTGTATAAGGTCTTGCTTTTTTCCAGAATGAGTTGTACTTTTGAACGACGTCATTCATTTTACCTCATAGTATTGGAAAATTGTAAAAAGAAATTAAAGTGTGGTGAAATAGCGAAACCCCCCTGCAATTCTGACATTGTTGTTTTGGGAATTGTTTTTACAACAGACATTGTGTGGTAAAATAGACCTGGCATCATGATTTTCCTTGCCATCACAATTACCGCTATGCCAAACTTGTAAAGTATTAATATTATTTTAGTGGTGAAAAAAAATTGAAAAATTGTAAATTTGTTAAAAAAAATAAAATAGTACTGTTGTGTTACCATTTTCTGAGACTAGTAACATTTTCATTTTTCGGTCAATGAAGCTGTGTGAGGCCTTATTTTTTTCAGGACAAGAGAACAGTTTTATTGATACTATTTTGGTTATATGACATATGTTTGAATATAAATGACATTTTAGTGGATTTTTACTGCATTTTTTGCGGCATTGTGTCGACCAAAAAAACGGTGTTTACCGATCGGGTTGATTGATTTTATATTTTAATTGACTGGACTGTTATGGATGCAGTGGTACCATATACAGGTGGGTCTCACAAAATTAGAATATCATCAAAAAGTTAATTTATTTCAGTTCTTCAATTCAAAAAGTGAAACTCATATATTATATAGAGTCATTACAAACAGAGTGATCTATTTCAAGTGTTTATTTCTGTTAATGTTGATGATTATGGCTTACCGCCAATGAAAACACAAAAGTCATTATCTCAGTAAATTAGAATAATTAACAAAAAACACCTGCAAAGGCTTCCAAAGCGTTTAAAAAGGTCCCTTAGTCTGTTTCAGTAGGCTCCACAATCATAGGGAAGACTGCTGACTTGACAGATGTTTAGAAGACAGTCATTGGCACACTCCACAAGGAGGGTAAGCCACAAAAGGTCATTGCTAAAGAAGCTGGCTGTTCACAGAGTGCTATATCCAAGCATATTAATGGAAAGTTAAGTGGAAGGAAAAAGTGTGGTAAAAAAGGTGCACAAGCTACTGGGATAACCGCAGCCTTGAAAGGATTGTTAAGAAAAGGCCATTCAAAAATTTGGAGGAGATTTACAAGGAGTGGACTGCTGCTGGAGTCATTACTTCAAGAGCCACCACACACAGACGTATCCAGGAAATGGGCTACAAGTGTCGCATTCCTTGTGTCAAGCCACTCATGACCAATAGACAACGCCAGAAGCGTCTTACCTCGGCCAAGGAGAAAAAGACCTGGACTGTTGCTCAGTGGTCCAAGGTGTTGTTTTCAGATGAAAGTAAATTTTGCATTTCATTTGGAAATCAAGGTCCCAGAGTCTGGAGGAAGAGTGGAGAGGCCACAATCCAAGCTGCTTGAGGTCTAGTGTGAAGTTTCCACAATCAGTGATGGTTTGGGGAGCCATGTCATCTGCTGGTGTAGGTCCACTGTGTTTTATCAAGACCAAAGTCAGCACAGCCGTCTACCAGGAAATTTTAGAGCACTTAATGCTTCCCTCTGCCGACAAGCTTTTTGGAGATGGTACTTTTGGCAGTGTGGACAGGTGCCAAGTCCTGCTGGAGAATGAAATTTCCAATACCTGGTTTAAAAACAACAGTATCACTGTGCTTGATTGGCCAGCAAACTTGCCTGACCTTAACCCCATAGAGAATCTATGGGGTATTGTCAAGAGGCAGATGAGAGACACCAGACCCAACAATGTAGATGAGCTGAAGGCTGCTATCAGGAAAATCTGTAACTTTTGGCAAATTTACATGGTTATGTGATTTCGGGGCAACTACAGCGTTTTTAACAGTTTTGCTAGCATAGTGCTTGTATATGATGAGCGGGGGGACGTGGTAAATGAGTAAGGGGGCTGGTGATAGCTCAGAACAGGTCAGCTCAGCGGCGCGCTGTTTTTTGTTTTTTTTCTGTAGGCGGTAACTTTAAGTCGGGTTAGCCAATCAGAGCGCTGGAAGCATCCACAGTGTCCCAGACACAAGGGCTTCTGCAATTTGCTGCTGAAATCACATGTCCTCTCTATATAAAATAGCGCCATTTTATGGATGTCACTCGTGATAGACGCTGCTCCTGCACCCAGCTCCTGTGTAATGAGAGATATTAGCTAGATAGATGGGCGCTTCTGTGGAAGTCAGATAGTGTAGATAAGTCCTGTGCTGTGTACTTGTTCAATCCACCTTGCAGCACTTTTTTTTGTTTTTGTGAAATTACTGAGATTCTGACAGAAAGAGCAGGGCCTATGGCATAGAACAGTGTTGTGCACCGGTTGTATTGTCTGTGCTCCATGCAGGGATATTCATTCAATCTATTTTTGCACTTGCTAATGTGATAAAGCAAACAAGCAAGGCCTTGTAGGCCACTTTTTGATTTTGTGCGGTTGAAATTCAGCTATCTGCAGAGCTTGTCAGTGCAGAGCACAAAAAACTTTTTTTTTAATTTGCTAATGTGATAGTGCAAGCCCAGTTTGTCATTTTTTTTGTGGGTGAACTTCAGATGTATGCACAGTAAAACAAATATATTTTTTCTGTTGGCAAGCAAAGTCCACAAAAGTTTTTTTGTGTGTGGCCAACGTCATAGACTCTTCTATATATCAGCTACTACGTTAGTGGCGGTGAACTTCAGCTGTTTTCAGAGTAAAAAAAATATTTTTTCCGTTGCTAGGCAGAGTCCAAAAAATTTTTTTTTCTGTCACAAACGTGTTGCATTCTGCTATAAGCCACCTAGTCCCTTTAGTGGCGGTGAAATTCAGCTGTATTCAGAGCTTGTGCAGAGTCAGAAAATCTATTTTTTGCTGTTCCTAACGTGATACAGCAGGGACATCTCAGTTTGAAATAGTTTGGAGAATATCACCTATGTTATACAGGCCTCATCTACACTAAAAAAAATATTTTCTTCTGTTCCTAACGTTATACAGCCGGGACATCTCAGTTTGAAATAGTTTGGAGAATATCTCCTATGTTATACAGGCCTCATTCACAGTACAAAAAATACTTTGTTTGGTTCCTAACACTATACAGCAGAGACATCTCAGTTTGAAATAGTTTGGAGAACATCTCCTATGTTACACAGGCCTCATCCACAGTAAAAAAAAAAAAATACTTTGTTCGGTTCCTAACGTTATACAGCTGGGACATCTCAGTTTGAAATAGTTTGGAGAATATTTCCTATGTTATACAGGCCTCATCCACAGTACAAAAAAATACTATGTTCGGTTCCTAACACTATATATCAGGGATTTCTTAGTTTGAAATAGTTTCTAGAATATCTCCTATGTTATACAAGCTTCATCCACAATAAAAAAAATACTTTGTTCGGTTCCTAATGTTATACAGCAGGGACATCTCAATTTGAAATAGTTTGGAGAATATCTCCTATGTTATACAGGCCTCATCCACAGTACAAAAAATACTTTGTTCGGTTAGTAACATTATACAGCAAGCCATATCTTACCTTGTCATTTAGTGCCACTGAAATTCAGGTGTGTGCAGAGCTGTTGCAGAGGAAAAAATCTAATTTAGTTTTGCTAATAGCGTGCTCTGAGCAACATGAGTGGGAAAAAGAGAGGTTGTAGTGGAAGGGGGAATAGGCTTGGTATTCAAGGTATACGTGGGGTAGGTGGTAATGTTAATGAAAGCACTAGTGAACCAATACGTCATGTCCTATCCAAAGACAACTGACAACTTCTGTTACTGGACGGGCTACTCCACTCCCTTTCTTTGGCAACCACACAGCGATACGCCTTGTTGATAAGGGCCAGAAAGAGCAGGTGCTCAAGTGGATAGCAAGCTCTGCTTCAAGTGCCCTCTCCACTTCTTCCTCCACCTCAACATCACACACGGTACTGTCCACAGAGGTGGCACCCCAATTACCCTTGCTTCCCCCCGTGTTACAACTGTCCAAGTGCCCAACTGACTGTAGAGAACCACAGATGGGCTAGTCTGTAGAACTGTTCACCCATTCTATACCATGGGCATCAGAAGTGTACTCCAAACATTCACAGAGTCAAAAAGAGGAGGAAAGCATCTGCACCGATGACCAAAATTTTTTTAGCTTGGATTTGGGGCAGGACGGAGTAGGATTCGAGCAGGTTCCTGACCCTCGTCACCAGACGTTAACCACCGGGGAGGGAAATGATCCTGATGAGACTCAGATACCTGAGGCTCATGCGGACTGTACTGTGCTGTCAAGGCAACAAGAGGAGAAGGGTCAATCTGAGGGCGAGGAATGGGATAACATATTGGATGATGACGAGGCTGAAGATCCTACTTGGTGTGAACCCAGAGTCACGCAGCCGAGTAGCTCATCTGAGGAGGTGAAGGAGGAGGACGAGGAGGTTACCTTCTGCCCTACAGTGCAGACACAGAGTGATGCAAGCACGAGAAGCACTGCATCCTTAGCCATAACTGTGGCTGTGGCCAGCGGCGGTAGTGGGTCTGCAGCTCGCAGTGGTGGCAAGGGCTGCCTAGCCTGGGCCTTTTTTGAGGCCGCAAAGGATGAGCCAACTCACGTTTTCTGCACACTTCACAAGAAAAAACTCAATAGAGAGAAAAAATGCAATAATTTGACTACTACATGCATGAACCTTCACATGCGCACACAACATGCGTTACGTTGGGAATCTCACTGCGCTAAAATGCAGACCAGTGGACCTCAACAACCATCAGCTGCCCCATCAATCGCATCCGCTGCTTCTTTCTCCTCCTCTGTTACCGTGCCAAGTATTGGCACACGGGTCTCCCACCGAAAAACTTCTGGTTCTCTACCCGCTGCAGTCAGGCTGAGTGGCCACGGAAATGCTGCCTTTCCGCCTGGTAGATACAGACAGTTTCCGAAAGCTGATGGCCGTCGCAGTCCCCCAGTACCAGTTGCCCAGTCGCTATTACTTCTCTAAGAAAGTTGTGCCTGCGCTACACCAGCATGTCGCAGACAACATCACCCGTTCTACTGAGTCGGCTGTAGGGGAAGAAGTGTCAGTCCTAATTATACTATTTCTACTGTAGTGAAATTGATGCCACTTCAGTGGTATTAGACCCTAATTTAGGGAAATGTGAACACTCCTGATTGGGTTTCCATGTGCTGGGTTGGCTGTAGTGGAAGAGGTTTTGGTCTCCTTTACAATAGTTATACTCTAGTGAAAATAACTTTTTGGTGCACATATTGTTCTCCACGCAGGAGTACACAGACCCGATAAAACTCAAAATGGGTATATAAAGCAGACTACATCTCAACTTAAAATTGTTTGGGGCAGATATTGTTCTCCATACAGGGGGGAAACAAAAGGTTGGGTCCGAGCTGCTTCCTGACCCTCGACTGTATTGTGCTGTCAGGGCAAGAAGAGGAGGAGTGTGACTCTGAGGCTATGTGCCCACGTAGAAGATTTGATGCAGAGCTTTTTTGCCTCTCTCTGGCAGAAAAAAACACATGCAGATTTACATGTGTTTTTTCTGCCAGAGAGAAGCGTTTTTTCTGCGTTTTTACATGCGTTTTCGCATGCATTTTTTCAAGCACCTTTCCAAGCGATTTTGAGTATCACTTGGAAAAGTGCTTGACAAGTTGGTCACACAATATAAATCCATGCAATCGGCATGGATTTATATTGTGTGACCAACTTAGATGCTTTAAATGCTGCATCTATAGTAAAAAAAAAAAAAAGAATTAAAAAGTTAAAAATGAAAAAAAACTGTATACTCACCTCTCCAGTCGCCTCCAGGCGGTGATCCTCTCTCCTCGGTGTCCCGCGGTGTACTTGCAGGACCTGCGGTGACGTCATTTAGTCAGCTGATGGTCACGCGACCATCACCTGACCGCTGACATCAGCGATCGCGTGACCATCAGCTGACTAAATGACGTCACCGCAGGTCCTGCAAGTACACCGCGGGACGCCGAGGAGAGAGGATCCCCGTCGGGAGCAGACCGGAGAGGTGAACATACAGGTTTTTTTTTATTTTTAACTTTTTTATTTCTTTTTTCACCGCGTGGTAGCCAGGATGAAGAGGAGTTGTAGTCTCCTCTTCATCCTGGGTACCACATGCACCGCGATTACGCTGCAAATTCGCGGCCATTGAATTTAATTGAAACGCAGCAAATCCACATATACCTGCAGGTTTGCTGCATTTCAATGTTCCTCAATGGCCGCGAATTTGCAGTGTAATCGCGGTAGAAATGGTCATGCTGCGTTTTGCAGCGCATTGCGAATGGGGCGCGCTAATTAGCGCATCATGTCACAGCACATCCGAATTCACATTGCTTTGCATGGCAGACAGTTTTACAAGCGTTTTCGTGGCCGCAAAAACGCTACAAAAGCACTACACCTATGGCCTTAGGGTGAGGAATGGGATAACACATTGGATGATGATGAGGTTGCACATCCAACTTGGTGTGAACCCAGAGGCACGCAGCTGAGTAGCTCATCTGAGGAGGTGGAAGAGGAAGAAAAGGAGGTTACGTTACGTTCTATGGCGCAGACACGAAGTTATGCAAGCACGAGGAGCACTGCATCCTTAGCCACAACCGTGGCAGTAACCAGCAGCGGTCGCAGGTCTGCAGCTCACAGGGGCAGCAAGGGTTGCCTAGCCTGGGCCTTTTTTGAGACCGCGAAGGATGAGCCAGATCACGTAATCTGCAAACTTTGCGATAAAAACTCAGTAGAGGGAAAAAGTGCAATAATTTGACTACTACATGCATGAACCTTCACATGCTCAATCAACATGCGTTACTCTGGCAAAACTCACTGCGATAAAATGCGGACCTCAACAACCATCAGCTGCCCCATCAACCACATCCGCTGCTTCTTCCTCCTCCTCTGTTACTGTGCCAAGTATTGGCATGCAGGTCTCCCACCGCAGAACCTCTACTTCTCTACCAACTCCAGTCAGGCTGAGTGAGAGCCCGTCAGCTGAAACGGAAGTGGATATGCTTGCTGTGTTTGTTTCACCGAGCACACCACATCTTTCTAAATCCACCATAACATGTCCCCCTGCACCTCACTCACGGACCAGCAGTTTGTCCGGTTCACCCTACTTCCCCCCTCTCTCAGCACTGCAGCCAGTCCTCGGTCCCGCATTTGTGGTGGTCACATAAAAGATTGTTTCATCCTACACATGACAAAGCTAAGAAGTTGAACTCCACCATCTCCAATCTGTTGGCCTAGGAAATGGTGGTGTTAGGCACTAATTTTTTTAAATGTGAACACTCCTGATTGTGTTCCCATACTCAATTTAAATTAATTGTTTGGTGCAGATATTGTTCTCACAGGAGAACACATGATAAAATAGAAATTGGTTTTCTTTCTATCATGGTATATAAAGCAGGCTACATCTCCGCTTAAAATTGTTTGGTGCAGATATTCTTCCCCACACAGGGGTACACAGACCTGATAAACTCAAAATGGGTATATAAAGCAGACTACATCTCAGCTTAAAATTGTTTGGGGCAGATATTCTTCTCCACACAGGGGTACTTCATGATTGTGGTAAAATTTCTTCGATATCACTTGCGTTTATTTGTGAAAAAAACGGGAATTTGGCAAAAATTTTGAAAATTTTGCAATTTTCAAACTTTGAACTTTTATGCCCTTAAATCAGAGAGATATGTCACACAAAAGAGTTAATAAATAACATTTCCCACATGTCTACTTTACATCAGCACAATTTTGGAACAAAATTTTTTTTTTTATTAGGGAGCTGTAAGGGTTAAAAGTTGACCAGCGATTTCTCATTTTTCCAACAAAATTTACAAAACCATTTTTTTAGGGACCACATCACATTTGAAGTCACTTTGAGGGGTCTTTATGACAGAAAATACCCAAAAGTGACACCATTCTAAAAAGTGCACCCCTCAAGGTGCTCAAAACCACATTCAAGAACTTTATTAACCCTTCAGGTTCTTCACAGGAATTTTTGGAATGTGGAAGAAAAAAATTAACAATTACCGTATTTTTCGGACTATAAGACGCACTTTTTTCCTCCAAAATTTTGGAGGAAAATGGGGGGTGCGTCTTATAGTCCGAATGTTGGGGGGGTATTAATATGTGGGGTGTGGGGGGAGCGGTAACGGTGGAGGAGCGGGGCACAGGACGCAGCAGCCGCCCACTGCAGCCTACACTGTCCCCGCTGCTAAAGAAAATAAATATTCACTGCTCCCCACGCCCAAGGGGCGTGGGGAGCACTGAATATTCATGCTCCTTAATAGCGGCACACAGTGTAGCCGCGCTGCGGCTCCTGCTGCTGCCGGAATCGCGTGTGCCCGCTGTTAAAGGGCATGAATATTCAACCTCTCTCGGCGTGGGAAGGGGGTGAATATTCATGCCCTTTAATAAGCGGGCACACGAGATAGCCCAGCAGCAGGAGCCGCAGCGCGGCTACACTGTGTGCTGGCTATGAAGGAGAGTGAAGTCACTGCTCCCCGTGCACACAGTCCCGGCGTGGGGAGCAGTGACTTCCGGCAGCTGATCTCTCCATGTGAGCCGCGTATGGCAGTGACGTCATGCGCGACTCACATGGAGAGATCAGTGCAGCCAGACATGACGCAGCGCTGGAAGAGAGAGAAGAAAGGTGAGTAGCAGTGTTTATTTTTTTTTATGTGCAGCGTGATGGGGATTAGGGGGACCATGCATACTAGGATAAGGATAAGGAGGGGGCCTTACATACCAGGGTAAGGAAGAAGGGGCCATACATACCAGGGTAAGGATGAGGGCACCATACATACCAGGGTAACGCTAAGGGGGCCATACATAACAGGATAAAAATGAGGGGGCCATACATAACAAGATAAAGATGAGGGGGCCATACATACCAGGATAACTCTGAGGGGGGCATACATAACAGGATAAAGATGAGGGGGCCATACATACCAGGATAAGGATTCGGATTAGGGGTGCCATGCATACCAGGATAGGGATTAGGGGTGCCATGCATACCAGGATAGGGATTAGGGGTGCCATGCATACCAGGATGGGAATTAGGGGTGCCATGCATACCAGGATGGGGATGAGGGGTGCCATGCATACCAGGACAGGGATGAGGGTGCCATGCATACCAGGACAGGGATGAGGGGTGCCATGCATATCAGGATAGGGATGAGGGGTGCCATTTATACCAGGATGGGGATTGCTGTGCCATGCATACCAGGATAGGGATTAGGAGTGCCATGCATACCAGGATAGGGATTAGGGGTGCCATGCATACCAGGATAGGGATGAGGGGTGCCATGCATACCAGGACAGGGATGAGGGGTGCCATGCATACCAGGATAGGGATGAGGGGTGCCATGCATACCAGGATGGAGGGATGCCAGGCATACCAGGATGGGTATGGGGACCACGTATAAAAGGAAGGGGGGGGCATATATACCAGGATAGGGGATATTGTCAGAATTGGGGGATATTACCCCTATACCAGTGTCAGCAGAAGACCCCCTCCCACTTAAAAGTGCATGAACACATTTTTTGCTTACATTTTTTTTTCAATTATTTTCCTCCTCTAAAACCTAGGTGCATCTTATGGTCCGGTGCGTCTTATAGTCCGAAAAATACAGTAACTTTTTTCACAAAAATGTTATTTTAAACCCAATTTTTTTTATTTTCGCAGGGGCAACAGGAAAAAATGGACCCCAAAATCTGTTGTGCAATTTCCCCTGAGCACGCAGATACCCTATATGTGGGGAAAAACCACTGTTTGGGCGCACGGCAGGGTTCGGAAGGGAAGGAGTGCCATTTGACTTTTTGATTGTAAAATTTGCTTGAATAATTAGCGGACGCCATGTTGCGTTTGGAGAGCCCCTGATGTGCCTAAACAGTGGAAACCCCCCACAAGTGACACCATTTTGGAAACTAGACCCCTCAGGGATCTTATCTAGATGTGTGTTGAGCACCTTTAACCCCCAGGTGCTTCACAGAAGTTTATAACATTGAGCCGCAAAAATAAAATTTTCACATTTTTCCCACAAAAATGTTTTTCAGCCCCCAATTTTGCATTTTCATTAGGGTAACATGAGAAATTGCACCATGCAGTTTGTTGTGCAATTTCTCCTGAGTAAGAAGATACCTCATATGTGGGGGAAAACCACTGTTTGGGCGCATGGCAGGGTTCGGAAGGGAAGGAGCGCCATTTGACTTTTTGATTGTAAAATTTGCTTGAATAATTAGCGGATGCCATGTTGCGTTTGGAGAGCCCCTGATGTGCCTAAACAGTAGAAAACCCCCACAAGTGATACCATTTTGGAAACTAGACCCCTCAGGGAACTTATCTAGATGTGTGGAGAGCACACTGAACCCTCAAGTCCTTTACAGAAGTTTATAAAATGGTGCTGTGAAAATAAAAAAATCGAACTTTTTCCACAAAAATGATGTTTTAGGCCCAATTTTTTTATTTTCACAAGGGTAAGAGGAGAAAATGGACCCAAAAACTTTTGTGCAATGTCTCCTAAGTACGCCAATACCCCATATGTGGGGAAAATACAGTGTTTGGGCACACGGCAGGGTTCAGGAGTGTAGGAGCACTGTGTGACTTTTTGAACGCAAAATTGGCTGGAATCGAGAGCGGACGCCATGATGTCCCTAAATATTGGAAACCCCCCACAAGTGACCCCATTTTGGAAACTACACCCCTCAAAGATTTTATCAAGGGGTTTAGTGAACATTTTGAACCCAGAGGTACGACACAGAATTTGATAACATTAGGTCATCATATTGAATAAGTTGTCATTAGTTTTGAGCGCAAGTGCTCGCTACTTGAGTTTGCATCGGGTACTCATGTATGCACCATGTATTGCAGGTGCTCGAGTGACATGTTTGAGTCCCCACCCACATGTTTCACAGTTATTAGACGCCCAAAAAAAAAACATGCGGGGATCGCTCGCGCATGGCAGGCAATCCCCGCGAGGATTTTTTGGCCGCGAAGCTTATGGGGTGGAGACTTGAGCATACCCAAGTACCCGATGCAAACTCAAGTAGCGAGCACTTGCGCTCAACACTAGTCGCCATATCGTCATCTTTTTTTTTTTTACTTTTGAAAAAAATCCCAACCCCATCACAACCCTAACCCGAGAGTTTATTTTTTATGCCGTTCCTC
Source organism: Phyllobates terribilis (assembly GCF_046119375.1). Taxonomy (NCBI): domain Eukaryota; kingdom Metazoa; phylum Chordata; class Amphibia; order Anura; family Dendrobatidae; genus Phyllobates; species Phyllobates terribilis. The sequence goes on along the minus strand of NW_027362761.1, from coordinate 718,845,311 downwards.
ATGCGGTATAAGTGATTAGACGTCTTTATTCTTCGGGTCGGTGCGATTACAGCGATACCAGAATCATATCAGGTTTTTATGATTGACAGCAGTCAGACACTAAAAGACGCATTTTTTGTAAAATCTAGTTTTTGCATCGCCATATTTTGAGAGCTATAATTTTTCCAAAGTTTGGCCGACAGAGTCATGTGATGGCTTGTTTTTTGAGGGATGAGTTGACGTTTTTATTGGTGCCATTTTCAGGCACGTGACATTTTTTGATCGCTTTCTATTCCGATTTTTGGGAGGCAGAATAAACAAAAACCAACAATTCAGGAACAGTTTTTTTTTTATACTGTTCCGCGTGTGGTAAAATTGATAAGGTAGCTTTATTCTTCAGGTCAGTACGTTTACAGCGGTACCACATTTATATCATTTTTCTGTGTTTTGCCACTTTTAGTGATAAAGCATTGTTTTTTGCTTAGTTTTTTTTTTTTTTTTACCGTGTTCACTGAAGGGGTTAACTATTGGGACAGTTTTATAGGTCAGGTCGTTCCGGACGCGGCGATACCAAATATGTGTACTTTTATTGTTTTGTTTTTTTTCATAATAATATTTATTGATGGGTACATTATATTTTTATTTTTGATGGATTATTTTTTTTTTTAATATTTTTACAATTTTTTTTTTCATTTTTTAACACTTTTTAGACTTTTATTCTGTGTCCCACTCTGGGACTTTCACTTTTTTTATTCTGATCGCCTGTATGGCACAGGAATGCAGCACCATCCCTGTGCTATACAGGCTGTCAGTGCTGCACAGGGAGAAGATTCTTTGGTCATGCACTGCGCATGACCAAAGAATCTTCCTGCTGTCTGGTGACCCGGATGTTGTCATGACGACATCGGGTCGTCATGGCAACATCCAGGAAGCCACGGCAGACAGCGCTGGAGGCCGGAAGAGGAGGTGAGTATTGCGATCACCTCCCCTTGCCACTGCAATGCTGCGATCAACTTCGATCGGAGCATTGCAGGGGTTAATGTGCCGGGAGCGGTGCTGGACCGCTCCCTGCACATAGTACCGGTGTCAGCTGATTGACACAGCTGACACCCGGCGGCGATCGCGCCTCACAGCCTGTGTGCGGGCGCGATCGCCATGACGTACTATTCCGTACCTGGCTCTTAAAGCCCAGGGTGCAGGTACGGAATAGTACGTCATGGGCTTTAAAGGGGTTAAAATTGTTTGGGGCAGATATTCTTCTCCGCACAGGGGTACACAGACCTGATAAACTCAAAATGGGTATATAAAGCAGACTACATCTTAACTTAAAATTGTTTGGGACAGATATTGTTCTCCATACAGGGGGAAAAAAAAGGTTGTGTCCCAGCAACTTCCTGACCCTCGACTGTACTGTGCTGTCAGGGCAAGAAGAGGAGGATGGTAACTCTGAGGGCGAGGAATGGTATAACACATTGGATGATGATGAGGTTGCACATTCAACTTGGTGTGAACCAGAGGCACGCAGCTGAGTAGCTCATCTGAGGAGGTGGAGGAGGAAGACGAGGAGGTTACGTTGTGTCCTATGGCGCAGACACAGAGTGATGCAAGTACGAGGAGCACTGCATCCTTACAACCGTGGCAGTAGTTTCAATGCTTCTTTAATGAATATCCATGGGGATATTCATTAAAGAAGCATTGAAACTAATGTGAGTGCTGGGATTTCATTATTTCTATGGACTGCAGCCTTCCACGTGCACCACTAATTTTTACGGAGTGCTGACCCTTCTGTTGAACACTATACAACCGTGGCAGTGACCAGCAGCGGTTGCAGGTCTGCAGCTAGCAGGAGTTGCAAGGGTTGCCTAGCCTGGGTCTTTTTTGAGACCGCAACGGATGAGCCAGCTCACGTAATCTGCAAACTTTGCGATAAAAACTCAGTAGAGGGAAAAAGTGCAATAATTTGACTACTACATGCATGAACCTTCACATGCGCAATCAACATGCATTACTCTAGCAATCTCACTGCGATAAAATGCGGACCAGCCAACCTCAACAACGATCAGCTGCTCCATCAACCACATCCGCTGCTTCTTCCTCCTCCTCTGTTACTGTGCCAAGTATTGTCATGCAGGTCTCCCACCGCAGAACCTGTGCTTCTATACCTGCTCCAGTCAGGCTGAGTGAGAGCCCGTCAGCTGTAATGAAAGCAGACATGCCTGCTGTGTTTGTTTCACCGAGCACACCACATGTTTCTCAATCCACCGTAACATGTCCCCCTGCACCTCACTCACGGTCCTGCAGTTTGTCCGTTTCACCGTACTCTGCCCTCTCTCAGCACTGCAGCCAGCTCTCGGTCCCACAGTTGTGGTCACGTAAAAGATTGTTTCCTCCCACACATGACAAAGCTAAGAGGTGGAAATCCACCATCTCCAATCTGTTGGCCACGGAAATGGTGGTGTCAGGCCCTAATTTTTTTAACTGTGAACACTCCTGTATGGCTGCTTTTTTACTGAGGAGGTAACTGGAGAATCTAGAGGAAACCCCCGCAAACACGGGGAGAACATACAAACTACTTGCAGATGTTGTCCTCTATCATCATAAAGGAGTTAGCTCGTTGTCTAGGAGACCGACCTCCGCTGCTGTCTACCTTGTGAACATTGTGTTGAAGCTTGCAAGGTGTCACGGGTTTACCATGACAGAGAGGAGCCAGAAGACCACAGCATTGGATTACTCCCACTCCTGAAGTCATTAGAAAGAAACCTTTCACCTTCATGTTAATTGGTGCAGGGGTTAATCTGCTCAGTTGTGAGCTCCTGGAAGCTTAATGTGATTTATGCTCTCGGCAGATTTGTCCTGTGCATCTCCCCTACTGTGATAACGCTGTACCCCAACAGATCAGACTGTCGCCTACCGTGGAAACCTTTAAAAGGAAGCTGAAGACCAACTTTTTGTAACAAGCATACAATTTGCGGTAAGCCTCGCTCCCGCATACCGCTGAACGACTAGCTGTACCCTGACCTACTGTAATGACCCATTCTCATGCTGCACATAACACATCTGCATCTCTGGCTGATATGGGCATAAAAGGGGACAAACTTATGGTGTGGCACCCATGCTCCCCTGACCTCAACCCCATTGAGAACCTCTGGAGCATCATCAAAAGGAGTGTCTATGATGGCGGGAGGCAGTTCACATCTAAGCAACAGCTCTGGGAGGGTATTCTGTCCTCATGCAAAACAATTGAAGCAGAAACCATCCAAAACCTGACAAATTCAATGAATGAGAGAGTTCAGAAGCTCCTTTCGGACAAGGGGTCCTATGTGCAAATGTTACATCACCTAGAATAAAGTTTTGAGTTGAAAACTGTTTGATTTCAGTTTGTAATAACCTGCTAATGCTTATAATTTCAAAAATGACCATTTTTTGTTCTTTATTAAAATGAAAAGGTTGAAAACCCTGCTGTGCATAATAATTTGGAACATGCATTTTGAGTGCAGTTTGAGTTTTTTATTTTTTTTAAAAATATACTGTTATCATAGGCAGTTTGTACAAAAACCTTTCAATTGTACTCTAATAGTTATTTGACTGGAAAATTACAATGACTGAAATTCATATAGGTAATTTGGGAAAATCTGAGAAAATATTATTTGCATAATAATTTGGAACACAGTGTATTCAGGCATTCTTACATTCTGCACAGAGATAACTCACTTGTGCTTTACATAAATATTTACTACAACTAGAACATGTAATAGTTGTTTTATCACACGAAGATGGACAAATGCTGCATCTTTTCCTTTTTAGGCTGTGTTGAGCATGCTGCTGGATACGGTTCCTGGCTGCTGCTCCTTCACTTTGGGGTTTTACTTTTCCTAAAATAAATGGCATAACAAGTGACTTTCTTAATTCTTCCAGAAAGAGTCTTCATTTCTGCAGTTTATTGACGCTCCAATCAGGGTTTATTTCACGCCATAAAACCAATGCATTGTAGGCAGATACATTAAGAATGTTATAAAATAAAACCATTGGCCAGCGATTGGTTTTGTGTCTGCTTGTGTTTGTAGCTATTAGTTGATCTAGTGTATCAACTGCCCCTTTGGTGGAATTATAATCTAAAATCATATGCGGCTTTTTGTCATCACGACTACTTACCGCATTGTCATGGTGCATCGTGCTCATCAGAATGACCTGTTTGTTTTTTTGGGAAATGTAAGAAACCACTTTCGTATCTCCAGTAAAGTAAAACGTTGAACTATGAACATCTATTTTACCAAGGATACCTTCCGGCAGTTGAGGCTTGCTTTTTCTTACAGTGCTCAGCATTGTAAGTTTTCGTTTTAGCAACAGCTGCCCCAGTTGGTGTGATGTAAAGTTGTCACGTGTCACATTTTGTCCTCTTAGTCAATACGTCAAATCTGAAATGACTCATATTCCCTGATTCTTTTCAGGTTTTTCTCCAGGCATTTTTCCTGTATATACCTGAGGGTTTAGAGAGTATGAATTGCTGCTATCACAAAGTGTCCATATCTTGATGCCGTACTTTGCTGGCTTACTCGTGTGAATGGGCACCTACCTCAGAATGCCACAAGTTATTCATTCACAGTGACATTATCACTAGTATTGTATAATTTTGGAAGAATCTGTATCCATTTATCCCAAACTTCTCTAATAGCGGCTACTTATTAGAGAATTATCTGATGATAGCAGAGGACAATTTACCTGCCTGGGCAGAAGGCTGCAAGTTCCAAATTACATTTTTGCTTTTAAACTGAAGTACTTGAATCGGACTAGTTGTTCGGGTATAGTGCCTTATTAGATTCAACTTCAGAATCAGAATTCTCGGAATCACTCTCCCCGCCACTTATATGACCGTCATCTTTGGACACTTTCTCTTAGTTGGATAACTTCTTCAAAATCTGAGGCGTTGGCAAGCTTTTACAATTCAGCTTTAGTCCGTAAACGTCTTCGCCACATATCCAACCATCCAAATAATTGACACACGACTTTCACGGGGTTAAATCAGCATTGTGGAATAAAATAGCACTATATGAATAAACAACAACAATAATAATAATAAAGTCGCAAGAAACACTAACCAGTGTAGCAACAATAAGAGTTTATATGCTACAGCAAAACAGACATGCACAGACCTGTACTCACAGCCCATCCATCTGCAGTAACTTGCAAATGTATCGGGCGCACAGATCGGCAAGAACTGGAAATATTGATAAACAATAGTAGATGCAATAGATAATCCACAATAATACTATAGATTGTTTATGTGACTGAAAATATGACAGGATATCTGTATAAAACACTATCGGGTCATATTGACCCGAACAGTACATGTGTAACAATTATTATTTCATACAGAAAGTGTTAAAAAAAAACAACACTCATAATAACAACACCTATCTACAAACAAACTGACCTAACCATAATTTTCAGATCCCCATAATAATGAATCTGCAGCTTGTCAAACTTTTTTTTGAGTCAAATAGACTCGAACAGTACATTAGGGTTCAAGAAAAACTAACAGGTCTGAGAGAGACAGAATTCTTGATGGTAGGTTAGTGATCAAATACTTATTTCATGCAATTAAATGAAATTTTATTATTTAAAAATCATACAATGTGATTTTATGGTTTTTATTTTTAGATTCTGTCTCTCTCAGTTGAAGTGTACCCACTATGACAGAGTCACTGGTGATATATGTAAGGGGAGATATGTTTCACTGCGGCTACTAGCTTCAGTGAACTGAACCTACAAATTTTCTCCAGCATGTTATGTGTTGGGGGTTAAATCACCATTTTAAAAGAGAGCGTTTTTTTGTGAATGACCATTATGAAGGGTGGGAGGTCATTCACCATATCTCCACCTCAAGGGTGTGGCTGGAGGAGTTAAATCTCTAGCATTGAGGTTTTTTTCGGGTGTGAGTTTGGAGAAGGAAGTCTCCAGACTGTGTGGAACTTCAGCTCATGAGGAGCTGAAGTGTGCTGCAACTTAAGCGGGTGAATCCCGCATTCATATGGACTGTGCTATCGATTAGCTTTTGTTTTGCCATTATGCCAGCAAGGCCGTGTTTAATTTTGTGGAACCTGCAGTGCTTTATGCTGTTTTAAATAAACCTGCAGACGAAAACGTTCCTGTGTCTACTTCTGAAAGCAGCCAAGTGAGTCAATCTACCGCGGTTGGTGAGAGAGTGCTTGCAAGATTCCAGGAACACGTGTACCTGCCACAGACAGCGGTGGATGTCCTGGGTAAAGGCAGTCAGCCAGCGAGAGATGTCTGGCAGCATGGAGGGGCTAATCAAGCATCTGGTCCAAAACCAACAGCAACAACACCAACAGCACCTGCAGCAGTTACAGCAGCTCCGAGAGCAGCAGCAGCAGAGCCAGCAGCACATGCAGCAGCAGCACCGGAAGCAGCAGCAGGTACAGCAGGACACAAACTCCTGCTGCAGCAGATCCAACAGCAGCAAGGGCAGATGGAACTTCTAGCAGGTGAGGTCCACAGCAGATAAACCACCCCTCCCCCAACTCCAGGTGATGTCTCATATGTCCAGAAGGTGGTAAAGCGAGCTATGCAAAAGATGACCCCAGGTGATGATGTTGAGGCATTTTTGACTGTGTTCAAAAGGGTAGCAGAGCGGGAGAAGCTGCCGCCGGAGCACTGGGCGTAGGTGCTGGCCCCCTATTTAACGGGTGAACCCCAAAAGGCTTATTATGACCAGGATGCACAGGAGTATGCCAAGTTAAAGACAGAGATATTGGCACGCTCAGGAATGACTATGTCTGACGGAGCAAAAAGGGTCCACTACTGGGTGTATGCTGGCGACAAACTCCCTCGCTTGCAGATGTTTGACTTGCTTCATCTAGTCCAGAAGTGGTTGCAGCCAGAGTCTTCCTCTCCTGCCCAGATGGTTGAGCATGTTGTGATGAACAGATTCATCCATTCTCTTCCCAGGCTGGTGCAGACCTGGGTTGCCCAGGGCAACCCTCGGAGTGTGAACGACCTCGTTGGCCTTGTAGAGAGGTACCAAGTGGTCGAGAAATCCCTTGGGAAACCGGACATAATCACTTCCCCATACTGGAGTACCCAAAGGAAGGCAGGCTCACCACGTAAGGGGTCTAGAGTCACAAACGGGGTCGTCCCAATTCCGCTGAGGGCCCCGCAAAGACTGTTGTTAAGGATCTGGTATGTTGGCGTTGTCATAATCCTGGTCACGTAGCCTCCCAGTGCCATATGTTCCCTGAACCAATGGACTGCAGCTTAGACCGACGCTGTTCCTATTACGCCTATCCGGCCTGTAGTGTAGTGTGGACTGTCAACCTGGTGAGGGGCCACAGGCATGTGCTGTGTCCATTAATGGGGTGATAGTGCTTGGACTATTGGACTCTGGGAGTCTGGCAACCCTAATCAGTGCCACCGTTCCCCACCAGCTGATCCCTGCCAAAACTGTGGGTGTTCGCTGCATACATGGGGATGCCAAGGACTACCCTGTGGCCAGAGAAAAAAGGGGTCCGTATCGAGTTGGTTGGGTACAAGCCAGATCCCTCGGGAAGAAACCCTGTTGAAGTCAAAGGTGGATGAGTTTACCCTGTGTGTCCTTGCCGGAAAGAGGACGAGACTCTGACCGAGGAGGCCGACCTCCCTGAGTTAGAGGTGTCTGGAGAGAACTTTCGGTCTGCTAAAGTTCGGGATTTGACCTTAAAGGGGGCATGGGACAAGGTTACTGTCTGTAATGGGGTTACGCAAGAGCCAGGGGCAGACACCAGGTTCCCACACTTTGCAGTTCAGGGGGATTTAGTGTATTGGGTGACCAAACTAAGGGGTGGTGAGATAGTGGAACAGTTGTTAGTTGCAGGACCATACTGACAGAGGGTATAAAATGGCCCATTCACATGTTCTGGTGGAACACCTGCGGGTCGAGAAAACTCAGGAGAGGATAATGAGTAGGTTCTATTGGCCAGAGTGTTACTGGGAGATCCGAGACTATTGCAGGTCCTGCCCCACCTGCCAGATAACCGCGCCCTCCTCCCACTTCCGTAGTCCCCTAGTCCCACTACCTGTGATAGAGGTCTCCTTTGAGAGGATTGCCATGCACCTCTTGGGTCCCTTAGTTAAATCGGCCCGGGGCCACCAGTACATCATGGTGGTCATGGGCTATGCGACATGGTACCCCAAAGAGGTACCACTAAGGAACTCGTCAAGTAAAAGTATAGCCCAGGAACTGGTCCATATTTTTGCTGGGACAGCTCTGCCAAAGGAGATTTTGACAGACCAGGGAACCCCCTTTATGAGCAAAGTGATGAAGGAGCGGTGTAAGGTCCTTCAGATTGCTCAGCTACAGACCTCAGTTTACCATCCACAGACGGACGGCTTAGTAGAGCTCTTTAACAAGACCTTAAAGGCGATGCTCAGGAAGGTCGTTGAGAAGTATGGGCGAGACTGAGACTACCTGCTTCCGTTTCTGCTCTTCTCCGTCAGAGAAGTTCCTCAAGCCTCCACTGGCTTCTCTCTGTTCAAGCTCTGTTATGGTCAGCATCCACGAGGACTCCTCAACGCCAAACTAAACCTGGGAGGCCGAGGTCACACAGCACCGGACCATCATTGAGCACGTCGCCCAGTTGCAGGAGAGAATGGCGAAAGTGATGCCCATCGTGAAGGAACATCTCCTCCAGGCGCAGGAAGCATAGGCAAGGGTGTATAACCGATCAGCAAGGCTGAGGCAGTTCCAGCCTGGGGATCGCGTTCAGGTGCTTATTCCCACCGTTTAGAGCAAGTTCCTGGCCAAGTGGCAAAGTCCACCAGCCTGACCGAAGAAAGCCGCACCAAGTATATCATGTGAACTTGCTCAAGCCATGGCGAGATCGGGAAACGCTGGGAGCTCCTTGTTTGGAAGCCAGTCCCAAAGCCAAAGTGGAAGACGTCATGATAGCAGGGACTCTATCGCCAGCCCAGAAGCAGCAGGATAGATATAGTAGCTGCTGCAACGCAACCGTGACCTGTTCTCTGAGTTGCCGGGGCGTATACAGGTGGTTGTGCTGACAGAAGCGCTTGTTAGAGTAAACCTTAAGCCCTATAGGATTCATGAAGCCCGCCGTGAGGTGATCTCAACCGAGGTGAAGAGGATGCTGAACCTCGGTGTGATAGAGGAATCAAAGAGCGGATGGTCGAGTCCCATCGTTCTCGTGCCAAAGCTCAACAGGGAGTGGAGATTTTGTAACGACTACCACAGGCTGAATGAAGTATCCAAGTGTGACGCATACCCAATGCCTTCGTCGATTAACTCATTCAGAGGCTTGGACCTGCGAGGTACATTACCCCCCTGACCTGACGAAGGGCCACTGGCAAATCCCCATGTCCCAGAGGGCCAAGGAGAAGACGGCTTTCTCAAAACCTGATGGGTGTTTCCAATACACTCAAATGCCTTTTGGACTGCATGGGACCCCAGCCACCTTCCAGAGGGCCATGGATCGGATCCTAGCCCCACATAGGAAGTATGCCGCAGCCTACCTTGATGACATTGTGGTCTTTAGCCCAGATAGGGCTAGTCATCAACCAAAGGTACAGGCGATTTTGGATACTCTGAGGAAGGCAGGGTTTACTATAAATCCAAAAAAATGTGCCATTGGGAAGTAAGAGGCCAAGTACTTAGGCTACATCATCGGGAGAGGCAAAATCAAGCCGCAAGTGAATAAGGTCGAGGCAATCCAGAACTGGCCGCAACTGCTCTCCAAGAAGCAGGTGAGAGCGTTTCTTGGAATTGTGGGATATTACCAGCAGTTTATCCCAAATTTTGCCATGATAGCCATGCCACTTATGGATCTTCTCAAAGGCACCAAAACAACGATGGTGAAATGGTCGGTTGAAACGGAGACGGCGTTCCAACAGCTGAAGCTGGCACTGTGTAAGCAGCCGGTCCTGGTCGCACCAAAGTTTAATAAAGAATTTGTGGTCCAGACAGACTCTTCAGAAGTTGGCCTAGGAGCCATGCTTTCCCAAGAGATAAATGGGGAGGAACATCCCATCCTGTATATGAGCTGGAAGCTCTCTTCATACAAGAAAAACTACGCTATAGTACAGAAAGAATGCTTAGCCGTAGATACACAAAGATATTACCTACTAGGCCTTGCCTTTTTGAGATGGTTGAGGGAAAAGAAGGGTAAGAATGTCCTGGTGACTAGGTGGTTCTTAGGTCTCCAGGACTTTAATTTTCACGTGGAGCATAGACCTGGGAAGTTACACGGTAACGAAGATGCCCTCTCCAGAATTCCCTGTTTGGTGTCTGAAGGTGCCCAAACCCTCGGCTTTGGGCAGAGGGGGGGAATATGTGACAGAGTCACTGGTGATATATGTGAGGGGAGATATGTTTCACTGTGACTACTAGCTTCAGTGAACTGAACCTACAGGTTTTCCCCAGCATGTTATGTGTTGGGGGTAAACCACCATTTTAAAAGCTGAGTGAGTCAATCTACCACACTACGATAAAAATTACAAACCTCTCCATTTTTTGTAGGTGGGAAAACTTGCAAAATCAACAGTGTATCAAATACTTATTTTCCCCACGGTAACATTTCTCCCTCCACTCTTCCCCTCCGCAATAATTTGCCACTACATCCCCTGAATTAAAATAACATACTCCCTGTTGCATAATAATTAATAATCCCCCATAACTGAAACCCACCTGCAATAATCATTCACCTTCCCCAGGGATTATAACCATATATCCCCTGTAGTATAATTAAAGGGTTAACCTTCGTCAGGCTGCATAATTTTACAAAAATATCTCGACCCCTTATCTCAGAAGGGGGTGGAAATATTTTATTGAAATTTGGCCAATATATTCTGGACCAAAACTGCAGAGATGTCACGAAATTTCAGCCCTCTACGGCTTTTCGAAAAAAAAAGTTATTGCAATTTTAAAATGGAATAGTTACAATTGTACCTACTCAGCCGGACGAAGGTTAAAGAAAATTGAAAAGTTATCCCCTTTACAGTCATGGCCTAACGTGTTGGCAGCCTTGAACTTGTTCCAGAAAATGGAGTATTTCTCCCACAAACTTATTGCAATTACACATGTTTTGTTATACACATGTTTATTTCCTTTGTATGTATTGGAACAACTCAAAAAAAAAGAGAAAAAAAAGCAAATTGGACATAATTTCACACAAAACCCCAAAATAAATGCAATGCCCACACCTGTTGCTTGCTGCAGGTGAGTTTGAACGAGCATCACATGGTTGAAACAAAGTTGTTTACCCACAATTTTGGAAAGGTGCAAACAATTTCGTCCAACCCATTTTGGGGCTTTGTGAGAAATTATGTCCAATTTGCCTTTTTTTCGCAGTTTTTTGCGTTGTTCCAATACACACAAAGGAAATAAACATGTGTATAACAAAGCATATGTAATTGCAATTATTTTCGGGGAGAATTACTTCATTTTCTGGGTCAGTTTCTAGGGTACCAACACTTTCGGCCTTGACTGTATATAGGAATGAGGATAGCATGATGATTTCTGGGTGTCTAATCGTTTGGGGGCTTTGGAGCAACCAGATAAGGGTTCCAGAATGCCGTCCTCAATAGAGTGGAGGTGTACATATGCGGCCTCCGCCGCATGCATTGTTGGTGGGACTGTTGATTCCCAGACGACTTCTCCCTGCCCACTGCCAGTAACTGACATGTCTCTCTCTATACGCACACCCAGGGAGCTACCCGTCACTCAGAACAAGCTGGCAGGAAGAGGCCGCCACTGACCCACCTGACCGATTAGTCTCCCTTACAGAGGGCTTTTAAAATATGTTTTTCTCTAAAACAACTCAAACATACCTGGTTGAAATCATACAGCCAATGTCTGATATATTCTTCCCATGGTTCAGGCAGCATGTATGAGTTTCCTTTTAAAGAAGGCTCGTTCACACTACCGTATTTTCGGTTCGAGTGCTGTCCATGAAAAAACGCACCGCACTTGGACCAGTGCTATTCAGTGGGGCACTACAGATGAACGTTGTTTTCACTGACCGAATCTGTATGTGAAGAAAATCGCAGCATGCACCCATTTCTTCCGTAAATTGGATGAGACTCGTCCATTCAAGTCTATGGGTGTGTGAAAAAAATCGGATACCAAACATATATTATGTTTTTTATAGATACTTTGCAATACTGTAACATAGGAAACCGTAAATGGTCTTATAAATTATTAACAGCTGCTGTAAAACAACGGATTTCTGAATGAAAATCTTAACGATTTTTTATATGCTCGTGTGAACCAACCCTAAGGTGCATTTCAATAAGCCATTTTCAGCGCATCAATGTACTTTATAAGTGCTGATTATCATATAACTAGTCGTTCGGTGCCCATTTATTAGGTAATGTACAGAGGCAAATGAACAATGATGGGAACAGAGGGTAGCACGGTGGCTCAGTGGTTAGCATTGTAGCCTTGCAATGCTGGGGTCCTGGGTTCATATCCCACCAAGGACAACATCTGCAAGGAGTTTGTGTGTTCTCCCCGTGTTTGTGTGGGTTTCTTCTGACCCTACAAAAGCATGCTGATAGGGAATTAGGTTGTGGTCACCAAAGGGGACAGTGATGAAGATGCCCATACAGTGTTGTGGAATTAATGGTGCTATCTATGGTAAATGAGTATAATAAAAAAAGCAACTGCTGGTATGTTTGTTCTGTCCTCACACATTATGATGTTTTCAGCAGTCCATCCCCTGTTTGCACAAAACAAGCCTATCACCCAACAAGAAAGTGTTTGTCAATTGGTGTTCCACATACCATGAGGAAATCTGAACCTGGCTCTATTTTATTATAAAATACTCCTTTTCTTATTGTCGTTTGTCTAGACTTGGATGTGTCTGATAGTCCAATTCATTTAAGTTTAGGCAAGGGCTGAAGTTTGCTAATCAGTAATTTCTTCAAATTCTGAACGTAAGAGGCTCTGTGAGTATCTTTGTGCTCATCCGCATAGTGGACGGATGCAAGAGCTATCTGCCATTTACATGCACTACTCTGCTCTGTAAGGCAGTTTGCCCACTATGAGTTTTCAGTGAGTTTTTGATGCTGGATGTTTTTGAACAAATGCAAGTAACCTATGGGTGCAGAAATGGTGCAGAAACTCTGCAACATCAAAAACTCACCAAAAAGTTTGTGGGAACGTAGCCTAAAATGGTGCAGACTAGAGCATGGTCCCATTTTTTCCACATGTACAGAGGTCCATAAAGAAAATCTCCCATATGCACTAGCACTTAGGTAACAATTGGTCGGTGTTCAGTCTGCGTGTGGTCCATTGCACACATACATAGCACACGGACCAAATAAAACATTTGTGTGATCGTATCCTTATAGTGTAAAGAATACATGAATCCTTTCTAGAATACAGAGATCCTCGTTGTTAATAAGGTTTGTCTAGTCTTTTTTGTTATCATTTGTAATAAAAAAGTTTTGTTTTTTTTCCCCAGATAAGCGCACAGACAAATCCGCAGTATCTGGTGCTATCAGGCTGCACATTAGCGTGGAGATTAAAGGCGAGGAGAAGGTGGCTCCATATCATGTACAATACACTTGTCTACATGAGGTTTGTAAACAGGCTTTCCATACCGATCATCATTCACCTGTTGCATGAGAGAATATTCCTGTGGATTTTATCACTTTGTATTTGGTTTCAGTGAACAACAATATTGGGACATCATCAGTAATTCACATTTTCTTTTCTTTTAGAACCTGTTCCATTTCCTTACAGATGTACAGAACAATGGGGTTGTAAAAATTCCTGATGCCAAAGGGGATGATGCCTGGAAGGTTTACTTTGATGAGACTGCACAGGAAATAGTGGATGAATTTGCAATGAGATATGGAGTGGAGTCAATATACCAAGCAATGACGTGAGAAACGGTCATTTTGGGTGGATGGGTTGATGAGAGATGTTCCATATACAGTTGTCAACACTAGTCCATATTTAAAGGGAAACTGGCACCAGGTTTTAACACCTGATCTGAGAGCAGAATAAGGTAGTAACAGAGACCCTGATTCCAGCAATGTGTCACTTACTGGGCTACTTGCTGTAGTTTTGATGAAATCACTATTTTATTAGCAGGAGATTATCACTAAAGGACTAGTAAACCTGCTGCCATATATTTCTGCATGTTCATGAGCTCTTTATAACCCTACCCCCACCACTGATTGTGAGCTTCCTATCTATGCACAGTGTACACAGAAAGCTGCCAATCAATTGTGTGGGTGTTTTTATACAGAGCTCAGCATTCAGAGATCTAGAAGATCTGCAGCAGCTGAAGCAGTTTTAAATCATAACTGCAGCAAGAAGTGACACATCACTGGAATTGGGGTCTCTACCCCTGCAGTGTGCTGCTCTCAGATAGGGTAGCAAAAATCCGGTGACAAATTCTCTTCAAAACTAGTAGCTTTTTATACAAGAAACATTAATTCTAAAACATTAAAATAATTGACAGATATGTCTTCAGATTTGTACTGTTTACACAGTTGTGCTACCTTGCCTTCCTTACTTTTGTCAAGTTGCAAAAGTATCACATCTGTGTTCCTGTACAGCTCACTACAGCTCTGTAAAATGCACGTACTGAATAGGCCAACAGCTAATTAGGAGCCACGTCATTGTAGATATGTCTCCCTGTGGCAACCGCTACAAAAGATAATTGGTGTACGTATGTGCATTCTTTTTTTACTTTATTCATGTTTTTATAAGCTACAAAAAGTCAGATTAGATAGATTGTACAACAATTGAGCAAATGATCAGAAATAAATCTGTCACTCCATTCCTGTTTTCGTATGCTTAAAAAATAATCCTAGACAGTGGGAGCTCATTAAATGGTTGAGCTTTTCTACAAAAATAGCCTAAAGAAAGCTCTGAATGTTGCCCTCCTGTAGTTCTTTCCATACACAGTAGCAGTGCTCCAGTAACAAAAGAATTATAAAAGTCATGACTACTGTGAAGTATAAAACACATTGAAGTCACTTCTAAATTCCTTTGTATTTATTTTTGCTGAAAATGCTGGGGTAGGGAGTATTATTCCATGTGTAGTTCATAAAAGAAGGTACATTATTTCATAGTATAAACACACGCTTTACAAAAATAAAAATTGCTTACCAAAGTGGAAAATGATTTTGCCACCAGTATAGAAAGAGAGTTTGCCTTACCGAATGTTTAATTCATGTTGAGCTGGGTACACAATGTAATAGTGGCTGCAGAGCAAAATACAACCTTCTTTTTTTATTTTTTTATTTCGCTTCTCCATTGCGGAGATATTAGCAATAGCGATGAGAATCAGAGTTTCTAGATGTAACAGATCTGAGAAAGCTAATCCCGCCCACACCACAGCTTTCTGTGTACATTGTATATTGCCTGTAAGCTGCTTATCAGAGGAGGGGGTGTGGTCAAACCACTTGCCAGGAGGGCGCTAGTCTGGGCAGTGATAAAGACCTAGTGATAAAATCTTCATAGTTTGTAAACAACATCACACAGCCTAATAAATGACACATCACTGAAATCTGTGTCTCAGCCTCTACATTATGTTGTCGTCAGATTACATGGCAAAAACCTGCTGACAGATTCCCTTTCACAAAAGTTAACTCATTAGGTGCCAAA
Organism: Phyllobates terribilis; assembly: GCF_046119375.1. Taxonomy (NCBI): domain Eukaryota; kingdom Metazoa; phylum Chordata; class Amphibia; order Anura; family Dendrobatidae; genus Phyllobates; species Phyllobates terribilis. The sequence goes on along the minus strand of NW_027362761.1, from coordinate 718,829,704 downwards.
TATTTTTGTTGCAAATAGCTCTGCAACAGAGATGCAAAATTAAAAAAATATATACAAAAAACCGTATTATTCCGCTCTGTAGCCAGGATTACATCATGTGTTCAGGTCAACATGAAATATTTGAAAGGGTGATTCCAGACATTGCACTTCTTTCCATACTGTAAGTTAGCTTACAGTCAATAGGACAATATGGAACAACTGCAAAATGTGATTTTTGGGATGAAGAGTTGCTTTTTTTTCTGCTTTTTTTCAAAACACATCATGCTCAAGCTGTAGCTTTTTCATGTGGTTTCCTAATGGTTTCTCTATTAGATTTATGAAAGAGCACATGTAAAAAAAATAATTGAATTACAAAGAACTAAACATCATAAACTGTATGAAAATCATTGACTTCTTTAAAAGACAAAAAAGGCAGCAAAAGAAAAGTGTGAGAACAAGACCTAAGACTATATAAACACTGTCTTAGGTGCCATGAGGCATGTGCACAATAGTGGTCATTATTGATGCAATATATTGTATGTTATTTGCAGCTCTGTATAGGAAAGCGCAGCCTGCTGCTCTTTAGTTTACAGTTAAAGGAGACTTTTCACCAGTTTAAATATGTTAAATTGGCCACCCCATGGAAAAGGGACTGAAGACCTGAATAAAACATAGTTTATATTTGCTTTACCATTGAGAAGATAATAGGCTTGATTCAACAAGACCGAAATTGTTAACGCCGGTCAGGATAAGGAATTAGGCTGGAGTCAGAACCTTCCGAATCGCAAAGAGTCTTACGCTGCTTCATGAAACAAGAGCGCCGGACGAGTAACGTACACCTCTGTGTGCTCCTCATAAATCCTACTGGAGAAAGATTTGTGGCCCAGGGAATACCACCGCTCATCATTAAATTGATGAGTGGTGGTCGCCACACCCCCAGCCCACTTTCTTGGAGGTAGGTGAAAATGGTGTGAGAACGCCAAAAGTCACATAATTTTAGCGTAGCTGCCACTTGTGTCTGGGTCCGCCTCCACCGAGCTGGGGAGTAATAGTGGCCAACGGTCATGGGGGTCCTGCCGGCTGGCAGGCCGTCCTCGGCAGAGGAAAAATGGGAAAGTTGTGGAAAAGATGCAGGATCAGCCTGCCTCAATAAGCAATCTCCAGACCACAGGTGCAACAGGAAAAAACTTGCTTCTACTGGAGCAGTTGATGATGATTACAGTTCTCGACAGTTATTCAGTACACTGAGCCAAGAGCCTCTCATGGTGTGATGAATCCAGCTCTTTTCCGGCAATGTGTAGCAGCTCTCCTCACTCCGGCTGCATATAGCACTATATGTGCAGTAAACGTCTCCTCTCAGCCTGGACCTTGGCATCCACGGCACCTCTGGCTTACAGGAAATTACCTCAGCTCTCTTCCCACCACTGGCAACTAAGGATCCTCCATAGACATCCCTCTCCTGATCCCTAACTAATGGCGTCTGGCAGTTGGGCACTTCTTGAACTACACAGGACACTATGTTCCACGCGGCTGCACAGATTTCGCTGGGGTCCCGACAGCGACCGCAGTGAAGGCACTGGCTGGCCTCATTTATCTCCAACTCAATCCCAGGGGAGCAGTATTGCTTCTCCAGGGCTTGGTAGTTCTCCTGTGGTGGCTGCTACCCACCAGACTACACAGACTAGCAACTAATTGCATCTGTGTAAAAATGGCTGAAAAGCTGGCTTCTCACACCATCAGAGTTCACGGACATTTGTGATGCCTGACTTTGCAGGGCGCAACAGTTGCACCAAAATTATGCAACTTTTCAAAACTTTTTACACAAGAATACAGGCATAAAAGCTTTGATGAATTGGGCCCATTGTCTTGTAAACTTTATTGTGGTTATTATGCTAATTTCTCTTTCAACCAAAGAGAGGGTTAGTGACGCACCCCCTGGGGCCGTGGGGTACTCAGTAGCCGGGCCGGTCGGTTCTTTTAGGATAGTCAAGGCGGCGTGACCCGGAGATAGTTCAGCTGTCCATGAGTAGAGCTAGGCCTCAGGGCAGTTAAATAGGAATTTTTGATGTTGGTGGTGTAGTGCAAGGCAGGTGACGCAGATTAAGTCTAGGACACAGCGGGGTGCAGTCTTCAAGTTTTTACTCACAGTTTTTACGGTGCTCCAGGTTACAACTGCTAGCCATGTTATAACAGCCCACCGAGTCCTGTGTCCTCCGGGGAAGTGATCCAGCAACTCTCAGATAACTTGGGTGCACTTGATCGGGACCCCTTTCTTGTATACCTTCCCTGGTCGTCTCTCTGCGCTGGCTCTCGCCCTCCTGCCCTGCGCCTCACACACAGTGTCCCGAGCCAGTGGCCCCAGGCCTTGTCTGGCGACGTTCTCTCTGTCCCCTTGGTCCTATATGGCCACCTTTTCATCGAATGTGTGTGGTTTTGGCTATGGCACTTAGAGATACCGCAACCTCCGGTTTGCTAGCTGAGTCCTGCAGTTCTCCACTTTTCTTATTCTGGGGCCGGTCCCCTATAGCGACCTGATCCCTTCACGGTCGGCGTGAACTCGGGCGCACAGGTGGACTCCGCACTTCCCGTGCCCTTATGATCCTTTCTCTGTCTCTGGAGACCTTCTCTCTGACTCCCTCGCTCCTCTCGTTCTTTCTCTTACTGGGCCCCTCTGACTGGACCCTCACTCTTCAACAGTCCTCACTCACTGCGCTCTTACTCCTAGGACCCCTTCTCTCTTCACTCCCTGTGGCAGACTCCTATCACCAACTGCTCTGACTGACTGACTTTCTAGATCTTTCTACCCGTCTTTTTATACTACCTGTCATGTGACCCACATCACCAACTGTCACTCTACATGGTCCCCTCTACCTTCAATCCTTCCTTCAGTGCTCCCCTAAACTACTTCCTCCACCCAGCTCCTCTACCTAGTTCCCCCCTCCAGATAGGGACAGGGACTGTGCTCTCCCTCAGGAGCAATCTCGCCCTTCCCTACTGGAGTGATGTCGTGTTGGATGTGGGTGTGTGGGTCCCGGGTAGTGCTCCCTACTTAGCTGAGAGTGGGGTACCACACCTCTGGCTGAGATGCAGTACCTCTGTGGCGACTGGACCCGCAGGGGCGCCAAATTAGCAACGATTCTTCTCTGGCTCGTTGACTTTTTCCCTGTATGATGTTGCCGAATCATATGAAGGCAACATTATATAGGGTGAAAAAAAAGAAAACCCTGAGTGCTACGGCGTACTAAGCGAAGGGGACACATGACTGTAGGAAGGAGGGGACTCTCAAATCTTAGCGTTTTTATTATATATATTTATATTGATTGTATTAGTTTGGGTGTTTCTCCTTTTAGACATAGCAGTCCATTTGCATGCTTGGTTTCTTATTACTGTTGATATCAGATACAGTGTTATTAGTGCAGTATACAGATGCTGCTGTATGCAGGTTATTAGTACCCCTCCATGTATATAGCTTACATGTTGTATACTGATCTATGATCTCTCTGATATCAGATACCGTGTTATTAGTGCTGTATACAGATGCTGCTGTATGCAGGTTATTAGTCCCCATCCATGTCTATAGCTTACATGTTGTATACTGATCTATGATCTTTCTGATATCAGATACCGTGTTATTAGTGCTGTATACAGATGCTGCTGTATGCAGGTTATTAGTCCCCCTCCATGTCTATAGCCTACATGCTGTATACTGATCTATGATCTTTCTGATATCAGATACCGTGTTAATAGTGCTGTATACAGATGCTGCTGTTTGCAGGTTATTAGTCCCCCTCCATGTCTATAGCCTACATGCTGTATACTGATCTATGATCTTTCTGATATCAGATACCGTGTTAATAGTGCTGTATACAGATGCTGCTGTTTGCAGGTTATTAGTCCCCCTCCATGTCTATAGCCTACATGCTGTATACTGATCTATGATCTTTCTGATATCAGATACCGTGTTAATAGTGCTGTATACAGATGCTGCTGTTTGCAGGTTATTAGTCCCCCTCCATGTATATAGCCTACATGCTGTATACTGATCTATGATCTTTCTGATATCAGACCACCATGTTATCAGTGCTGTATACAGATGCTGCTGTGTGCAGGTGATTAGTTACATGTCTCTATATGTGGAGACCAGGAATCTGTATGAGATAATATGGAGCTTTAGTCTATCACTATTATCCACAGCCTGCTGAAGCTTTAGAAGTTGGTAATGTCAGTAACCTCATAGTGTCCGGTCACATATATAAATGTATACATAAATGACACTGCTTACCAGGGGTGGATTAAGAGTAGCCAGGGCCCCGGGCAGTTTAGAAGGCTTGGGCCCCCCCAGATACCGGATGAATCACGTGACATGTCACATGATCCCATTTGATAGATCATGTGATAGGTCATGTTAGTAACACACGCAAATTTTTCTCTTATGTACAGCGCCATACATAACAGAGCAGGGGTGAGAGACAGTGACTGTTCTGGAGGCCGAACCAATAGGCTGAAATTAATTCTGCTCAATATTACCATAGTATCTATAATATACTTACCTAGTAATGTCTTCACATCCAGTTCCGTCCAGATGTGTCCGGAGCCCAGAATTCCAAGTGGCAGAAGTTCGTCGACCGCCATTTTGGGACACTCAAGTGATGGGTGTCTCAATATGGAAACCGCTGGTGGTACCAGCCTCTTGCGCGGTACCACCAGCGGAACACCGTCGAGAACATGTCGTACATGCCGCCTCCGGGATTAGCTGAATGATTCACTGACCGCCGCCATCTTTGTACAGGAGGAGCACATGCGCAGTTTTAATGTGACCGCCGCTATCTGCCTACACAAAGATGGCGGCGGTCTGATTTACTGCGCGGGGAGAAAGCTCAAACGAGAGAACACATGAGGGAAGACAGCACAGGGGTGAAAAGAGAGAGCAGACAATGGGGAGAGCACATGGGGCACACAGGTCAAAGAAGAGATCACATGAGAGGAGAAGACAGCAGATGGGGAGAGAGAAAGCACACAGGGGGGAGACAGCTCAAACGGGGCAGCACATGAGCGGAGAACACAGCACAGGAAGGAGAGAGACAGCAGACAAGGGGGATAGCACATAGGGTAGACAGGTCAAAGAAGAGAGCACAGACTTGAGAAGTCAGCACATGGGGGATAGGGGGGGGGGAGAGATTCTCAGTGCTGCAAAGCCTGCCCCCATCGTGACATTACCGCCCTCCCGATGCCATAGCATCGGGCCTCCATCTAGTAAAAAATAATTATTATTCATAATTGTATGACTTAATATTGAGCAGAATTAAGTATCCTGACATCCCCTTATATACAATATGAGCCCCCACATAGCCCTCTCAATCAACAACCAAAGTGATCAATCTATGAGGCCCTTATACATGTAAGCCCTAACAAATAAAAAAACTTGAAAAATTTTCTTTTTATTTAGTTTAAAAACCCCAAAACATACAGACATAAATACACACACCTAGCACAGAAAAACAGTGATATAAAAAAGAGCAGAAATGCGGGGAGTTGGGGACTAGTTTTGCCCTTCACAATTCCCTTCTTGACAGCGGAGGTTGGCACCCTAAGTTTACATGGTATGGTGCCCCCGCTCCTCGTCGACTGCCCCTCTGTAGCCCGACCACTACTTTAACTGACCAGGCATTCTCAATAGGTGATCAGATGATATTTAATAAACATTTATAAAATATAGATACTAGTAACCCTTCAGATCATAAATGGCCAGTTAAGTGGCAGTGTAATTAAGTCACAAAACATCCATATACCTCACAGACACGTGAGGTATATAGCCCCTACATACAGTATGAGCCCCCACGCAGCCCCGTACATACTATTTGAGCCTCCACAAAGCTCCCTATGTACAGTATGAGTTCCCACATAGCTACCTAGATTCAGTATGAGAACTCATTTAACTACCTATATACAGTATAAGCCCCTCATAGCTCCCTGCACAGCCCCAGCATGCATCCCCACACAAGTAACATCACCCCCTTCTCCACCCAGGCACTCAGCATACAGCCCTACATGAGTGACATTATCCCCTTCACTATGCAGCCCCATGTGAGTAGCATCACTCCTTTCACAACACATCCCGCAGCCCCACGCAGCCACCTTGCATGCAGCCTCACAAGAGTGAGCCCCTCCACAGCCCCCTTCTCCACAATGCCCCTCATCATCATCATCCCCATCATCATCATCTCCCCTCCTCACAGCCCCCATCATCATTCCCCCTCCTCACAGCCCCCATCATCATCATTCCCCCTCCTCACAGCCCATCATCATCATCATCCCCCTTCCTCACAGCCCCATCATCATCATCCCCTCTCCACACAGACCCTCATCATCATCATCATCCCCCCTCCTCACAGCCCCCATCATCATCCCCCCTCTCCACACAGACCCTCATCATCCCCCTCTTCTCAATACAGCCCATCATCACCTTCCCTATGCAGCCTCACGCATATAACATAAACCCTTTTTCTGTGAAAGCCCCCCCCATAAGTAGCCTTATACAAGTAGAAGTGGCCATTTCCCTATACAACCCTCCATCATGCAGCCCCCATACAATACCATCATCCACACTTCTATGCACCCAATATTCATCCTCAACCCACTCACACTGAGCCCTGTGTCCTCATTCCCACCTGCACACAGCTCCATTATGCAGCCTATCTGTCCGCTTCATCAGCCACAGCTCCAGCTCCACGCTGCTTCTTGCTATCGGGTCTTCACTGGATTGAAGGAAGCCCCGCCCCTTCCGGTGACATCATCCCCTCAAAAAATCAACTCTACTCTAGACGCTACCGAGCTGCAGATGTCGGTGCACAAAGGATTATATGAGGGCAGTCTGGCTATGGGCCCCCTGGAGCCTCGGGCCCCGGGGCCCCAGGCGGTAGCCCAGATTGCCCTCATTATAATCCGCCTATGCTGCCTACTGTCCCTAGTTTGCCAGAAAAATCCCAGAAATAGAATTACAAATGGGATGAGGATTTTTAATTTATGCACAAAGCTGACATTTTGTTTGTTCAGTGATCTGTATGTATTTGACCATGTATATATGAGCTCGATCATATATTATGTGTACTGGAGGGACATACAGTGGTGGCCAAAAGTATTGGCACCCCTGCAATTCTGTCAGATAATACTCAGTTTCTTCCTGAAAATGATTGCAATCACAAATTCTTTGGTATTATTATCTTCATTTAATTTGTCTTCAATAAAAAAACACAAAAAGAATTGTCCTAAAGCCAAATTGGATACAATTCTACACCAAATCTAAAAAAGGGGGTGGACAAAAGTATTGGCACTGTTTGAAAAATCATGTGATGCTTCTCTAATTCGTGTAATTAACAGCACCTGTAACTTACCTGTGGCACCTAACAGGTGTTGGCAATAACTAAATCACACTTGCAGCCAGTTAACATGGATTAAAGTTGACTCAACCTCTGTCCTGTGTCCTTGTGTGTACCACATTGAGCATGGAGAAAAGAAAGAAGACCAAAGAACTGTCTGAGGACTTGAGAAACCAAATTGTGAGGAAGCATGAGCAATCTCAAGGCTACAAGTCCATCTCCAAAGACCTGAATGTTCCTGTGTCTTCCGTGTGCAGTGTCATCAAGAAGTTTAAAGCCCATGGCACTGTGGCTAACCTCCCCAGATGTGGACGGAAAAGAAAAATTGACGAGAGATTTCAACGCAAGATTGTGCGGATGGTGGATAAAGAACCTCGACTAACATCCAAACAAGTTCAAGCTGCCCTGCAGTCCGAGGGTACAACAGTGTCAACCCGTACTATCCGTCGGCGTCTGAATGAAAAGGGACTGTATGGTAGGATACCCAGGAAGACCCCACTTCTTACCCCGAGACATAAAAAAGCCAGGCTGGAGTTTGCCAAAACTTACCTGAGAAAGCCTAAAACGTTTTGGAAGAATGTTCTCTGGTCAGATGAGACAAAAGTAGAGCTTTTTGGCAAAAAACATCAACATAGAGTGTACAGAAAAAAAAAAGGCATTCAAAGAAAAGAACACGGTCCCTACAGTCAAACATGGCGGAGGTTCCCTGATGTTTTGGGGTTGCTTTGCTGCCTCTGGACTGCTTGACCGTGTGCATGGCATTATGAAGTCTGAAGACTACCAACAAATTTTGCAGCATAATGTAGGGCCCAGTGTGAGAAAGCTGGGTCTCCCTCAGAGGTCATGGGTCTTCCAGCAGGACAATGACCCAAAACACACTTCCAAAAGCACTATAAAATGGCTTGAGAGAAAGCACTGGAGACTTCTAAGGTGGCCAGCAATGAGTCCAGACCTGAATCCCATAGAACACCTGTGGAGAGATCTCAAAATGGCAGTTTGGAGAAGGCACCCTTCAAATATCAGGGACCTGGAGCAGTTTGCCAAAGAAGAATGGTCTACAATTCCAGCAGAGCATTGTAAGAAACTCATTGATAGTTACCGGAAGCGGTTGTTCGCAGTTATTTTGGCTAAAGGTTGTGCAACCAAGTATTAGGCTGAGGGTGTCAATACTTTTGTCTGGCCCATTTTTGGAGTTTTGTGTGAAATGATCAATGATTTGATTTTTGCTTCATTCTCTTTTATGTTTTTTCCTTGCAAGCAAATTAAATGAAGATAATAATACCAAAGAATTTGTGATTGTAATCATTTTCAGGAAGAAACTGAGTATTATCTGACAGAATTGCAGGGGTGCCAATACTTTTGGCCACCACTGTAGCTCAGGTTTATTGCTGAGAGCTGTTAATTAGCCGTAGTACTTGCTCCTCCTGCCCTGTATGTATATATCTTTTGATTATGTACCCGGGTCACCTATGTGCAGCCACTCATTTATCAGATTTAGATAATACAAGATCTGTGCAGGATATGTATTACTATGTAGTGAGTGGCTGCGAGCATTTTTACTAGGCTGGATCCTGACTCTGACAAACGCACTGTAGCAGCTTCCATTGCTGACAATGACAGCCTATGTGATCAGTAGGGTCATAGTTGGTGATTAAGCTGCATAGGTGCAAATTGTGTGTTTGGCAGAAAAAGCTATTAAATATTTCCCTGCACATCATTAGATAATCCCATGTAGAACAGGTCTCCCTATAGTCAATGCTGGTCATTCGTAGCAGCTCCCTGTGTATTCCCCCCATTTGTGTTATGTTATTGCCCCCCTCTATTGATAATAGGATTTTGCACTTAGTTACCTTAAGTTTATTGATGTCATATATTTTTATATAATAAATCCAAATAACACTACTCTGTCCTCCTCCTTCTGGACCTGTCCTCTGCCTTCGACACAGTGGACCATTCCTTATACTACAGATTCTCCCATCTGTTGACATCACAGACTTGGCCCTATCTTGGATCTCTTCATACCTAACAGACCGGACATTCAGAGTCTCTCACTCACACTCCACCTCATCATCTCACCCCCTATCTGTCGGTGTCCCCAAAGGCTCAGTTCTAGGACCCCTGCTCTTCTCCATCTACACCGTTGGCCTAGGACAGCTTATAGAGTCTCACGGCTTTCAGTATTACACCAGATCTACCTCTCTGGACTCGATACCACTTCCTTACTAACCAGAATCCCACAATGTCGCTCCTTTATTTCATCCTTCTTCTCTGATCGATTTCTAAAGCTTAACATGGACAAAACAGAATTCGTCATCTTTCCCTCATCTCACTCAACCACCCCAACTGACCTATCCATCAAAGTCAAGGGCTGCTCACTCTCCCCAGTCCTGCAATCTCGCTGCTTCGGGGTAACCCTTGACTCTGATCTTTCCTTCAAACTTACATATCCAAGCCCTTTCCACCTCCAACCAAAAATATTTTCCGGATCCGTACATTGCTTAATTAAGAATCTACAAAAACACTAGTGCATACCCTCATCATCTCCCGCCTCGACTACTGCAACCTCCTGCTCTGTGGCCTCCTTTCTAACACTCTCGCACCCCTCCAATCTATCCTAAACTCTGCTGTCCGACTAATCGACCTGTCCCCCCCGCTATTCCCCAGCCTCTCCTCTCTGTCAATCCCTTCACTAGCTCCCATTGCCCAGAGACAGTTCAAAATCTTAACCATGGCATACAAAGTCATTCACAACCTGTCTCCTACATACATCTGTGACCTAGTCTCCCGGTACATACCTGCATGCAACCTTTGATCCTCACAAGATCTCCTTCACTCCCTTCTTATCTTCTCTTCCTATAATCACATACAAGATTTTCCCTGCAACTCCTCTACTCTGGAACTCTACTCCAACATATCAGACTCCCGCCTACTGTGGAAACCTTCAAAAGGAACCTGAAGACCTACTTCTTCTGACAAGCCTACAACCTTCAGTAACCCTTGCTCCACCATACTGCTGCATGACCAGCTCTACCCTCACCTACTGTATCCTCACTAGTAGACTGTGAGCCCTCATGGGCAGGGTCCTCTCTCCTCCTGTACCAGTCGGTGACTTGCATCGTTCAAGATTATTGTACTTGTCTTTTATTATGTATACCCGTTTTCACATGTAAATCGCCATGGAATAAATGGCACTATAATAATAAATAATAATAATACAATTGTAAAATTCCTGGCTGCTAGTATGAGAATCCTTGAATTTACTGAGCATTTTGATTTGATGGTACAAGCTTGTGGTGTTTATTTCCTGGTGTGAAGGGCTTCTGGTAAAATTTATGAACTCCCCCCCCACCCCCTGTTTTATGGCATGATTCCAGGGACATGATTCAAAGTATCTGAGGAATACAGGTTTATCCATCTAAAGCAGAGACATATAACGAGATGGCAAGGGTTCGAGCCAAGTGACCTTGGTTTTTATACTTTGAAAAAGGCGCCGGTCCGGAGCAGAAATGCGTTGGTATTGATAAAAACTGTTTTGGAATCCCAATACTCTACATTCCCGCAGCGCAGCCGGCCTAAACGTGCCAGCTTCCATTTTTGCCAAGTCTATTTAATGTTATAGTGACAATAATAGTATATTCGGCTATGTGCAGGCGCCGAGCAGGATAATAACACTATTAACCTGCAGATTAACTCTATATATGCAGGTTAATAGTGTTTTTTTCTGGTGACAGATTCCCATTAAGGTGTCTGAGGTAAATTGGGATCCCTATACCTAGATTCCAGTTTACAATTACCTTGCTGCTTTGGCAGTCTTGAGGTTTTTTTTAAGTACTGACTCGATACTTTACTGACAACTAGGGTGAGGCCAAGATTATTTTATTTAATTATTTATGTCACTGAGTTTAAACTTTAGCAATAAGCAAGTTTGGGGTTGTTGTATGTTTTTATTGCAGTTAATCCAGTATTACAGATAACATAGTTATCATTGGGAATTAAGATTGATTAATTTGGTGAAGGGTCTAGCCATTTTAGGTGTCAAATGGCCTCTCCTGTGGAGGTTGGGAAGTCAGCTGGAAGTGGGCGGCAAGTTAAGATAGATTAATTTAAATTTAATAGAAGTTGTTACACAATGGTGGTGAATATACCGAGTTTTTGTGGCCAGCCAGAAGGATATGATAATGGTAATGTCATCCAGGGGCGGCTTAGCTGTAATGCAAGGAAATGAGGATCTTTGGTAGAGTCATCATTGAAGCCCTTGAATTGGACTGGCTGCCTGTTGATTGCTGTATGGTAGGTACCTTGGGGATCTCACGGTATCTGTGAACAGGGCCGCCATCAGGGCGTTGCTGCCCTTACTACTGTATGGGATCCAGTGTACAGAAGGAAAAAGGGGGGGCCCAGCCAGCCCGGGCCCGCGGGTACCCTGCCCCCAGCTAGGCCGCCCCCCCCCCCTCTTTGCCTCTACTCACTGGGCCTCAGGGAGTCAGGGGCAACAGTTCACAGCATAATGCACCCGGCGGTCGGAAATGAGCGCCGGGTGCATAATGGTCCTGATGCCGGTCACGTGACACACTGCGGAGCAGAGCAGCATGTGTGCTGCGTGGATTGGGACCACCTGGGACAGGCAGGCAGACTTCGGCGGCAGCAGCAGTGGGAGGTAGGCAGACTGTGTGTCAGTGTGCAGCTGCGGGCACTGTATGATGACTGGGGAGGCTGCTGTGGGGTTTCTGGCCCTGTGAGGGGGGTTTCTGGCCCTGTGAGGGGTGTAATCTGTACACTTAAGGGAGTAGTCTGAAGTTGAAAAGTTATGAGAACTATATAAGCTAACCTCTCGATTACTGGGGGAACCGACCCCTGGGGTCCCCACCAATCCTGAGAACTAGGACTCTGAAGAGCCCCGGCTGAATGTAGTGGATGTCAATTATGCGCACTGCTGCGCCATTCTTTTTTAATGTGACCACCGGTGATAGCTGAGCGCTGCGCTCAGCTGATCCTTGGCACTCCTAACAGAATGATTGGAGCAACAGTGCCCATAATCAACCGCCACCTCCAATCTGAAGAGCCCTGGTTCTTGGTATGGGTCAGAGCCCCAGCGATCGAGAAGTTATCCCCAATCCCATAATTTTCAAACTTGAGACTACTGCTTTAATGTTACATTGTTATTTTGAATGGCAACTTCAACTTTCACATTAATATAGTATATATCATGAGTAAATTATGGACATATGGTGCATTAAACTTCAATTTGAAAAAGATCACAGTATTCCTGAACTGTATTCTTTGTTTGAGCTGTGAGAAGTCATAGTGTTCTCTCTCAGTTTCCTGAATGGAGCTCTGCAGTTTGTTTTGAAGTCAAGCAGTCAGTGAACCCAGTCTGTAGTGTTATGGGTTTTTTTCTATTCAATGAGCAAATCCCTTACAACAGAATGTGCTACAGGTTGCAAGTGACACCAGGTCATCCAGGGTGGTAGGAACGTCCCGGCCGGCTAACTCGTCCTTAATCCGACCGGAAAGGCCTTCCCAGAAGGTGGACACCAGGGCCTCGTTGTCCCAGGCAAGCTCAGAAGCAAGGGTACGGAACCGTATGGCATACTGGGCCACAGTGAGAATCCCTTGGCGGAGACGGAGCAATGAGGAGGCAGTAGAGGTCCTTCGTCCGGGTTCATCGAAGACCTTCCGGAAGGCAGTGAGGAAAGCTGGAAGATCGGACACCAGGGAATCCCCTTTTTCCCATAGAGGGTTAAGGCATGCCAATGCTTCCCCGGTGAGGTGAGACATGATGAACGCCACCTTGGCCCGGTCGGAGGGAAACTGATGTGGCAGAAGTTGAAAGTGCAGCGTGCACTGGTTCAGAAAGCCCCGACATAGGACGGGGTCACCTCCAAAACGAGGAGGCGCAGAAAGCCGGGGTCCTAGGCTGGATGCCATGGTATGGGTAGGTAGTGGCGCTGCCGGAGCGGGTGCCGCTCGACTTGGGGCGGACACAGGTGGTACAGACAGCGTGTCCAGGCGAGTGTTGACAGACTGCAGGTAGGTCAGGATGGTTTCCTGTTGGGATCTCTGACGAGAAACCTCCTGGTACAGGTCAGCAAGCGAAGGGGCCTGGGGGCCACCGGGTTCCATGGCCCGTGCAAACTGTTACGGATCCTGGTGGTGGAACCTCTGTGCTGCGGTGCAAGGAGGGACCAGAGGGGCGTAACTAGGTATCAACTCAGACCGACCAAGGTTGTACGGCGGTTCAATCGACTCCGTGACCAGGGAGGGACCGAGCAGAGGGACCAGGTGCTGGACTTGTACTGGCTGGCGGGCTGGACTTGTAGTCTGGCTGGCGGGCAGGACTTGTAGTCTGGCTGGTGGGCTGGACTGGTAGTCAGGCTAGCAGCGGGACCTGAGGGCTGAAGCAGAGTATCACACACAAAGCTACAACCTTGCACGGGCACCTCCATATTGGAGGAGGTGCCTTTTATAGGGGAAGTCCTTCCGCCATTGGCCGGTGACTTTTTAGGACGGCGCGCGCGGCCCCTTTAAGAGGGCGGGAGCATGCGCGCGCGCGCCCTAAGCACAGGGCCAGGGAAGCTGCGTGTACCAGCGGCAGCTGCAGGGAGGCCAAAAGACGCCGGAGCAGGACCGCGGCGGTACGGGGGACGGCCTCTCTGCCGGGCAGGAGGCAGAGACGCCGATGCTACATTTATTTTATTGGGTTATGTAGTTTGGGTCATGTACTAATAAATGAGGATCTATCCCATATCCAGAAGTCATGTGATGAGACTCATGTGTCTAACCCGGTCACACTGAGATCTCCACACTCACTGTCATTACAAGGTGGAGAGCAGAGCTGCAATGTAATTTCATTAAATACAACACTGTGTATCTATCCCAGGCATTCATGAATAATGCCCCAGTACCTGGATTAAATGCAAAGAGGTTTTGTGACATGCTGTTTGCACGCTGCATTTCTACTCTGTCATGGTTGTCGTGTTATATTATGAATGACATGACAGTTCCGGGAGACTAGAGCTGCAGCTTTTGAGCAACCTGTCACATAGAACTGGATTTGACTGACATAGAACTTGACTCTTATTTCTGGGATAGATTCAGAACATTTTTTGCAATGATATTACAGTATTTAATGACATTACAGCGCAGCTCTCCTCCCTCATTGTGCTTGTAATGACAGTAAATTCTGAGAGCAAGGAGATATCGCTGTGATAAGGTTAGACATATCAGTCTTACCATAAAATATTGAAAAAAATATGATCTTTTCTAAGGGCACTTGCTTTATTGTTTTACCGCTAAGTTGATGACTTCTTATGATTAGGGGACATCATAGAGGGGAAAAAAGTAAATGCCCCACAGAAAAATCTCTGGTAACAACCCTCTATAGAGGAAGTTACCAAATGAGGGACTCTAAAGTTTACAAGACAATATCTCCAGAACGGAGAGGATAAATAAAGAAATAAACTATGGCTTATTCTGCTTTTCAGCCCCTTTTCCATTATGTGGTAAGTTTACCATGCTCAAACTAATGAAGGGTTCTCTTTAAATAAACATTATGCAGAAACATACTTAGCGCATTGGGGTCTATGGGAACGTTAAAGTATTAGGCAAGACCTTTTCCTGATGTATACGTTCAGCTAAGTGCACAAATGCAGTGTGCACTTGGCTATGTGCCCACGTTGCATTTATGAAGCAGAAAATTTCTGCTGCATAAATGCAAGTCCTCTCCCGGAAAAACGCATGCGGAATTCCGCACGCGTTTATCGCGCTTTTTTCGCGCGTTTATCACGCGTTTTCCACATGCGGAATTGCCTTGCGTTTTTTATGCATTGGACAAAGGCAATTCCGCTTGCGGAAACGCAAAATTAAATGACATGCTGCGGATTTTTGAACGCGGCATAAACGCTGCGGAAAAATCCGCAGCATGTGCATAGAAGTTGCGGAAACCCATTGGGGATCATGGGGTGCGGGTTACCAAGCATTTTACAAGCGTTTCCGCTGCGGAAATTCCGCATCAAAAACGCTTGTAAAACGCTACGTGGGCACACAGCATAAACTTAAGAAATCCAGTTTACTGCCCATATGAGGAGTTTTAGAAGCATCTTTTTACCTGAGTATGTTTTGAAAAATGCCTGGTGGTAAAAAAAAGTGAATATCACTTCTTCACTTCTTTGAAGCAGATCCTAATGGAATATGCTCCAAACTAAGCCCAAGGCTAAGAAAAAAAACTTTGTGATAACTTCCAAAACTGTTCAAAACTTCTTCAGGAAAATCTTCATGAAAGAAAAATTCCCCCAAATGAGCATTTCCTGAAACTGCTTCTACATGAAAAACTCATTGGTTTTGAATGCCTCAAAAATCTTCGTATAAAGATAGCCTTAGGGTGAGTTCATACTGATTCTTTTTGATGAGTTATTGGAGCAGAAACAAAGAAGATTTTGAGGAGTTTGGAGTTTTTAGAAGTATTTGGAGAGTTTCTGCTCTAAAAAATTCCTAAAAAAGGTTACTTTCACACACTTTATGTTCGGCAGGATTTACACGTGTGTTTCTTGCAATTTTTCAGCATTTCTTGTGTTTTAGTACCTCTTTTTTTGTGGTTGCATTTTTGGCAAGTCAAGTCATGCAGATCATGTGATTTGACGAATCCTCTTAGAACCACATAATTTATAATATAAAAATATGATAAACAATTGACAGAAAAAATGCATTTTAAATGCAGATTAAATAGGCTGGCTTTGCATTAAAGAGATTGAAAGGGAGTGGATACAGTCCTAGGAGGCATCAGAGTGCTACACACATCTTTTCAGGAAAATTGGAATACCAGTGATTAATTTGAATTTCAAAAGATTCAATCATTTCTAGTCAGGATGGATTAAATGTTGTGTTGTTGTTACATTATATTTTTTCAACCTACTTGTTTTGCTTTCATTTTTCAGTCATTTTGCCTGCCTTTCCTCTAAGTACATGTGCCCAGGTGTACCAGCTGTTATGAGCACCCTTCTTGCCAATATTAATGCTTACTATGCTCATACAACTGCATCAACTAATAATGTATCTGCCTCAGATCGATTTTCTGCCTCAAATTTTGGTGTAAGTTAATTTTTCACTATATCATTGGTAAAATAATAAAAAAATGTGAAGTCAATGTTTTGTTTAACACCTATTTTATATTTTCTGCTACGATTTGCAAAGTAATGGCACATAACAATAGGTAATATAATTATTTTTTATGTAAAAAGAAAGGTAACTTTTTAAATGTGGACATGATTATCAAGACGTTATTAGTGGATCTTGATTCTATTGATATGCTCCTTCCAAAATCTAATGTATAATGGCATAAGCTCCTAATGTCCTAAATTAAGGGTAAAAAAAGCTTGCATTGGATTTAAATTATTCTGATCCTTTGCAGCTCAGGCAGATAAGCAGTGGACAGATGGTCCTTTCCCTATGCAAAGAAACATACACTGTTATGCAGTTTGCACAGTGGCCCAGCAAGACTGGTACCAAACCAGCAAAGTCAGTGCACAGTGCACAAACACACTTGGCACAAGTTGCCCAGCTAGGCGAGCCCTTAAGGGCCAGGAATACTCTTCACCCAGCTTCCAAAAAAGGAAGGGGGACTTTAGCAGAGCCCTTCCGAGGCCCACTGTCGCTGGACAGCTGGCTTCTGGTGACGCGGTCTGTGCCTTGTCAAGAACCTGGTGAGTACCTCTGCAAAAACCCCAGGAAGTGAAATCAGAAGAGAAAATGAGAAAACCCCTGAAAAGATAGCAACACTACTGCTAGCACCACTCACCACCACTGCAATAAACAGCAAAGGACTGAGCAGGGAGCAGGATTAAATAGCCCTCCTAATGATAAAGTGTTGAATACCTCCCAATCATCCCCAGACAGCCACTCCCTGCTAGTTTGAACAGCAGAATGGACAACATTCCACCATTGCATAGTGCCAGACACAACAGCGTCCTGTGTTGCCTGGCAACAGGAGAAATCCGTGAGAGACACGGCATCCCGCGTCCTCGCACATCCTACAACACCAGAAAGCGATGCTCCATAACATTGGGGCAGTCTCCCTGCACGCGTAGTAACTCCGCCTTCAGGGTCAGGACAATGACGGCAACTGCGACCGGAGTAGCGTAGCACTGGACCTGCTCCATTCTCAGATGTGAGCACAGTACCACGATTCCTAACAACATGCTTGGCTGATCTGATTGTGCCCCCAACCAAAACATTGGATACAATAATCCTGATAGAGTCTGAACCTGGCCTAAAGAGTTAATAAAACTATATCTACTTGCAGCTGTCATTAGTGGGAGTTTATGTTCACTGCATACGTTAATATATGTTCATGCACTTTAACTCTAGAATAAAGATATATTTGATAACAAAACTCAGCACTGAATTTTGAACCAAATTTGACACAAAAATTACACCATGTTTAAGCGTAGACTTTCATTTTAAGAGAGTGATAGCCAATCTGTAACTATTTTGTGGTTGTCTTAATAAAAGTAAAATTTACAGTACTGTGCAAAAGATTTAAGCAGGTGTGGAAAAATTCTGCAAAGTAAGAATGCTTTTAAAAATAAAAATGTTAAAAAAATACAAAGAGAATGAACAAAAGAGAAATCTAAATCAAATCAATATTTTGCCTTCAAAACAGCATCAAATCATTACTTCTTCTAGGTACACTTGCACACAGGTTTTGCAGAGATTGTTTTTGGCATCTTGGAGAACTAACCACGGATCTTCTGTGGATGTAGGATTCTCAAATTCTTCCGTCTCTTCATGTAATCCCAGACAGACTGGATGATGTTGAGATCAGGGCTCTATAGGGACCAATAGCATTACTTCCAAGACTCTTTATTCTTCTTTACGCTGAAGATATTTCTTAATAACATTGTCTGTATGTTTGAAAATATTAAATTTGAATATCTATATAATTTATTTAATACAATAAAGTTTTAATGAGCCTGAAGAATTGCCCTCTTAAAACATATTATTTTTATTTACTTATACAGAAGGAGAGATTTGTGAAGCTTCTTGATCAACTGCACAACTCGTTGCGTATTGACCTTTCAATGTACCGGGTAAGAAGAAATTCCAGCTTTTGTTGTCCCAACTGTTTTGTCCCTGCCAAAACTCTAAGAATACTTTAGTGTATAATGTGCAAAGGTACAGCTCTTTGCTCCCAAAAAGTCAGTATGTTTTTTTTAATTTACCAGCAAGTACTCCTGTTATGTCATTGCCTAAATATGCCATAACAATGAGCTGTAAAAAAATAGTGCTATGAAGAAAAAGTGGAAATGTGGCAACAATCAGATCCCGTTTCCCATTTGTTAGAGCCTCTTTCTGATATAAAATCAGTTTGCAGAGAGGTTCCAGGGTCCCAGGGGTAATTGTTTTAAGCTTCTTTTCATATGAAAAAAAAATCACAATTTGCTTGCCAATCATGAACATATTCATGATACCCATAGGTTGGAATAAAAAGGCGAGGGGTTGAAGGAGAAAAATAAACAAAGTGTTAAAAGGTGACATGTCAGCCAAAAATAATAAATAACTGATAATATGTTACTAAAACTAGATCAGTTTTGGAGAATACACTGTGAATTGAAAACAGCCGCTCAAAAATGTGTAAAATATTCAAAATGACATGTGGCTTGCCCATTGCCCAGGTGTTTTATAGTTGCCTATATTATCCTGCTTTTAAGACTGTGCTCTTCGCCTACAGTATAATCAGGAGCTTTTCCTGATGTACAGTGGGGAAAAAAAGTATTTAGTCAGCCATCAATTGTGCAACTTCTCCCACTTAAAAAGATGAGAGGCCTGTAATTGACATCATAGGTAGACCTCAACTATGAGAGACAAAATGAGAAAACAAATCCTGAAAATCACATTGTCTGATTTGGAAAGAATTTTTTTTTCAAATTTTGGTGGAAAACAAGTATTTGGTCAATTACAAAACTTCATCTCAATACTTTGTTATATATCCTTCGTTGGCAATGACAGAGGTCAAACGTTTTCTGTAAGTCTTCACAAGGTTGGCACACACTGTTGCTGGTATGTTGGCCCATTCCTCCATGCAGATCTCCTCTAGAGCAGTGATGTTTTGAGGCTGTCGCTGGGCAACACGGGCTTTCAACTCCCTCCAAAGGTTTTCTATAGGGTTTAGATCTGGAGACTGGCTAGGCCACTCCAGGACCTTGAAATGCTTCTTACGAAGGCACTCCTTCGTTGCCCTGGCGGTGTGCTTGGGATCATTGTCATGCTGAAAGACCCAGTCACGTATCATCTTCAATGCCCTTGCTGATGGAAGGAGGTTTGCACTCCAAATCTCCCGATACATGGCCTCATTCATTCTTTCATGTACACGGATCAGTCATCCTGGTCTCTTGGCAGAGAAACAGCCCCAAAGCATGATGTTGCCACCCCATGCTTCACAGTAGGTATGGTGTTCTTAGAATGCAACTCAGCATTCTTTCTGCTCCAAACACGCCGAGTTGTGTTTCTACCAAACTGTTCTACTTAGGTTTCATCTGACAATATGACATTCTCCCAATACTCTTCTGGATCATCCAAATGCTCTCTAGCGAACTTCAGACGGGCCCGGACATGTAATGGCTTGAGTCCCTGGCGGTGTAGTGTGTTACTGATGGTAGCCTGTGTAACGTTGGTCCCAGCTCTCTGCAGGTCATTCACTAGGTCCCCCCGTGTGGTTCACTTTTGTTTCTGGTGTCCTTTGACAGCTCTTTGGTCTTGACCATAGTGGAGTTTGGAGAGTGACAGTTTGAGGTTGCGAACAGGTGTCTTTTATACTGATAACAAGTTCAAACAGGTGCCAGTACAACAGGTAATGAGTGGAGGACAGAGGAGCCTCTTAAAGAAGAAGTTACAGGTCTGTGAGAGCCAGAAATCTTGCTTGTTTGTAATTGACCAAATACTTATTTTCCACCAAAATTTGAAAAAAAATCCTTTCCAAATCAGACAATGTGATTTTCAGGATTTGTTTTCTCATTTTGTCTCTCATAGTTGAGGTCTACCTATGATGTCAATTACAGGCCTCTCTCATCTTTTTAAGTGGGAGAACTTGTGCAATTGGTGGCTGACTAAATACTTTTTTCCCCACTGTATACTGTAACCAGGGGCAGACAGTGCAGGGTCCCTGTTGTGCAGGACTTGTGTCTGGGCCCCCCTTCCCTATCAAACCACACCCAGATAAACACACACACACACATTTAGGCCTTGCTCACACTGGAGCATAACACGGCCGAGTGCTCTCTGATGTTTCATGGGATACTCGACTCCAGATCAAACTTTGTCAGAGCTTGATCTGAGTGACATTAACATAATCGGCCCGATTCTCTCGCATGATAGAATATACGGCACTGTGAGTGAGCCCTAACAAGTATATTCACATTAAGCACAATATCATAAAATATGCACATACCCATTTAAACATTATTATACTACATGGTACACACCACCATAAAAAGACACCACTTTCAGATCATGATAAAAAATAATAAAAAAGACGAGCATATTATACGTCCATGTGTAAAAAGCATGCCATACAGAAAGCACTCTGACCAGTGCAGGTCAATGATGTAGTTGACATGATCATATTTATTTATGTTTATTTGTGGATCGATAGTGTGTAAAAATAAAAAATCACTATTCTGATCCATTCTGTCATATAGACATATACGTATCCACTGCCGTTATTAAAGGGAACCAGTCACAAAAAAAACTGCTATTAACCTGCAGATATGGAGTTAATCTGCAGGCTAATAGCGGTATTAACCTGCCCGGCAGCTGCACTTAGCTGAATGCTGCGGGGAGAAAATTAACTTTATTCCCCCCTGCAAGGTTCCAGTTTCAGTCACGGGGCAGCACCAGAGCTGGTCCATTCACCATTCTGAGTATACATAGCTGCTGCTGTAACTGTTCCCCCGGCCCTGACTGACACAGGCTCTGCATTAGGGCCAGCTGACAGTCTGGGCCGGGGGGTGTGGTTACAGATGCTGTGATACAGTGACTGAACCAGCGCCGACACCACCATTGTGACTGAAACCAGAACGCTACTGGGGAAAATAAAGTTATTTTTCTCTCCGCAGTATTCGGTTAAGTGCGGGCATCGGGCACATTAGTAACATTCTAAACTTGCAGATTAGCCCCATATCTTCCGGTTAATAGCAATTTTGTATGGTGACACGTTCCCTTTAACACAAGAAAATGGCCTAATTTTTTATTGGTGATCATAAAAATATGTAACTTTATAAGGGGCCTCTGCAGACCCCTTATAGTGGCTATGGGTGGTATTTACATTGAGCCACTAAACACCCACCTTGTGCAGGCCGATATGAAAGGAGTCTGCATGCTTTGAAGCCTGGGATCCATGGCACAGAGCTCACCTCCCACCACAAGACCCTGCAACTCTCTCCCTGCTGTGAGTTTCCAGTATCACAGAACCATCAGCAGCATGACAAGAGGAGAGGAAGGGGCCCCATCCAGCATCTTTTGCTGAGTACAGCAGAGCGTCTGCCCCCTCTGGCTGCAAATGACTCAGGTACGGCCCCCTTCCTCTCAACTTTGTTTTTTTGCTGCTGCTGACTGGTGAAGTTTCAGCAGCGGATCGGGCTCCCTCCCCTCCGGGCTCCTGTACAGCTGCACCGGCAGTATGTTCACCCCTGACTGTAATGTTCTCATAGGCGAAGGCCAATTTATTCAGCTTCTGTCTCCCAGGTATGCCCTTGCATACCAATTGTTTTTAAAGCACAGCAGACTGTGTTTTCTTATACATATGGCCTCTGCTTAGAAACAAATACCATGTGGCACTTATTTTTTTCTTTTACTTATGTTAAAAAAATGTATTGGCATCCATCCTGACTATGGCCACTGTCGTGCACATACCTCCTGAGCACATGTGCCCAACAGTGGTCCCGAACGTAATGTATACCCAGCCTAGGATGTATTGAAAGTCACTGTTTAATTAGTTTCTTGCACCAATTTCTTTTTTGCTTTCTCATAGAATAATTTTCCAGCTAGCAGCCCAGAAAGACTTCAAGACCTTAAATCTACTGTTGATTTACTTACCAGTATCACATTCTTCAGAATGAAGGTAAGAAGAAGAATTTTCAAAAAAACAACCTTGAGGTTTGCTCATGCATTCTTCAGTGCTTGAATAAACCAGAATCTTTTATAGGGAATCTATAATTATAATCAACCCTCCTAAGCCATCTGTATCGGTATGTAGGCTATAGGAAGCTGAATAAAATGCTACCTTGATATCTGCAATCCAATGTTTTATTCCAGAGAAATCTAGGTTTTTCTTATATGTAAATGAGCTGTTCCAGGCTGTGGGGAGGATGCTACACTGGAAGATTTCTCCGCCTCCAGGGCCTATTTTAAATAAAAGGGGGCGTTACCAGTGTGAGACAAGTAACTAACATAGAACAGGAGAAATGTCTTCTTGCAGCTCTCTGAGCTCTGCTGTATTGCAACAATATTGCAACCCTGTCTGCCTGTGAGATGGAAGCTGAGAGGGCTCTGCAAATGTGTCAGGTATAATCACACACAGCTCTGCAGTGAGATCAGGAGAGCAGAGAGCGGCCATTACACATCACACTGGTAACCATTACACATCACACTGGTAACCATTACACATCACACTGGTAACTCCCCCTTCATGTAAAATAAGCCCTGGAGGCAGAGTTATCTTCCAGACAGCTTCCGCCCCATAGCCTGGAAGAGGTGATTTACATAAAGTGATAAATTCTGATTTATGAACAAGAAGACATCTGATATGAGGCATACAGGCATCACTAATCAGCACTATATAACCTGTATGCCCATATTAATAGTTTAGATAGATCAAATGTGGTGACAGATTTCCTTTAATACAATGCTATTTTGGAGGTTTTCATAAATAATAACACGTTTAGTTTCATACAGGTAGCTAATGGAAGCACTTCAAGAGTAATCTGTGGGCTATATTATAAAGGACCCCATACACATTAGACTAATGTTGACTCAACCCGCCAATATGTAGTCTACAGTGTACGAAGAGATGTTGATCCTGCATGTACGATTTCGGACTACCAATCGCATTGTTCTCTTGGAAACAAGCTGCCATTCAACGTGTCAGTCGCCGGCTTTCTCATAGAGAACACAGGGGCTGTCTGCCAAATAAGCGCTCCAATTTATGGGAGAGTTGGCTAATATGGCTGTCAGCCAAATGATTGGCTGGAGCATCGTTCAGCCAACAGCCATCTAATGTGTATGGCCAGCTTAAGACTGCAGAGAAATCAATTTACTGTACAAAACCCTATAGTTTCCTATTTGAGAAATACATTTGTTAATAAAATACAAATATTGAGTTTTCCAATGGGGTCTCTTATTATTTCTCTGTAAGCACCCGCATAAAGGCCTTTCATTTTATTCACACTGTGCTTGGAGAATACATTGGAGCTATACATCTGTAGGATTAGCTAGCATCACAAGATGTATTTTGCCCTCTTCTACTTCTCAATGATTCATAAGTTGGAAAATGGGGTTTTAGTCATCTCTTCAGCGTAGTGTTAAGTGGCTGACCTCTTTGATCATTTGACCTATGGGCAAAGAAGACACCTACCAGAGGAATCTTATACACTGCTCAAAAAAATAAAGGGAACACTCAAATAACATCCTAGATCTGAATGAATGAAATATTCTCATTGAATACTTTGTTCTGTACAAAGTTGAATGTGCTGACAACAAAATCACACAAAAATCATCAATGGAACTCAAATTTATTAACCAATGGAGACCAGGATTTGTAGTCACCCCCAAAATTAAAGTGGAAAAACACACTACAGGCTGATCCAACTTTGATGTAATGTCCTTAAAACAAGTCAAAATGAGGCTCAGTATTGTGCGGCGCCTCCATGTGCTTGTATGACCTCCCTACAATGCCTGGACATGCTCCTGATGAGGTTGCGGATGGTCTCCGGTGGGATCTCCTCCCAGACCTGGACTAAAGCATCCGCCAACTCCTGGACAGTCTGTGGTGCAACGTGACGTTGGTGGATGGAGCGAGACATGATGTCCCAGATGTGCTCAATCGGATTCAGGTCTGGGGAACGGGCAGTCCAGTCCATAGCTTCAGTGCCTTCATCTTGCAGGAACTGCTGACACACTCCAGCCACATGAGGTCTGGCATTGTCCTGCATTAGGAGGAACCCAGGGCCAACCGCACCAGCATATGGTCTCACAAGGGGTCTGAGGAGGTTGCTGATGGTCTCATTTGGGATCTTCTCCCAGACCTGGACTAAAGCATCCGCCAACTCCTGGACAGTCTGTGGTGCAATGTGACGTTGGTGGATAGAGCGAGACATGTTGTCCCAGATGTGCTCAATCGGATTCAGGTCTGGGGAACGGACAGTCCAGTCCATAGCTTCAGTGCCTTCATCTTGCAGGAACTGCTGACACACTGCAGCCACATGAGGTCTGGCATTGTCCTGCATTAGAAGGAACCCAGGGCCAACCCCACCAGCATATGGTCTCACAAGGGGTCTGAGGATCTCATCTCAGTACCTAATGGCAGTCAGGCTACCTCTGGCGAGCACATGGAGGGCTGTGCGGCCCTCCAAAGAAATGCCACCCCACACCATTACTGACCCACTGCCAAACCGGTCATGCTGAAGGATTTTGCAGGCAGCAGTTATATGCTCGGCCCCTTGCAGGCAGAGTTATATTCTGTTGTTTAAGTTTTCCCTTTATTTTTTTGAGCAGTGTATAAAGAAAATACCAATGTAAAGCACTAAAAATATGTAAAGCATGAAAGTGCAAGAAGACACCAGAAAAATGGTGCTCACATTACAAATGTGAACAGTATTACTTTGTCTTACCTTTGACGTTTATGAATTGATTAACTATTTAAAAAACATTTTCTTATAATTTTTTTCAGGTGCAAGAGCTTCAAAGTCCACCTAGGGCAAGCCAAGTTGTTAAAGATTGTGTGAAGGCCTGTCTCAATTCCACTTATGAATACATCTTCAATAACTGTCATGAACTGTACAGTCGTGAATATCAAAGTGACCCGGTAATTTGTAGAGTACAGTTACTAATACAATGTATATGGTAAACCACTAATATTTGATAGGTGTGGAACTCACTTTTAAGGTTTTCATTATTAGGAAAATGGGGTCCTGATACTCCCTGTTCACCTGTTCACAGAAGTAGTCTTTCCAGTAGACTGCAATGCAGAGGTGGCTGTGGCCTTTCCCCATCAAAATCAAATGTTTGCCAGTGGTGCCTGAAGCCAAACTGAAATGACAGGGGTTGTCTCTTCAAAATGTACAGAGAACTTGTCATCTTTCCTTACTAACCTGTTTTATAAAATGTTTGTATTCCCTTTAGTATAAAAAATCTGGAGCACCTTTTCTGCTTTGTACCATTCCCCTGTTGTTCCTACTAGAACGTTTTGAATAAATTAAGAACTGTGGTCCTGATTCATCAAAGTGTTTTAGCCAGATTTTTGGCATAAAACACATTGAAAAGTTTGGCCGATTTTTTGTGCCACTTGAAGTTTTCACACCAGTTCTGGCCAGATCCACCAAATTGGACAGAGCATGGGTGGGACAGGGCATGGCAAGACTGCCCGACAAATTCTTCATAGTGGTGAATGTTAGGCCAGAAATGTACTCCACTCCAGAACAAAATGCCAGTCTTAGGCTATGTGCCCACGATGCAGAAATGAAGCAGAAAATTTCTGCAGCATTTCTGCATCTCCCTGGCAGAAAAAACGCATGCAGATTGTACATGCAGATTGTACATGCTGATTGTGCATGCGTTTTTCCTGCAGAATACATGCGGATCCACATGCGGATTCACATGCGTTTCCGCATGCAGATTGACAAGCGCTTTCCAGGCGATAGCATCACTTGGAAAGTGCTTGACAACTAGGTCACACTGTATAAATCCATGCAAACGGCATAGATTTATATAGTGTGACCGTAAAAATAAAGCTATACTCACCCCCGATTCCCCGGCGTGTGCTGCAGCGCTCCTTCCTGTCTGGTTCCCGGCTGCCGGCATATCGCGAGACACAGGGGTGAAGGGCCTGCGGTCACATGACTGTGACATCACCGCAGGTCCTTCAGCGCTGCCGGCATGCAGAGAGAGCCGTCAGAAAGGTGAATATAAACTTTATTTATTATTTTATTCTTTTTTTTACAGGTACAATGGTACCCAGGTCTGGATGAGAGTCTCCTCTCCTCCAGAACTGGGTACCATCCGCACATAGAGATGCATAGAATCCGCTTGTATAAATGTACAGACACGGATTCTATGCGTCTCAATGCAAGTCAATGGCGGCGCTTCCGCAAAATTAATGAACATGCTGCGGATTTATGAGCGCTGCAGAAACGCTGCGGAAAAATCCGCAGCATGTGCATTGACATTGCGGATTACCATGCGTTTTTGATGCGTTTCCGCTGCGGAAATTCCGCAGCATAAACGCGTGAAAAACGCATCGTGTGCACGCAGCCTTAATGAACTGAGTCCTGAGTGTTAGGCTACATTCACACATCCGTTGTACACATAGAATCATAGAATGGTAGAGTTGGAAGGGACCTCCTGGGTCATCTGGTCCAACCCCCTGCTCAAAGCAGGATTCACTAGATCATCTCAGACAGATGTCTGTCCAGCCTCTGTTTGAAGACGTCCATTGAAGGGGAACTCACCACCTCTCGTGGCAGCCTGTTCCACTCCTTAATCACCCTAACTGTCAAAAAGTTTTTTCTAATATCTAATCTGTGTCTCCTCCCATTTAGTTTCATCCCATTGCTTCTAGTCTTTCCTTGTGCAAATGAGAATAAAGATGATCCTTCTACAATGTGACAGCCCTTGACATATTTGTAGACAGCTATTAAGTCTCCTCTCAGTCTTCTTTTTTGCAAGCTAAACATTCCCAAATCCTGCAACCGTTCCTCATAGGACATGGTTTGCAGACCAGTCACCATTCTGGTCGCTCTTCTCTGAACTTGCTCCAGTTTGTCTATGTCTTTTTTAAAATGTGGTGCCCAAAACTGTACACAGTATTCCAGATAAGGTCTGACCAAAGAGGAGTAAAGACCGATAATGACTTCACGTGATCTAGACTGTATGCTTCTGTTAATACATCCCAGAATTGTATTTGCCTTTTTTGCTGCTGCATCACACTGTTGACTCATGTTCAGTCTATGATCTATTAGTATACCTAAGTCTTTTTCACATGTACTGTTGCTTAGCTCTATTCCTCCCATTCTGTATATGCGTTTTTCATTTTTATTGCCCAGATGTAGTACTTTGCATTTTTCCCTGTTAAAAACCATTCTGTTGGTTGCTGCCCACTGCTCCAGTTTATTTAGGTCTTTTTGAATCCTCTCTCTCTCTTCTCTAGTATTAGCTATCCCTCCTAGCTTTGTGTCATCAGCAAATTTAATCAGTTTACCCTCAATTCCTTCATCTAAATCATTGATAAAGATGTTGAACAATACAGGTCCCAGGACGGAGCCCTGTGGTACCCCACTTGAGACATTCATTCAGCTGGATGTGAAGCCATTTACAACCACCCTTTGAGTCCGATCACTAAGCCAGTTATGAATCCACCTAACAGTTGCCTGGTCCATTGCATACTTGGTCATTTTTTCAATAAGGATGGTGTGAGATACTTTGTCAAATGCTTTGCTGAAGTCAAGATATACTATATCTACAGCATTTCCCTGATCCACCCAGTCAGTGATTCTGTCATAGAAGGAAATTAAATTAGTCTGACATGACTTGTTAGTTACAAACCCATGCTGACTCTGGTTAATCACTTCATTCTTATCCATGTACTTACATACATGTTGTTTAATAATTTGTTCAAAGATCTTTCCTGGTATAGAAGTCAGACTCACCGGCCTATAGTTCCCTGGGTCCACCTTCTTCCCCTTTTTGAAGATAGGAACAACATTTGCTCTTCTCCAGTCTTCTGGGACTTCTCCTGTTCTCCAAGAATTTTCAAAGATTATGGAGAGTGGTTCTAAAATTTCTTCTACGATCTCCTTCAGTACTCTGGGGTGTAATTCATCTGGACCTGGAGACTTGAACTCATTTATGTTAGCTAAATATTCCCTCACAATCTTTCTGTTTACAGATAACTTGGATTCCTCTATTCCTTTAAAAGGACAGTGAAGATCAGTTGATGTTACATTTTCTTTCTGAGAGAAAACAGATGCAAAATAGGAATTAAAAAGTTCGGCCTTCTCAACATCCTCTCTTACCATTTCTCCATTTTCATCCTGTAAAAATCCTATAGCATCTTTGACTTTTCTTTTACTTTTGACATACCCCCAAAATCCTTTTTTATTGCTTTTGACATCTCTTGCAAGCCTTAATTCATTGTCAGCTTTAGCTAACCTGATACGAGCCCTGCAGGATCTGCAGACTGCATTATAATCTTCTTTAGATATGCCTCCCTCTTTCCATTTAATAAACATTTCTTTCTTTCTTTCTTTTTAGCATGTGTTTAAGTTCTGTGTTCATCCATCCTGGTTTCCTTAAATGCTTCCCATTCTTCCTACTTTTCGGGATTGTTAACGATTGTGCTTTGAGAATCTCATTTTTAAAAATTTCCCATCCTTCCTGGACATTTTTGTCCTTAAGGACATCCAGCCATTGGATCCCTCCTATTCTCTTTCTGAGTCTCTTAAAATCTGCCTTTCTAAAATCTAACCTTGAAGTCTGAGTCTTCACATGTCTTCCTCCTCTAGTTATCCAAAATTCTATAATAGCATGATCGCTGCCTCCTAGGGTCCCAGCCACCTTTACCTCCTCAACCATTTCCTCCCTGTTTATAAGGATTAGATCCAAAGTAGCAGATCCCCTTGTTTTCTCCCCTACCTTTTGGAAGATAAAGTTGTCAGCAAGAGAGGATAAGAATTTGCTTGACCTGTTAGTTTTACTTGAGAGAGATTCCCAACAAATGTCTGGATAGTTGAAATCTCCCATGACCACTACGTCATATTTTTTGGAGAACTTGGTCATTTGATACATAAAGAGTTCATCCATATCTTCAGCTTGCCCAGGTGGCCTGTAGTAAATGCCTACAATGGTGTCCTTTCCGTTGTTCTCTCCTTGTATTCTTACCCAAACAGTTTCCACAGAACTCCCAGTCTCTGAAGCTTCAATCTCTGTGCAGATATACGCTTTTCTAACATACAATGCAACACCTCCTCCTCGTTTATCAAGTCTGTTTCTTGCAAATAAGTTGTATCCTTTTAGCCTTTTATTCCAATCATGTGTATCGTCCCACCAAGTTTCAGTGATTCCAATGACATCATATTCCTTTTCCTGCATTAGTAGTTCCAATTCTCCTTGTTTGTTGCCCATGCTTTGTGCATTTGTATAAAAACATTTTAGTTTGTGATTGGTTTCTCTTCCTCCCATATTTTTATTATTTAAATTGTTTTGTCTTTGTTCTTCCTTTCCACTTCCAGTAGCAGAGATCTCAATAGTATTTGTCAGCTGTATGGCTTTTTCTGGCCTTTTGCTTCCCTTCCCACATTGTTCTAGTTTAAAGCTCTTCTGATGAGTGTAGCAAGGCGACTTCCAAATACATGTTTTCCAGTCTTCGTAAGGTGCACCCCATCTCTAGCAAGTAGTCCATCGCATAGGTAATTCATTCCGTGATCCAGAAATCCAAATCCTTGTTGACGGCACCATCGACGTAGCCAGTTGTTCACCTGTAGAATCTTATTCCACCTCATTGTTCCATGGCCATCCACTGGGAAGATGGATGAGAAGACCACCTGCGCTCCCAATTCTTTCACTTTCTTGCCTAAGTCTTCAAAGTCACTGCAGATGGTTTCCAGGTCCTTTCTTGCGGTGTCATTTGTCC
This sequence comes from Phyllobates terribilis, assembly GCF_046119375.1. Classification (NCBI taxonomy): domain Eukaryota; kingdom Metazoa; phylum Chordata; class Amphibia; order Anura; family Dendrobatidae; genus Phyllobates; species Phyllobates terribilis. The sequence continues at coordinate 718,799,455 of NW_027362761.1, read as the reverse complement.
CCACATGTATTAGCAGGAATGGGTAGTGATCTGTAGGTCTGAAGAGTCTTGATATCCTGTCAGACACATCTTTAATTTTTGCTCCTGGAAGACAGCACATTTCACTTGAGGTTATGTCTGGTCTGCAGATAGCGGCCTCTGTTCCTCTTAACAGGGAATCCCCCATGACCACCACTCTCCGTTTTTTCTTCACAACATTCTTCTTTCTCCATCCAGGAGGATTCTGAGGGCTTACAAGGTTATTCATTGCTGGCAAAGTCTTATTTTGCTGTATTTCTTCATGGTTCTCCTGCGTGAGAGCCTGGTACTGGTTCCTGAGCAGTATGGGTGCTGACTGCCTCTCGATCCTCCTGCTTCTGTGGGTCACATGCTTCCATTCCTCTGTTTCGTCAGGTGCAGTTCGAATTTCTTCTCTTTCTGAATCATGAAGAGATAATTCTGCTCTGTCTAAGAACTCTTCACCTTCCTTAATGATTTTCAAGGTAGTTAACCTCTCTTCTAGATTTCGCAACTTTTCCTCCAACAGGGACACAAGCTTGCATTTCTGGCATGTGAAGTTTGGCTTTTCCACTGGCAAGTCTGTGAACATGTAGCAGGATATGCAGCTCACCAAATGGCTCCTGGACTCTTCCATGTTCTTATTGTTAATGTTCTGAAAACAGTGAAAAAAGCTTAAAAAAAAAGCGTTTACCGATGTCCTCTTTTCAGCTCCAACAGCCAAAATCCAGTGTTCTTTGAGCTCGCGGAGACTCTTCACTTACCCCAAAATGCAGTGGGAATATGCAAATTATCTCCTCAGGACTCCTCCCCTGGTTTACCGATGTCCTCTTTTCAGCTCCAACAGCCAAAATCCAGTGTTCTTTGAGCTCGCGGAGACTCTTCACTTACCCCAAAATGCAGTGGGAATATGCAAATTATCTCCTCAGGACTCCTCCCCTGGTTTACCGATGTCCTCTTTTCAGCTCCAACAGCCAAAATCCAGTGTTCTTTGAGCTCGCGGAGACTCTTCACTTACCCCAAAATGCAGTGGGAATATGCAAATTATCTCCTCAGGACTCCTCCCCTGGTTTACCGATGTCCTCTTTTCAGCTCCAACAGGCAAAATCCAGTGTTCTTTGAGCTCGCGGAGACTCTTCACTTACCCCAAAATGCAGTGGGAATATGCAAATTATCTCCTCAGGACTCCTCCCCTGGTTTACCGATGTCCTCTTTTCAGCTCCAACAGCCAAAATCCAGTGTTCTTTGAGCTCGCGGAGACTCTTCACTTACCCCAAAATGCAGTGGGAATATGCAGATTATCTCCTCAGGACTCCTCCCCTGGTTTACCGATGTCCTCTTTTCAGCTCCAACAGCCAAAATCCAGTGTTCTTTGAGCTCGCGGAGACTCTTCACTTACCCCAAAATGCAGTGGGAATATGCAGATTATCTCCTCAGGACTCCTCCCCTGGACTCCTCCATCTGTACGCTGTCCATTTTTTTCTCGGACAGCAAAATGACCCATAGAGTTTCATTGGTCCATACACATCAGTTTTAAAAAACTTGTCTGAGTCTCCGGTCTCTTAGGGTCACAAACTCCCCTCTAATCCTTTTTGCAGATCAGACTCAGTAATTAAAGTCTACAGGGATCTCTGTAAATCGGATGAAACACAGCTGACATACACTGTACTTTGTATTTTATTACCGTATATACTCGAGTATAAGCCGAGTTTTTCAGCACATTCTTTGTGCTGAATAAGCCCGCCTCGGCTTATACTTGGGTATACCTGAGTATACAGAGATTCCGTTGGTGGATAGTGGGGGGGGGTGTGGAGGAGCGGGGCACAGGCAGTAGCCGCTGCTGCAGCTACCACGTGTTCCCGCTGCTAAAGGGAAATGAATGGGTGTGGAGAAGAGAGAATATTCATTTCGCTTTAGTAGCGGGCACGGAGGAGCGCTGAGCCGAGGCTCCTGCTGACAGTGCCCGCTACTAAAGTGAATGCATATTCGCTCCTTTCCACGCACATGATCCTGGCGTGGAGAGGAATGAATGTGTCGGCAGCAGCAGCTCACATCAGTGTCTGAGAGCGCGCACTGCGCCTCAGATGCTGAAATACGTTGCTGCAGACAGGACACAGCGCTGGAGCAGAGGTCAGGAAGGAAAGTGAGTATAAGTGTTTATTTTTTTTCAAGTGTGCTGTGATGGGGCCACACATACCAGGATTGGGGGATGAGGAGGCCATATATATCAGGATTGGGAATGAAGTGGCCATGCATACCAGAATTGGGGGATGAGGGGGTCATACATACCAGGATGAGGGATGAGGGGGCCATGCATACCAGGATTGTGGGATGAGGGGGCCATGCATACCAGGATTGTGGGATGAAGGGGCCATGCATACCAGGATTGGGGATGAGGGGGCAATACTTACCAGAATGGGGAAATTTACCAGTAGCTGCTGCATTTCCCACCCTAGGCTTATACTCGAGTCAATAAGTTTTCACAGTTTTTTGTGGTAAAATTAGGTACCTCGGCTTATACTCTGGTCGGCTTAAACTCAAGTATATACGGTATTCCATTTCAGTTTCATCCGTTTTAATTGATTTATTGTTAAGAGTCAATAATGTAAAATGTTCAGACAGTCTACCTGCTTCAGTTCAAAAAAGGGATAAGAAATAAACAGATGCCACACAGATGCAAAATGGAGACAAAACAGATGACACAAAGTCTGTTTTACACAGGTGTTTAAATAGCCACGGATGTGTGGATGCAGCCTTACCATTTAGAGGTGTATCTCTACACACAGTTTAAAAAGTGAATACCATTTTCACATATAACTATTCTCATCCTTTTTTATCCATCACAGGCTAAGAAGGGGGAGGTACCACCTGAGGAGCAGGGCCCAAGTATCAAGAATCTGGATTTTTGGTCAAAACTAATTACTTTAATAGTGTCCATAATAGAAGAGGATAAAAATTCTTACACTCCATGTCTAAACCAGTAAGTGTTACTTCTTACAAGAAAACAAAGACTGTTGGGAGGCCTGAACTACCACCCAAATGGTACCATAAGGCACCTTATTGACTTAATAAATAATACACAGAAACAATAATATTTGTTGGATGGAGGTCGGTCACATGTTTATTAACCCCTTCCCGACATTGGACGTACCGGCATATCCTATTTTGCTGTGTTCCCACAAATGGACGTACCGGTACATCCTGGAGATCAGGAGGGCACAGGAACACTGCCCGCCCGATCGCCGATGGGAGCTCGGCTTAAGTGATAGTCAAGCCCCAGCTGTCACAGCCAGGGGCGGTGTCTGCACCACCGCCCCCGGCTGTTTAACCCTCTAAATGCCGTGATGAATAGCGATCTCAGCATTTGGAAGGCTAGGAGAAGGAGGGGGCTCCCTCTACCATCCGCTCGGCCCCTTGCAACGTCATCACGAGGCCCCGATCGTTGTTATCGCAACCTGAGGTCAAGTGACGACTTCCGGTTCTGCCAGCTACGGTGGCACGTTTAGACCATGCCAAGAGCATGGACTAAAAGGCATTTTGTCAGTGTAATACTAACATGTATAATGGATTACAGTGCTGGTGCATTGCAATGCATTATATCAGAGATCAGAGTAATAAAAGTTAAAGTCCCTTGGAGGGACTAAGTAAAAAAGTGAAAACATAGTTTTAAAAAATTGTAAAAATATTTTTAAGAAGTCACAAAAAAAGATAAAAATATTATACCAATAAATATGTATATTTACATAAAAACAAAAAAAAACAAAAAAAAAGTACACATCTTTAGTATTGCCGCGTCCGGAACGACCTGACCTATAAAACTGTTACACTAGTTAGCCCCTTAAGTAAACAGCGTAAAAAAATAAATAAAAAACCTGGCAAAAAGTGGAATAAAACGCGATCAAAAAGACAAATGTAAATAAAAATGGTATAGCTGAAAACACCATCTTGTTCCGCAAAAAAACAAACCACCATACATCTCTATTAGTGAAGAAATAAAAAAGCTATAGCTCTCAGAATATAGCAATGCAAAAACTGTTCTTTTTTCTAAAAAATGTTTTTTATTGTATAAAAGAGGCAAAACATAAAAAAAAATGTAACTGTGGTATCGCTGTAATCTTACTGACTCGAAGAATAAAACTGTTTAATCACTTTTACCACATGTTGAACAGCATTTAAAAAAAAAAGCAATTCCTGAATTGTTGTTTTTTGCTCATTCTGCCTCCCAAAAATCGTAAATATAAAGCGATCAAAAAATGTTATGTGCCTGAAAATGGTACCAATAAAAACGTCAACTCGTCCCACAAAAAACAATTCCTCGCCTGATTCTGGCTGCAGAAATATGCAAAAATTATAACTCTCAAAATATGGCGATGCTTTTTACAAAAAAAAGTGTCTTTTTGTGTGTGATAGCAGCCAAACATAAGAAAACTATATAAATCTGGAATCGCTATAATCGCAGCGACCTGAAGAATAAAGTAATCTAATCACTTATACCGCACGAGGAATGGCATCAAAAATAAATAGAACAAATTCTTGGCCTGCTGTTGATTTGTTCATTCTGCCTCCCAAAGATCACATTAGGGCTCAGCTCACATATATCCGCTGCTTTGCACTGAGCGCTTACACCAGGGTTTCCATGTAAATCTATGGAATATGTGATTCAGACGGAACCTCCGATGGAAGATTCCCTATAATGGGGCAAATGGAGACACTGTGGATACCGACTGGCCTACGATCCAGTGGTGTCCATGTTTTAACTGTAGACCACATTTTTCTGCACATCCGAAAAGAACTCCATCTGGCTTCCGCTGAACGGAAGCCAGATGGAGTCCAGAGCAACGCTGCTGCCTCATTATAGTGAATGGATCCCTCAGGGGTTTTATCTAAATCACGTCATTCGGAGATTTAGATGGAATCTCGATGTAAGTGCTCAGTGCAGAGCGCAGGAAAAATGTGATCCAAAATGTTATGTAAAATGTTCCCAATAAAAGCTCAATCCACAAAAAAGCAAGTCCCACTCAGATCCATTATCTGTCAATAGAAATATAGGGGGCTTCTACGGTACTGATAGCCCAAAGTCTCTCAAAAAGTGCTGTGGCCCCTAGCCCCACAAAAAAGATCCAGCAAATTTTGTTCTCTCAAATCCAAATGAGCCAAAGTGTGCCTAAACACAAGTGTGCCTAATGGCTGCTTCTACCTGGAAAACACCCATGGAGTCAAAATCATCACTACATCTGTAGATAAATTCCCAGAGGGGTGTAATTTCCAAATTGCGGTCATTTGAGGGGAGATTCTCCTCTCCTGGCACTTAAGGGCTCTGTATATGGAGTCCACAAACTATTCTATGAAATATTGTTCTCCAAGAGTGAAATAGCGCTCTTTCCCTCCCGAGTCTCACCATGTGGCAAAGCTGAACTGTACAGACACATATGGGGTATTGCCACATTCAGCATGTTTACCCATTTCAAAGTGTGAAAATGTAAAATCTGGGGCTAAAACAAAATTTGTGTGGTAAAAATGTAATTATTTTTTCTTCACTGCCCAATGGCATAACATTTTGTGACACACTCGTGGTGTCTATATGACCACTGCAACCTTAGAAAAATTCATGGAGAGGTGTAGCTTGTATATTGGGGTCACTTATGGGGGGATTCTGGCACTTCAGGGGCTTTTTCTGTGGGTCATGGTACCCACAGACCATAACAGCAAAATCTGTGCTATAATATGGCGCTGCTTCCCTTCTGAACTTTCCACTGTACCTGAAACATTTTTTCCCATTACATGTAGGGTATTGACCTGTTTTTCCTATTAACTCTTATAAAAGTTAAAAACTTGGGGCAAAAACAACATTTTAGTGGTAAAAATGTAATTATTGTTTCTTCACTGTATAATATAGTATAGTATAGACATTTGATGTCAACATGCTCACTGCACCGTTAGATGAATTCATTGGGGCGGGTGTAGTTTGTAAAATGAGGTCACTTATGGAGGTGTTCTGCTGTTTTGGCACTTCATGGGCTCTGCCAATGTGACATGGCACCCTCAAACCATTTCAGCAAAATCTGAACTCCATTATGGCAATTCTTCCCTTCTGAGCTTTGTACTGTGCCTCAAAAGTAGTTTTTGACCACATATGGGTATTGGCGTACTCAGATGAAATTGTGTAATAATTTGTACCATACATTTTCTCACATTATACCTTTTGAAAATTAAAAACTTGGGGCCAAAGCAACTTTTTTCATGGAAAAAAATGGTAATTTTCCATTTACTCAGCCCTATGTTATACAATTCTGTGAATCGCCTGAGGGTGAAAAATGCTCACTATAACCCTAAATGAATTCCTTGAGAGGTGTAGTTTCCAAAATGGGGTCACTTGTGGGAATTTATGCTGTTTTGGCATGTCATGGGCTTTTTAAATGTGACATGACATCCGCTATCTATTCCTGTGAATTTTGCGCTCCAAAAGTCAAATGATGCTCCTTCCCTTCCGAGCTTTGCCACGTGTCAAAACAGTAATTTTCAACCACATATGGGGTATCGGTGTACTCAAGAAAAATTGCACAACAAATTGTATGGTCCATTTTTTCCTGTTACCCTTGTGAAAATGAGAAATTTGCTGCCACAATTACTTTAAGTCCTATGAAGCATCTAAAGGGTTAACAAACTTCTTGAATGTGACTTTGAGCACTCTGAGCGGTACAGTTTTTAAAATGGTGACACTTTTGGGTATTTTCTGTCACATAGGCCCCTCAAAGCCATTTCAAATGTGACGTGGTCCTTAAAAAAATTGGTTTCGTAAATTTTGGTGGAAAAATGAAAAATTGCTGATTAACTTTTAACCCATCTAACTTTCTAACAAAAAAAAATATGTTTAAAAAATGATGCTGATGTGAAGTAGACATGTGGTAAATGTTATTTAATATGTATTTTGTGTGGTATAACTATTTGGTTCCAGGGCAAAAAAAATTCACAGTTTGCAAATTGAGAAATTTTGAATATATTCTTTCTTTCTTCCCCTGAAGCCCCCTCACCCCTCCCTTATTCCCCATTTGTCACAGGAGAGCTGACAGTCCAACATCTGTCCCTCTTTAAATTATCACCTACAGTAGAAGTGACTTGTAAAGCTACAACCTAATTAAAATGTGAGCATCTTTCGCCCTGGCAGACGCACGGGGTGATTAGATGCAGGCTTGCAATAATTTACGTGTAACTGTTGAAGATTGCTTCCCGAACTTCAAAAGGAAGTCTGTAGTCTCGCCGGCACCGATATGGAATATGGAATATTGTAAGTTCCATAATTTCGATATTAATGGGACCTATATTTTTAGTGGCAGGGGCAGCCAAGGATCGATATGAATATTTTCTCATTGCTGTAAGCCAAACCAGGGAGCTGTGGCGCAAAAGTAGCAAAATAGCAGACTGCAACTATATCATGAGTGGTCTCTAAATGAAGGTAAAATCATATTAGAAAATATGGTACCACGATTGGGCTTCTGGGATCAACCAGCGATAAGTTATCCCGAAAAACAGATTTTTAATACAAACATGAAGGGTGGAGCCCCAGCCCCTGTGATGTCGGCACAAGGGGGTGTGGACAGGTCTCTCCTTCAAGCTTGAAATAGTTTGCGGAGGTTGGAGCAGTACTGATTGCCAGGTGGGTATAGATACTATAAGCAATGGGTCACGTTCGATAACGTTCAAATCAAATCGGGGAGCCCCTCCTCCACCTATATTCAATCGTCTCAGCGATCTTATAGTAAGTCTCTTCTTTAATCCTTATTATTTTGTGTAACAGCTTATGTATTGTAATGTCTCCTTTGTAAAATCCTTATATATATTTTTCCTAAACACTGCCTCCCTTTTGGATTAAATATAAAATTTAATAGTTCTGTTTCTTTTGTCCTGTAATCCTTCCCTCACCTGAAGCCATATACGCTACCAGAACGAAGGCGTCCGCCCAGGCCTATATTATATTTCAAATCTGTACGGTGGTGGCAGAGAATAATAATAATTGGTGACAAGCGGTGGGATATTACAGAACATCAGTGGCTGGATTGAGCAATCATTCCTCTCACTGAAAACTTGCATGGTTCTTGAGAGAATTCTGTGCAGAGTTTTAGGAAATCAGACTCAGTGTTTTAATATTTTTTTTTATCTGGGACATTACTGTACATATAGCAGTTGCAACCCCTCCCTTCTCTTGTTTTTCTGTCCTATCTTTTATTTGGCAATGATGGCTACACGTGAAGAGCCCTGGTATATCCAGCAGTCAAAGGCCACTATCACTGCCCTCTGTGAGCTGAGACAGATTGACCCCATGGGCAAAAACAAGGCCCAAATGATTGCTGAACTGTTGCAAGGTGCTGCAGACCCCATCCAACAGCAGAGCCCTGATGAGGGGGCGGGCAGCCAAGAACCGGGTGGCTCTGCTGCAGGGGTCCCACCTGTGATTGCCAGCCAGACCTGCAGCCAGGGTAGTGTGGACACCCACCTGCAGATGGCCTTGGAGCAGCTCAACGCAGACGATCATGACGGATGACTGCAGCTGATTCTGAAATTCCAGGAGCGAGCTGAGCAAGAGGCCAAAGCTGACCGAGAGGCTGCTGAGCGCCAGGCCCAAGCTGACCGAGAGTACCAGCTGGAGCTAGCCCGGATTCAGAAGGAGCCATCCACCCTGCATATCCATGAGTCCAACAGCACCAACAGCTTTAAACTCTGTCCGAAGCATTTTCCTGTAATTGAAAAGGATGGAAACTTGGACATTTTTCTGCGAGGCTTTGAAAAGGCCTGCAGGCAGTATCAGCTGCCCACAGACCAGTGGGAAAGGTACTTAACTCCAGGGCTCAGAGGAAAAGCCCTGGAGGTGTTTGCTTCTCTCCCTCGAGAACAAGATGGAGACTATGAGGCCGTCAAGCAGGCCCTGAAAAAAAAGTACCAGCTGACTCCGGAGGTTTACCGGAAAAAGTTCAGAGCCCTCTAACGTGGACCACATGACAGGTACGGTGACGTGGTGGATGGGCTCCGGACCAACTTTGAGCAGTGGGTCCAAGGACAGTCAGTCACCACCTTCGAGGACTGAAGGATCTGATGGTGAAGGACCAGTTTCTTCATCTTTGCCCAGTGGAAGTGCGACAATTTGTGCTTGACCGGGAGCTGAAGGAAGCCGCCAAAGCAGCCCAGATCGCGGGTGTCTATGAGGCCAACTGGACACCAGAGGTGCGGAAGTCAGCTGCCGCCAGGTGGAGAGGGGGTAAGCCGACAACCACCCCCAGTGTTCCAGCCAGCCGGCCCTCAGCAGGTCCTGCCCCATCTTCCCACATCCGCCGTGCATCTGATTCCCGTAAGTGCTATACCTGTTACAAGACTGGTCACATCAGCCTCACCTGCCCGCAGAGGCAGAAGAAGAACCCCACACCTAAGGCCCAGGGGCATAATGCAGCACTTATTTTTGTGGGTGGGGCGTTTGGCCGGGTCTGGGAGAACTTACAACCGGTTACTGTGGGCAACACCGTTACTGTTGTCCTTAAGGACAATGGCGCAGAACGTACCCTCATCCGCCCTGAGTTCGTGTTACCAGAGGAACTCATTACTGGGAAGACCCTGACTGTCACCGGGTTTGGGGGTGTTCGCCGTCCCATACCGATGGCCCGAGTTTTCCTGGACTGGGGTGCGGGTAGGGGGTTAAGGGAAGTGGGGGTGTCGGAGAATCTCAACACTAATGTGCTATTGGGAACTGATCTGGGACGGTTGGTTGCCCGATATATTCCTGAACACCCTCCCAGATCTGATATGTCGTATAATGCCCACAGGGCCACGGGGTGATGCTGCTGAGGATCCCCTAAAGCGAGCCAGCATAAGTGCTATGAGCAAGGAGAGCAGGCACAGACACCAGGAAGCAGGTCCTCCCGTGCAGGTGACCATTGTCACGCCAGATAGTGACATGGTCAATGGTAGCTGCCCCATGACTATCACAGCTCCAGAGGTCATGAGCAGGAATGGGGAGAAACACGGGGAACATAGGGAAAGTGGTCCCGTGCCGTTGACCGGTGTCACGACGGACTGTGACTTGGCCGGTCGTAGCTCCCCCCTAGCGAGCACGGCTTCCAAGGTAAAAATGATGGCAGGAAGGGTAGGCCCCACAACCAGGCTAGGTAAGAGGAAGGTGTGTCCCCCTGTCTGTCAGGAGTATGGGATCAAGGTACCCATAGCCTGTCAGAGGTGTGGGGAAAATGTATCCCGAACCGGTCAGGATGATCGGAAAGCTGGATCCCCAGTCGGTCGAGGTTCTGGGCGAGTTGGGTTCGCGGCTTGTCGGATCAGTAGGAGAGGTGGGCCAGGAGGTGGGCTTAAAGAGGCGATCTGTAAATCAGCCCCCTACGCCACCTCAAAGAGGGGGGATGTCAGGGAACTATTGAGAAATATTGAATATATTCTTTCTTTCTTCCCCTGAAGCCCCCTCACTCCTCCCTTATTCCCCATTTGTCACAGGAGAGCTGACAGTCCAGCATCTGTACCTCTGCAAATCAAATTATCACCTACAGTAGAAGTGACTTGTAAAGCTACAGCCTAATTAAAATGCGATCATCTTTCTCCCTGGCAGACGCAGGGAGTGATTAGACGCAAGCTTGCAATAATTTATGTGTAACTGTTGAAGCTTGCTTCCAGAGCTTCAAAAGGAAGTCTATAGTCTTGCCAGCACCACTACGGAATATGGAATATTGTAAGTTCCATAATTCCGATAATAATGGGATCCATATATTTATTGGCAGGGACAGCCAAGAATCGATATGCATATTTTATCATTGCTGTAAGCCAAACCAGGGAGCTGTGGCACAAAAGTAGTAAAATAGCAGACTGCAACTATATCATGAGTGGTCTCTAAATGAAGGTAAAATCATAATAGAAAATATGGTACCACTTTTGGGCTTCTGGGATCAACCAGCGATAAGTTATCCCAAAAATCAGATTTTTAATACAAACATGAAGGGTGGAGCCCCATCCCCTGTGATGTCGGCACAAGGGGGTGTGGACAGGTCTTTCCCCTAACCATAAAATAGTTTGCTGAGGTTGGAGCAGTACTCATTGCCAGGGGGTATAGATACTATAAGCAATGGGTCACGTTCGATAACGTTCAAATCAAAACCAGAATCCAGGCGTCCACCCAGGCCTGTATTATATTTCAAATCTGTACGGTGGTGGCAGAGAATAATAATAATTGGGCTATTGTGAAGCTGACAGTGACCGTACGGATGGCGTAAACACGTATTCCATGCGTTGGAATCCAGAGGTGTGAAGCCATACGCTCACTGGTCGCTTGCCGATACCTAAGAAGTGAGTAGTTTGGATCGTGTGCTCGCGATTCCGGATGAAATCCGTGACATAGTGACGGCACAGTGAGATATTGCGTGATCTCCCCGATGTCATCACTATGGAATCCTTGAAACCTATGATACACAATAGTGGTCCAATATATATGTTCACCATTGGAACATACAGTGCCACTGCAGTTATTTTGTTTTTAATCACATTACTTCAGAATTTACCAATAAAGGTTATATTTTATTCCTCATTCTAGTCCTCCCTTCTCCTTTCCTTATGGCAACTATAAAGTACTTACTTATTAGTAGACTAACATTATAACCATATTTAGTGTTTCATTTTTTATACATCCTTCTCTGACTTCTTCTGTGTATCCACTTAGGTTCCCCCAGGAGCTTAATGTTGGTAAAATTAGTGCCGAAGTTATGTGGAGTCTTTTTGCTCAGGATATGAGATACGCTATGGAAGGTAACTTCTTTCCCATATTTGAAGATTACAGAACTAGTCGTACTATTACATCATAACAATTCCTGTATGTATTTTCTTGCTGCTATTGTGTTCTCAATATTTTATTTATTCACTACATGCCAGATAGGAGTTGAGGCCTGTTTCCAGAGGTTGTTTGTATGTATAACTCTAGCTATAACTCTAGGGAGCCTGCTGACTGCTGATATACAAAGACTTTGCAGTATGACAACAGTTTAGAGGAATACACTAAATTGCAAGTATATGTTTATTGTATGAGATTTTCATCCAACTGTGGCATACCAACTATCTAGAAAGACTAACAGTTGTGCCTATTCATATGATTTTCCCAATGTGAGTCAGTTCTACAAAATGTGTGCCACTGGTTATTTAAAAAAAAGTTGGAGTCCTATAGGTGGGTCCCATCAGACCTTTATGACATATGTTCTGGACATGTCCAGAATATATACAGTGGGGAAAAACTTATTTAGTCAGCCACCAATTGTGCAAGTTTTCCCACTTAAAAAGAGGTGAGAGGCCTGTAATTGACATCATAGGTAGACCTCAACTATGAGAGACAAAATGAGAAAACAAATCCTGAAAATCACATTGTCTGATTTGGAAAGAAATTTTTTTCAAATTTTGATGGAAAATAAGTATTTGGTCACCTACAAACAAGCAAGATTTCTGGCTCTCACAGACCTGTAACTTCTTCTTTAAGAGGCTCCTCTGTCCTCCACTCATTACCTGTAGTACTGGCATCTGTTTGAACTTGTTATCAGTATAAAAGACACCTGTCCGCAACCTCAAACAGTCACACTCCAAACTCCACTATGGCGAAGACCAAAGAGCTGTCAAAGGACACCAGAAACAAAATTGTAGCCCTGCACCAGGCTGGGAAAACTGAATCTGCAATAGGCAAGCAGCTTGGTGTGAAGAAATCAACTGTGGGAGCAATAATTAGAAAATGGAAGACATACAAGACCACTGATAATCTCCCTCGATCTGGGGCTCCACACAAGATCTCACCCCGTGGGGTCAAAATGATCTCAAGAACGGTGAGCAAAAATCCCAGAACCACACAGGGGGACCTAGTGAATGACATGCAGAGAGCTGGGACCAACGTTACACAGGCTACCATCAGTAACACACTACGCTGCCAGGTACTCAGATCCTTCAGTGCCCCCCTGCTTAAGCCATTACATGTCTGGGCCTGTCTTAAGTTTGCTAGGGAGCATTTGGATGATCCAGAAGAGTATTGGGAGATTGTCATATGTTCAGATGAAACCAAAGTAGAACAGTTTGGTAGAAACACAACTCATCGTGTTTGGAGGAGAAAGAATGCTGATATGCATCCAAAGAACACCATACCTACTGTGAAGCATGGGGGTGGCAACATCATGCTTTGGGGCTGTTTCTATGCCAAGGGACCAGGACGACTGAGCCGTGTACATGAAAGAATGAATGGGGCCATGTATCGTGAGATTTTGAGTGCAAACCTCCTTCCATCAGCAAGGGCATTGAAGAAGAAACATGGCTGGGTCTTTCAGCATAACAATGATCCAAAGAACACCGCCAGGGCAACGAAACAGTGGCTTTGTAAGAAGCATTTCAAGGTCCTGGAGTGGCCTAGCCAGTCTCCAGATCTAAACCCTATAGAAAACCTTTGGAGGGAGTTGAAAGTCCGTGTTGCCCAGCGACAGCCCCAAAACATCACTGCTCTAGAGGAGATCTGCATGGAGGAATAGTAATAATAATATTTACTTTTATAGTGCCAACATATTCCGCAGCACTTTACAATTTTAGGGGGGACTTATAGAAACAACACAGAATAAGCATATCTCAAATCAAAAGGAGTGAGGGCCCTGCTCGCAAGCTTACAGTCTATGAGGAAATGGGGGAGACACAATAGGTAAAATGTACATATATATATGCAGCATATATATGCAGCCTTGATATACTAAATAGGATAAATAATAATACATGGACTGGTCGCCAGCCAGTATGTGTACAGTCTTGACCGAGGCTATTAAGTGCATGGATGGTATGAACCTGAAATTGAAGAAGATTTTAATATGGGGGAAAACTGGGACGGACAGATAGTGTGTTGAGGCGATACGCCAGTCTAAAGAATGGGTTTTTAGGGTCCGCTTGAAACTGTGGGTATTGGGAATTAATCTAACTGTCCTGGGTAGTGCATTCCAAAGAATTGGCGCAGCACTCAAGAAATCTTGGAGACGGGAGTGGGAAGTTCGGATTATGGAGGATTTTAGTTTTAAGTCATTGTCAGAATGGAGGGCACGTGTAGGCTGGTAGACTGAGACAAGGGAGGAGATGTAGGGGGGTACTGAAGCATGGAGTGCTTTGTGGGTAAGCATGATAAGTTTAAATTGAACTCTATATTGGATGGGCAACCAATGCAATGACTGGCACAGGAAAGAGGCATCGGTGTAGCAGTTGGCGAGGAATATGATCCTGGCTGCTGCGTTAAGGACGGATTGGAAAGGGGAGAGTTTAATAAGAAGGAGACCGATTAGTAGAGAGTTGCAATAGTCGAGACGAGAATGAATAAGAGCTACAGTAAGAGTTCTTGCCGAGTCAAAGGTGAGAAAAGTCCTGATTCTTGAGATGTTTTTGAGGTATAGATGACATGAACGAGCAAGTGATTTGATGTGAGGAGTGAAGGAAAGATCTGAATCAAAAATGACCCCAAGACAGCGGGCTTGTTGCTGGGGAGTAATCGTTGAGCCTCAAATGGAAATGGCAATATCGGGCACAGGTAGGTTAGTGGAGGGAGGAAATACGAGTAGTTCAATTTTTGACAGATTCAGTTTTAGGCAGAGAGAGGACATAATGTTAGACATAGCAGAAAGACAATCACTGGTCTTTTGTAGTAATGCAGGGGTGATGTCCGGAGCAGAGGTGTATAATTGGGTGTCATCAGCATAGAGATGGTACTGAAAACCGAATCTGCTGATTGTTTGTCCAATAGGAGCGGTGTACAAGGAGAAAAGAAGGAGGCCTAGGACTGATCCTTGAGGAACCCCGACAGTAAGGGGAAGGAGAGAGGAGGAGGAGCAAAAGACACAGAGAAGGAGCGGTCAGAGAGATAGGAGGAGAACCAGGAGAGAACAGTGTCCTTGAGGCACTTGGAATGGGCCAACATACCAGTAACAGTGTGTGCCAACCTTGTGAAGAATTACAGAAAACGTTTGACCTCTGTCATTGCCAACGAAGGATATATAACAAAGTATTGAGATGAACTTTTGTAATTGACCAAATATTTATTTTACACCAAAATGTAAAAAAAATTATTTTCCAAATCAGACAATGTGATTTTCAGGATTTGTTTTCTCATTTTGTCTTTCATAGTTGAGGTCTACCTATGATGTCAATTACAGGCCTCTCTCATCTTTTTAAGAGGGAGAACTTGCACAATTGGAGGCTGACTAAATATTTTTTTCCCCACTGTATGAATGGAACAGAGGCATATGTACCAGTAGATAAGCTGTGGATATACCATAAATGTTTAAGATGGCAATAAAGGCTTTTATACTGTAGGGGCAGATCATGTTGTGTCTACAGGGCCTTTTGGGATGTAAAATTGTCCTAAGGTTCATGGATACAGTGTGCAAGTGAAGTACACATCAGACCATTCTGTCCAGTGTGCTAAAAACTGGCTGTTTTGTTTTTTTGCTGTGTGCCCTCCATTCTTTAGGTATTTAACTAGATGGAAAAAACACTTTAATCTCCGTAAATCTTGGGAAAAGGCAAAAATAGTGCCAGATATGGAAGTTTACATTTCATATGTATGCAGAGGAGCTTACCTACTGTGTTTTTTGCTATATTTTTAGAGCATGACAAGCACCGCTTGTGTAAGAGTGCCGACTATATGAACTTACACTTTAAGGTGAAATGGCTATACAATGAATATGTGACAGATCTTCCATCTTTTAGGAGCAAGGTTCCTGAATACCCTGCGTAAGTATAATTCACATATTGGATCTTTTCGTTTTGAGAATTTTGCAGATTAATGTGGCCTAACTGAAAAAAGGTATGGCTTAAGAAAATACAGTTTTCAATCACACATTATTCCTAATGTTTCAACAGTTGGTTTGAGCCATTCGTCATCCAGTGGCTGGATGAAAATGAAGAAGTTTCACGGGATTTTCTTCATGGAGCCCTGGAAAGAGACAAAAAAGATGGGGTTAGTTCTGTTTTATTGAACTATAGGCCTAAACATCCCTTTAAGATGAGAGAATTTATTACATTTGCTAATAGTGGCATCTGCCTGAAATGACACAGCTACCAAACTAAGCCATTTTGTATTTTGCATATTTTATTGTGTCTTTATGCTCACAAAAGTGTATGTTATTTTAAATAGTATTTTTAAATTAGACATTCCATTCAAAAATATTAGTAAACTGCATTATCAATGCAAATCTTTACTAAATTGGTATTGATAGAAACACAGCAGGAAGACCAGATATATCAATCAATGTTCTCTTATCTTTAGCTAGCAATATACACTGCTCAAAAAAATAAAGGGAACACTTAAACAACAGAATATAACTCCAAGTGGATCAAACTTCTGTGAAATCAAACTGTCCACTTAGGAAGCAACACTGATTGACAATCAATTTCACATGCTGTTGTGCAAATGGAATAGACAATAGATGGAAATTATTGGCAATTATCAAGACACACTCAATAAAGGAGTGCTTCTGCAGGTGGGGACCACAGACCACATCTCAGTACCAATGCTTTCTGGCTGATGTTTTGGTCACTTTTGAATATTGGTTGTGCTTTCACACTCGTGGTAGCATGAGACAGACTCAACAACCCACAGAAGTTGCTCAGGTAGTGCAGCTCATCCAGGATGGCACATCAATGCGAGCTGTGGCAAGAAGGTTTGCTGTGTCTGTCAGCGTAGTGTCCAGAGGCTGGAGGCACTACCAGGAGACATGCCAGTACACCAAGAGACGTGGAGGGGGCCGTAGGAGGGCAACAACTCAGCAGCAGGACCACTACCTCCGCCTTTGTGCTCGGAGGAACAGGAGGAGCACTGCCAGAGCCCTGCAAAATGACCTCCAGCAGGCCACAAATGTGCATGTGCCTGCACAAATGGTTAGAAACCGACTCCATGAGGGTGGTATGAAGGCCCGACGTCCACAGATGGGGGTTGTGCTCACAGCCCAACACCGTGCAGGACGCTTGACATTTGCCACAGAACACCAGGATTGGCAAAGTCGCCACTGGCGCCCTGTGCTCTTCACAGATGAAAGCAGGTTCACACTGAGCACATGTGACAGACGTGACAGAGTCTGGAAACACCGTGGAGAGTGATCTGCTGCCTGCAACATCCTTCAGCATGACCGGTTTGGCAGTGGGTCAGCAATGGTGTGGGGTGACATTTCTTTGGAGGGCCGCACAGCCCACCATGTGCTCGCCAGAGGTAGCCTGACTGCCGTTAGGTACCGAGATGAGATCCTCAGACCCCTTGTGTGACCATATGCTGGTGCGGTTGGCCCTGGGTTCCTCCTAATGCAGGAAAATGCCAGACCTTATGTGGCTGGAGTGTGTTAGCAGTTCCTGCATGATGAAGGCATTGAAGCTATGGACTGGCCCGTCCGTTCCCCAGACCTGAATCCGATTGAACACATCTGGGACATCATGTTTCGCTCCATCCACCAATGTCACGTTGCACCACAGACTGTCCAGGAGTTGGCGGATGCTTTAGTCCAGGTCTGGGAGGAGATCCCACAGGAGACCATCCGCAACCTCATCAGGAGCATGCCCAGGCGTTGTAGGGAGGTCATACAGGCACGTGGAGGCCACACACAATACTGAGCCTCATTTTGACTTGTTTTAAGGACATTACATCAAAGTTGGATCAGCCTGTAGTGTGTTTTTCCACTTTAATTTTGGGGGTGACTCCAAATCCAGGCCTCCATTGGTTCATAAATTTGATTTCCATTGATGATTTTTGTGTGATTTTGTTGTCAGCACATTCAACTTTGTACAGAACAAAGTATTCAATGAGAATATTTCATTCATTCAGATCTAGGATGTGTTATTTGAGTGTTCCCTTTATTTTTTTGAGCAGTGTACATAAGGCTCTATTCACTTGTCCATTTATTCTTTCCATTTTTTTTGTTCCGTTTAGAACACATAATTGTTATTCATTCGTGTTTCACAACGAAGCAGAGGGTCCCCATTGATTTATATAGGGTCCTTTTGGTTTCCTGCATGCAGAACTTTTTCTTCCACTCTAAAGGTGAACAACAAATGGAAACCAAACAGACCCCATATACATCAATGTGACCCTCGGCTTCCATTTTGAAACAGGAATGCAGATGATGTTAATTCTGTTCTCTTTGTCTCTTCTAAACAGAACAGAGAAATGGAAAGTATAAATGGACATGTGAACAAAGAATAAGATTGCTGAAAATTTCCGAGAGAGGGACAGTTTAAATTGAGCCAACAGAATTCCCAATACAGATGAGCGATCGGTTCCCCTCATTCACATGGGACCTCTGCTTGGCTGAACCTTTTTGTGTTTTCATAGGGGAAGAGCAGCTAAATAACAAAAGGGTCTATAAAAGTCAAACTGCTGGACCCCTATCTTCCTTGACATCTGTAGAGGGAGAGTCAGGAAATACCCCATATACATTAGGCTGTGAGTCGATCATGCTGATATCAGAGGATTTTGATGACTTTAGTCTAATGAGTATGGGTGCTTATGTTTGGAATTTAATAGAACTAGTATTATTTGGACCTAAAGGTGGTGATATGGTACAACTTGTAATTAGGACTAATTATGTTCTGTATATACTTGAAATTTAGCACGACTAAACACGTGTAATGCTGTATGTCTTCTTCATGCAAGTCACTGTCTGGGGTTCCAAGTTTGTGTAGGACAATGGAAGTTGATGTCCCTGTTTCTTTCATCATAAAGAAGTTGTTTGTTCTCTGTTGTAGCTATCAGCAAGCTGTTTCCAGCTACACAGAAGGGTTTTTAAAAATCATAAAGATAGCAGCGTTTAAAAAGTGGAGTGATTTGTAAATTATGTATTCTAAAGATCCCCATAGATATTAGACGAGGCTTCGGTCGATTGTTTGGCCGACAGTTAACTTGGCTCTCTCTCCCATTTACAAGAGCACTCATTTGACCAATCCCATCTTCTGTTCTCTATGAGACTATCTCTGCCGGTGTCTTATCTCCAGGAGAACAAAGCAATTGGCAGTCTGAATACACGGAGACCCCATACACATTTTTAGTGTCCACCGAAATCAATATCAGCAGGTGGAGCCAACATTAATTTTATGTGTATGGTAGGCTTAAGATGCTGGACTAGACCGAACCCCTCTTGAGTCTTCTATGGGAGACCAACAAATGAAGACTAGAAGGATCACATAAAAACAAGAGATGGCTGCATTTGGATTGTGGTTTAAGGATATATGCCAGCCTGATGACGGCCAAAATGACTCTTTCATTGACCTATGGATATGTTTAATATGCTGTAGGAGCTGACTGGAAACTATTGAGGTGCATACATTAAATGGACACTGCAGTATCATGCAAATTTAGCTCAAGAGGTTCACTCCCCGGTAAAAATATTTCTGGTATCAGTACCAATGCCTTTAAAAAATCAATACAATTTAGCATAAATGGCTTGAACAGCAATTCTGCACCCTGCAATGATGATTCAGGGGCCTGTGTTCTGGCACTCTTGTGGCAGGGGTACACATTTGGAAGTTCTCTCACTAAAGCCACTTTCCACAGTGCAGAATTGATCTTATTTTAACACCCAAAACCAAGAGTAAAAAAGAAAATATGATGGAAAGATTAATACTTCTTTTTTTCACTGCACTCCTGGTGTTCTTAAATCCCTATTTCACATTTTTTAATACTGTCGCCACTTTAATTACAGTTTCAGCAGACCTCAGAACATGCTCTCTTTTCTTGCTCTGTGGTGGATGTTTTCTCACAACTTAACCAGAGCTTTGAAATAATTAAGAAATTGGAATGTCCAGATCCTCAAATTGTTGGCCATTATATGCGCAGATTTGCCAAGGTATGCACGCACCTTTTTCTTATTTTGTTTGGTATCACATTTCTATGAGTTTACGCTTTAAGCCTTTATCTATGTGTTTTCATATAGTTGAATTTCATTTTTTACAGTTATGTGTTGTAAATTTACATGTATATTACCTTAATTTACAGAGTTTGCTGTCATTTTCCAAATCAGAATTTTTCACTCATAAATTAAGATGTTTTCACTATTCTATTCTAATTTTCATTCATTTAGGTTTTTATTTTTACATGTGATTTTACATTTACACTGAATAATAATAGAAAAGAGCTATAATAGTTCACTTCTAAATCTTATATAGCTCTGCAGAAATGCAACACATTCAAGGATAGCAATGTTTTTGTTAAACTTTTGCAAAACTCTTCTCTGGTTGTGGACGTCTTTCTTCTGTCCTCTGAATTGCCATCATTTTTTTTATCACACTTATGTGCACCCTAATCTTTTCTTGTTCTCTGTCCAGACAATCAGTAACGTGCTCCTTCAGTATGCAGAGATAATCTCCAAAGATTTTGCTTCGTATTGCTCCAAAGAGAAGAAAGAAGAGAAAGTGGTAATATGTTAATACTAATGCACAATATATGCTAATAATTGTTAAAGGAGTTAAGCAGAAAAAAATATGTCCTGCTGTGTATTAAAGGGTTAGTCTCAAGTTTGGAAGTTATTAAATTTCATGGGATAAGGCATAACTTCCAGATCGCTGAGACCCTCACCGATCCCAAGAACCAGGACTGTGTGAATGAAGCTGTGGTCAATCATGCACACTGCCTCTCCATTCATTCTTAATTGGATCGCTGGAAATAGTCAAGTGCTGCACATGACTGGTCTTCGGCACTACTATTAAGAATGAAAGGAGTGGCAATGCGCATGAACAATTCATGTTCTCGGAATCAGAGTTCTCAGCGGTCGGACCCTCAGCTACTGAGAAGATATTCCGTATTTAAAGGATAGGGGATAAATTCCAAACTTGAGAATACCTCTTTGAATTGAATTTGTTTTCAAGTACTAATATACTTTATTGATAAAATGTGCGCTTATTCTTAGCTCTCAGCAGTTTCAGGTTAGGCCACCTCCACTGAGCTTCAAAAGAAAGAACCGCTTCCCTCCACTCTGCCAATGGCTGGAAGATATTTAGTATTGGAGTGCACCTGCAAGATGGCTCCAAGGCAATAGCTGGGAGGAATCTTTTTTAAAAGGCACCCTCCCCAATAGAAAGGTGCCAAGCAACGCAGTGAATCATTAGTAAGTGAGGTGGTGTTCGAGTGAATTTGTGAGGTCCCCTGGTCCTTGTGTGGCCAGAGTCCTGAACCTGAAGTCCCCTGGTCCTGGTGTGGCCAGAGACCTGAACCCAAAGTCCCCTAGTTCTGTTGTGGCCAGTCATGAACCCGAAGTTACTGGTCCTTGTGCGGCCAGTCCTCAACTTAGTAGTCTGAAGGAAGTCCAAGTCCATGTCCATGTCAGCAACTGTTCTACAAAGGATCCAGAACTTAGTAGTCTGAATGGAGCCCTAGTCCTATCCTTGTCTGCGTACTTGACTCCTGCGGTCAGCAGCTGCAGTACCGGGGGCTGCCTATGAGTGGTACCTGGCGGCTACCTGCAGCCAAGCCTGACTCCACCATCAGGAGCCGCTTAGCTACCCCCTCCTAGGTAAACCAGGCCCCATGGCACAGTGGGTCACCTGCGTGCGTAACACAGCCTCTTTCTCTGTGTATGCATGAGCTATGACAAAAAAAAGAGAACTGCAGTCAGCCAGCCCCCGGATTGCATAAATCTTATATTATAACTAAGTGAGACGGGGATTCACTGTTTGACGTAAGACAAATGTAAGTAGTAAGTAAATGCCAAATTAAAGCTACTTTGTGTGATAAAGCTAGAAAAATCATAGACGTAGCTTTCATTTTGGTGACTTTAACAATTTTAATGCAGTGATAATAGTTGCCCCCAAGCTAGCTGGTAAAAAACTATTCAGCCATTCTAAAAATAATCTGAATGTATTTCAATCAGTATTTGTCTCTTTACAGCCATGTATATTAATGAATAACATACAGCAACTTCGGGTCCAGCTGGAGAAAATGTTTGAAGCAATGGGTGGCAAAGACGTAAGTCTATTACATGACATTTTATCTACAATAACTACTATTGTTAAAAATACACATATGATGCAATTTGTCTAAATACAATGAGACTTAAGCCCCCGTCTCACATAGCGAGATTGCTAGTGAGATCGCTGCTGAGTTACGGTTTTGGTGACGCAACAGCGACCTCACCAGTGATGTCGTTATGTGTGACACTTTGCAACGATCAGGCCCCTGCTGTGAGGTCGCTGATCGCTGCAAAGTGTCCTGGACCATTTTTTGGTCGTTGCTCTCCCGCTGGTCAGCACACATCGCTGTGTGTGACCAGCGGGACCAACGATCTGGCTGGTAACTATGATAAACATCGGGTTACTAGGGGCACGCGCGCACCAAGTAACCCTTTATTTATCATGGTTACGAGCCTGCTAAAGTGAGCGGTAACCTACCGCTCACCGTAGCAGAGTGGTAACCATGATAAACAACGGGTTACTAGGAGCGCGTGTGCCCCTAGTAACCCGATGTTTACCATAGTTACCAGCCTGCTCCTGCTTCACCAGGCTCGTAACCAGGAGCAGGACATCGTGGAAAGATGCTTTCCACGATGTCGCTGCTCCCCTGATCGTTGGTGAGCCTGCCTGTTTGACAGCTCACCAGCGACCACATAGCGACGCAGCAACGATCCCTGACAGGTCGTATCGTTGTCAGGATCGCTGCAGCGTCGCTAAGTGTGACGGGGCCTTTAGGCTAAGTGCTGACCTTCTATGTATTTGTCCGCATAGCAGACAAACATTTGGGCAGCCTGCTATTTACCTACAGTACACTGGTCCATAAAATGGCCCTGACTAGCCCCATAACGCATGTTGCGATTTTATCCATGTACATCTGAAGGCCGTGTTGAAAAAGAAAAAAACATGTGCAATAGCATATAGGCTAACACTAGTCTGTGTACTAGCCATGTGCAATCTGTTGTGCATAAGGACGGCACACTGACCAAAAATACACTTGTCTGAACTTAGGCTTTGGGTTCAAGTCTCCATTGTCATTATGTGACTGCAGACTTGTGAATCCTCACAGTGCGCACAGCGTGTGTAGTACGTCCTGTCAGAATTCTCCGTTGCCGCCGCCGCTTACAGACAGTATGCAATTTGCATACACGCGGTCCCGTTCTGACGAGATGTGTACGGCCTCACTCAATACAAGTGATTTGAGTGAGGTCAGACACATCTAGTCAGAATGTGGCTGGAAATGTACAGATCACATACTTGGCCCTCTCCCAGCACCAGAGAATCTTCACAGCACGAACTGTGAGTGCTCTGAGGATTTCCAAGTCTATAGTAACAGTGACTGCAGAATTGAAATAACAAGCTTGGACAACCTTTTTAAAGCAAGTCTGTCACAATACTAAGTGAATACATTGCTAAATACATCTCTTAGACCTGATAAGAATGCTATATTCACTTTGCAAATCCATGTCACCGAGTCTGATTGACAACTTATTTGTGTCCCCCCTGCTGTTGAGATCTCACACTGTTCATTACAAGAAACAGCTGTCAGTCAAGTTGGGAGTGCGGAGACTGAATACACTTGAATTCATGAGCTATTTCATTCTATAGTTTGACTCATAAAATTGTTAACATCAGGATTATCATTCTGACATGAAAGTAAATACACTAACCTCATCAAGACCTACTTATTTAATAATGTACAGTTTGTATTGTATAATCTCGAGACATTCACTTTAAATATAAGACAGAAAAAGCTTAACTCCCCACTAAATCACAACAAATTAAGATTGTGGGTTGCAGTTTAGGATTATGTTGTCTTTGCTTTATGAATTTGGGTCAATTCGAGTCCAGTCTAGCGATACACATTTCTAGGTCTACATTGTATCTTCATATGTTTACATGTTGAATCTTTAGTTGGATCCAGAAACAAGTGACATACTCAAGGAGTTGCAGGTGAAACTCAACAATGTGCTGGATGAGCTCAGCCGAGTGTTTGCCACAAGGTAAGTGAATTTACAATTTCTTAATCTTAATGCAAATATACATACTGCAGACTATGTAATGTAGTTTTTTTTTCTAAAGTTTTACCAAAATTGAACTTACTCCTTAAAGAAGACCCTTGACCTTATTCACCTCCTGAAATACTTTATTAAGTAATATGAGACCAATATATAAAACCTCTCTCAAATGTACTGTATATAATTAGTAACACTAGAAAGAAAAGTATTTTGACAACTACATGATACTTTCTGCTTTGAGCTGGGAGATAGCACTGTATGATGGGAGCCTGGAGTGTGCAGCATGGGAACACAAGGTGTTACTTTATGATGGATGTAGAGATAGAATACAGATTTCTGTGTATTATGGAGTATCAGTAGAAGAAGGCTAGAAACAGCAACTGAGATAAATCCTTTTCACAGTATGTAGTTAAAGACTAGGAATGACCCTTTACAGATACCCAATTCCTTCTTTTGCAGATTAATTATTTACAAGCAGGTATGTCTTACTCTTGTTGATTAACCCTTTATAAGCAGCTATGTGCTCCTCTTGAAGATTAATAGTATAGAAATCTTTATATTTATATTTTTACACCATCTGTAGGAAATAAGGTTTATGGCTGTTCTTTACAGTAAGAGTAGTCAGGCTATGGAAAACTCTGCTACAGCATGTTGTAATAGTCATTTCACTAAACAAGTTCAAGGACAGCCTGGATGCAGGTCTTTAAAAATATAATATTCCGGTATATGAGAATTACATTTTAGAAATAAGATGTTGTTGATCTTATTGCCATATTTGTAGTCAGAAAGGAGTTTTTCCATAGTATTGGCAATTAGCATCTGCTTTAACATGTTAAATTATAGGTTGAACTCGATGGACTTTTAAGGTTGTCTACTTTCAACCATAAAACCATGAAACTATTACACCTTTTATAAGCAGTTATATCCTCCCCTGGGCTGCATATTACACAGGGACATGACTGTTAAATAACACTATTCAGTATGAAGTACAGTTCAAGCTCATTAACGGAATAGAGGTAAATTTTCACCTGATTTGCGTTTTACTGTTTCACCTCCCCTTCGCATACATTGGTGAATGTACCACGTTTGTTAGACAAAACTGTAAAACGAACCTAAGTGCTGCCAGATCTGGGCACAAGGTACCACTTTGCCATTAATATGTTGTAAAAAAAATCAGCTTAGTCTACCAGATAAGAAAATCTCACTAGATTTAGCAGTCATTCTAGTTATGTGAAAGAAAAACATGCATTCCTATAATACTGTGGAAAATTGCTTGATTTGCTAACGACATTTATTTGAGAAAAGTCTTATAAAATAATATACTTGCGTTTTATTTTTTTCTCACAACTAATAGGTCCTCTTTAAGAAGTAACATAAAACTTGTATTGTATCTTCTACAATAAAAAAAATCCTTATTGTGTTTTTTTATCTTCCCTTTTAGTTTCCAACCACACATAGAGGAATGTGTGAAACAAATGGGAGACATCTTGAGTCAGGTCAAAGGGACTGGAAATGTTCCTGCCAGCAACTGCAGCAGTGTGGCTCAAGATGCTGACAATGTCTTACAGCCCATCCTGGATCCATTAGACAGCAAGTGAGAAGGGAATGTTATATACTTATAAGGATTTGCCTTCAATATGCCTTCCACTGCAATAATCACAGCTTTAGTTAGTGCTGGTATAATGAGTCTGCATATATCCACTCTGTACATTTCTGGAGCAGTTTCACCATAAATTGCAGAGTGGTTAATCAGCAGCAAATTGTGTGGATTTTGCTGCTGATTTGTCTGTGGATTTACCGATGCGAGGAAGGCAAAATTGAGAAACAGTATACTTACTTTCCCAAAACTTCCATGGGTTCCTTAATTTGTCCTCTGCTTGTTTATGCACGACTGAACTTCCTGTATCAATATCACATCTCACGTGACTGCTGCAGACTTTGGTTGGTTGCAGCAGTCACATGGAATGAAACATCATCACAGGAGGCTGGGATATAATAAGACTAGCATAGGGCGAGCCAGGAAGTGCCATGGAAGGTGAGTATATCCTTTGCTTTTTTCACTGCTCTGCAGAAATAATCTGCAGCCATTGAGGTTTGGTGCAGATTTCAACTTACCTTTTGAACCCAACAAAGAATATCCTCAACCGATCTGCAATTTTAAATTGACTTGGGGTGGATTTGCTGAGCTGCTATATCAATACGTTTTGAAATTTCTCTAAAACCCAGACAGAAAATCTACACATGAAGAATTTTGGTAATGTGGAATTACAGGTTCCATCTTTTCTTGAACACCCAATGCTGGCCAAAGAGAGGCAAGCTGTAATCATATACTTACTTCATTTTAAGAAACTAACAGGAACTTTATACTTGCGGATTTTTTTCCACCTGCCTACAGGTTATGTGTGATGAGAAACCTTATCTGTGAACAATACATGATTTTTCTTTTCTTTTTCTGTTTTTTTTCTTTACTTTTTACATATTTTTTATTACACATTTCTTATACTTATTTATTATAAACAGGAAAAAAATATCTGCTTACTGATTTCTTGCATAAATACTCTTCAATTTTCAAGAGCATGGATTCACTGATGGCTTGCAAGATATACTTATAACATTAAGCAAATAATTCACATTTATTGTAAATATAAAAGGGACAGAATACACTTACTGCTATTGAAAAACCTATTTTAACCTACTATGACAAATAATTATACATATATAACATGCTTTTTAAGTATGAAACACAGGACAATCTAGAAAAAAAAAATAATAATCCACTCACCACTTCAAGATAACAATAGTAGCTTGTTGGGTGTGGATAAAGGTGGGGGCCTGTTCCCAGGATATGAATAAGGTAAAGTGAATAATTCCACTAAGGGCCCTGCATGGGCTTGAAACGCGTTGGCAAAGTGTTTCTTTAAATCTTTTGTCTTTGAAATTTTAGAGTGATGAACTAAATATGTTTAAATTTTTCAATTGTGGATGCTGGAATTATGCACTTTATTTGATGAAAAACAGGACTCAGGAATTAACATTAATTTAAAAATGATGTATATCACGCGTGATTCAAGAATGCGAAAATAAGAAAAACATATTGTTTTTAATAAACTGTTTAGTAAGTACAGTGGGGGAAATAAGTATTTGATCCCTTGCTGTTTTTGTAAGTTTGCCCACTGACAAAGACATGAACTGTCTATAATTTTAAAGGTAGGCTAATTTTAACATTGAAAGATAGAATATCCCAAAAAAAATCACATATTATAAATTAGATACATTTATTTGCATTTTGCAGTGAGAAATAAGTATTTGATCCCCTACAAACCATTATGAGTTCTGGCTCCTACAGACCAGTTAGACGCTCCTAATCAACTCGTTACCTGCATTAAAGACAGCTGTCTTACATAGTCACCTGTATAAAAGACTCCTGTCCACAGACTCAATTAATCAGTCAGACTCTAACCTCTACAACATGGGAAAGACCAAAGAGCTTTCTAGTCAGGGACAAGATCATAGACCTGCACAAAGCTGGAATGGGCTAAAAAACCATAAGTAAGACACTGGATGAGAAGGAGACAACTGTTGGTGCAATAGTAAGAAAATGGAAGAAATACAAAATGACTGTCAATCGACATCGACCTGGGGCACCATGCAAAATCTCACCTCGTGGGGTATCCTTGATCATGAGGAAGGTGAGAGATCAGCCTAAAACCACACGGGGGGAACTTGTTAATGATCTTAAGGCAGCTGGGACCACAGTCACCAAGAAAACCACTGGTAACACATTATGCCTTAAAGTGTGCAAAGTAGTCATCAAAGCAAAAGGTGGCTACTTTGAAGACCCTAGAATATAAGACATATTTTCAGTTGTTTCACACTTTTTTGTTAAGTATATAATTCCACATGTGTTAATTAATAGTTTTGATGCATTCAGTGTGAATGTACAATATTCATAGTCATGAAAATACAGAAAAATCTTTAAATGAGAAGGTGTGTCCAAACTTTTGGTCTGTACTGTATATATATACTAAAGCTAAGGCCACATTCACACTTTCAGTATTTGGTCAGTATTTTACATCAGTATTTGTAAGCCAAATCCAGAAGTGGTGACGTGTTTCTATTATACTTTTTCTCTCACTGTTCCACTCCTGCTTTTGGCTTAGAAATATGGATGTAAAATACTGACCAAACACAAAGTGGCCTTAAGCCAATAACAAACTGTGTTATATATTTTCTGACAAGTACCTAAGGCTTTTATGGCGCAAGTTCTTGAGCTGAGCCTGCTTTATATGCAACAGATGCTGTCTGTGTTACATAGCCAGTATCTACTTCTAAGGGCAGATGCTCTTAACGGCCCGATTATGCTGATCAGACTCTGATCAGAGTTTGATCAAAATTTGATCAGAGTGGAATCAGTATTTCTTGGAGGTGGAGATAAAGAAAATGCGTTTCTCCACTTCTTCCATTAAGTCAGTCCATAAAAATTTGATGACATTTGGATGTTTTCCATGGACCCATAGCACTTGCATTGCCAATTTTAATCCAACACTTGGATCAGAATCTTACATGTCATTAATTTTCTTCCTCAGACCTCTTGATCTGAGAAAAAAATTGGATGTGTGCACAGCCTCATAGAATAACATGTGTACATGTGCTATCCATGAAAACCACGGACAGCACTCATCTGATATAAACGGTTGTGTGCACCTGCCTTTACAGCTGAGTCCGGAGCTGATGTCTGATCACTGCTGTTAACCTTTAATTCCGCTGTCAATCAGAGGTAACCAATGGGTAGCCATGGTGGCCAGGCACCTGCTGCAGACCTTGTGCCTGCCATCTTAGTCATCCTATGAAGATCAGCCACAGATTCGACTTGATAGGAGTGCCACAATTTCACTATATATTGCAATACTATAGTATTGAAATATGTAGTATAAGCAATCAAACAATCGCAAGCTAAAGTGCCCTATGGGTCTAATGAAAGAAAAAAAAAAAGATTTTTGAAAAAAAAACCATACGTAAAGCTTTTAATCACCCCCCCTTTTCTCCATTTAAAAATAAAGAAATGAAAAGAAAGCATATTTCAAATTCTAAAAGTATTTAAACCGTATATCTAATGGCAAAAAGAAAACACCAGAAGTTCCATTTTTTCTGGTCACTACACTTGCCTAAAAATACAGTTAAAAAGGGATCAAAACACAAGCCCTCATACAGCTTCATTAACAGGAAAAAAAAAGGTACGGGTGTGAAAAAATGGCGACACAAAAAATTATTTCTTACAAGGTTCTGAATATTTTTAAGTTTGGTATCGCCGCCATCATACCGACCAGGAGAATCATATTACCAGGTCATTTTTACAGCACACTGAATGCCATAAAACTCAGTTTATAGTATAATAAAAATAAATAGGGCAGTTCAAAACTACAGTTTGTCCCACAAAAAGACAAGCCTTCATAGGCTATGTCGGTGGGAAAATAAAAAAGTTCTGGCTATTGGAAGAACAGGAAGAAAAAAAAAGTGAAAATGTTTGAGTCCTGAAAGGGTTAATGTACTTATAATATCCTTCTGTTTTTTGTCTTACTCAGCCTTACTCTTTTTGCTAAAATTTGTGAGAAGACTGTTTTGAAACGTGTTTTGAAGGAACTTTGGAAGCTTGTAATGAACACTATGGAGAAAACTATTGTATTACCACCACTGACAGACCAAACGGTAAGTCCTATATCAGCTGGATCCTAATTTACTTACCACAAGTCAGGATTTCTGAATGAAAGTAGAAGAAAGCATCTGATGAGTTGTCGTGAGGTGTAACCAGTGCCCTGACTCACTACATATTCCGGAGAAGAATTGGCCAATTAACACATTTTTTCATTGAATTATCTTAAAGGGAGCCTGTCAGGAGGTTTCTGCTACCCCATCTGAGAACAGCATAATATAAGGAGAGAGACCCTGAGTCCAACAATGTATATCACCTGCTACCTGGTAGTCCAATTGCTCCCACACCACTAATTGGCAGCTTTCTGTGTACACTGTGCATAGGCAGAAAGCTGCCAATCAGTAGTGGGGGTGTGGTTGGACTACATGGCAGCAAGTTTACTCCAGCGGAAAAAACAATGATTTTATAAAAACAATACTAGGCAGCCCAATAAGTGACAAATTGCTGGAATCAGGGTTTCTGCCTCTACTTTATGGTGTGCTCTGATTATGCAGCAAAAACCTAGTAACAGATTCCCTTTAATAATTTACTTAATTTAGTTTAGACCACAGTGCATTCAGTGGCTTTATAAACTGTTAAAGAGGTGGCCAGGACTAGCATATTGATGACTTTCATTGGATAGGTCTTCAATATGAGGTTGTAGGGTCTGACACCCGACACCTCGATAATCAGCTGTCATCAGCCCCAATGATGGACATGTTTAAACCATGTACAGGGCTGTAAAATTGTAGTTGCGCCCATTGGTCATCAATATTTTAGATACGGACAACCCGGAAATAGAAGATTGTGTTGTAAAATCATATCAAAAGAAATCTCTTACATATTGTATATTTTATTTACCTAAACTCACCTGAAACAGATCCACATATAATTGTCTGTCCACATTATGATGGCACATTTCAAAACTCTCAGATCAGAGAGTAAAGGTGGGTTTACATTCCTCAATTTCGGGAACTATTTACTGAACGTCGGCCATTTAATTGTCTGTTTACACAGGCAATTACACCATTAGGTTCCAACCAGCACCACTCAACCAGAGCTAAAGGATACTGACTATAGTCTGCAGCTGTCTGCTTCCAGAGGTGAGGCATCCATAGAACTGTACAGTAACTCTGAGGCATTATGGAGTGTATTTATAGCTGTAGCTATATAAGATGGAATATGAATATAAGTGCAACACAATATGTGCAGACTGTGACCCAAATGATCGCATAGAGCAATGCATAATAAATACATGAGGCAGTGGTGATGCTAAACAGCCCTAAAAGGGAAAATAACAGGGGGTTTCATTCCCAGACCTCACACATGTATTATCTTTAGCTTTCACCTATTCTCTCTTATCATGCAGTAGCATTGAGTACATGAGTCACTGATGTTCTTGACAGACTTCTAATTTAATGAATTTATATATACTTGTATGTATACTTTTGCATATAATTAGTATTTCACTTTTACTCGATCTTTAATTATCTACTTTATTATTTTCTTTCATCTATAATTATTTCCTTTTCAGTGCTGTTTAGCATCACCAGACTGCACATATTGTGTTATACTTGCATTCATATTGCTGTATTCTACAGTACCTCTACCTTATTATAGTACAAACCGCAATTATTCATTTGTCCACTAGGAGTCAACGTTGTACTTGCATTCACATTGCTGTATTCTACCTCTACCTTATTATAGTACAAACCGCAATTATCTATTCGACCATTAGGAGTCACCATTTCACTTATTCTATCTCTATTATTAAAGTGCAAACTGCAATTATGCATTTGACCACTAGGAGACATCGTTAATTCATGAAATGTTTTCATGCATTTTGTGGCTGAGGATAAGTTATTTAATACTTATTACATTATCATTTATTGATAGGTCCTGTATGTAGGGGATTTTTATTGCTGCTTTTTCTCCCTTTTTACTAAAGTTTTACTGTTTTTACCATGTTTTTCAAATAAAGATTGTTATACATTATCATTTGGGCTTCTATCGCTACCCTTTTTTTGGTTATTTACGTCTATTTGGAAGTGTCCCTTATACATATTGGCTTTGTATAGGTTTCCTCTATACACAGAGTGGTAACTGAAACCGTGTCGGTGCGACCCATGACTGAAAGCTGAATGCTTTCTGGAGGGAAGGGGGGGATAGGTATCAAAACGCTATTAACCTGCAGGTTAAAGCCACATCTGCAGATTAATGGTATTATTTTACATGACAGGTTCCCTTTAAGTGCTCATTTTTATGGTCTTTACCAAGGGGGTGTTCTCACAGGGCCATTATGCAGAGCACCCTAAATACACACTCTTAAAGAATCCTGTGAGCTGCTCCTGTTGGTAAAGGCCATGAAAGTTAGCACCAAATTAAAAGGCCTAAATCTCTGGAACCGTCTGGCCAATTTAAAAAAATGACATCCTTAGGGGAGCAGCGGGAATGCAATAAGAGCAAAAACTGACCACTTTTAACCTGATTACATGTCCTCTTTAAGGTTAGGTAGAGAGGTATGAGGTTGGGAAAATATATGGAGCACATATTCTGTAATAGAGATTTAATTTGTGCTGCCTGGTATGAAGCCTGATTGGTTGGGGGTTGGGTGGTGCAGCTTTTGTCTATACTATGTCTCAGCTTGGTTTGTATTTTTGGGCTCTTTTTTCTCATGTCCCACACTTGATTACTTGATGTGTGCTTCCACTTTCTTATTGAAGTCTATGGAATTGTATTACTTTACAATAAGGTCCATATTGTATGGGTGGTGCATTTGAGCCTATTATATGCTTAACATCTAAACAATTTAGCACTTTTTTTCATTTTTTCTCCCTATTGTAATCAGTTCTCCTGCTGTAACCATCTCCTTCTTCATTCTGTTTTTAATTCTTTTTATTATGGCTCAATTGTGGTGAAAACAGATTCATTTTATTGTATAGAACTTTGCATACAGAAATTCTAGCTTAACCTCTTAGTTTTATATTACGGAAAACAATACAAGTAGGACACATTAAAGAAAGTTCTCTGTGTTACAAATATCTACCGCTGTGCTAATTTCCAATGGAGCACTACATACGTCAATGTAACATCATTTCTATGCTGAACATGCATAACAATTTAACAGCATGGTGACATACTGCATAAGACCAGGGCATGAACGGCAAATTACCAAATACATTTGACCACTGCATTTAAGGTGTGTCACAGAGGAAGATCCCTCCCTCTTTCACTCCATTCTGCCTGTTGTGCAATTGCAGGGTGCTGATTATTGCTATGGCAACCAGTGGCCTAAAGGCCCCGTCACACATAACGAGATCGCTAGCGAGAGTTATTACGTCACGGTTTTGGGATCGCTGGAGAGTCGTTTCGTGATCGCTGGGGAGATGTCAAACATGCAGAACTTCCCAACGATCTCGGCCGCCCCAGCGATCTAACCAACGATCTCGGCGGTCGTTGGGACACTTTCACACAGCAGCTATTTCAACGATCCACACCTTGATAGGGACTGTACTGTGTCACAAAGGCGTGCATAAAATTATTTTTCCGCGCCCCCTCTTCTCCGCAAAATCAGGACTCAGTCGAATGAACGGATATCAACAGCCCGGAGAATTCTGCTAGGATCTGCAATCCAGCACGTGGTCAGAAACAAAGGATGGAATCGCTATTCTGTTGCCTTCTTTATGCACTGCGGAAAATGAGAACGCTGTAGCGACCACCAATCGGGGACGAGGGGCGCGGAAAAGTCCAATTTATGCACGCTTACGTGTCTCAGTTCTGAATCGCTAACGAGGTCGTTGATAAGGTGTCAAATACAGCGATGCACACTGCCCAGCGGGAGCGCAACGACCCAGGAATGGTCCAGGAAGCTTTGTAACGATCAGCGATCTCACAGCAGGGGCCTGATCGTTGCTACCTGTGAGACATAACGAGATCGCTAGCGAGATCGCTATTGCATCACAAAAACCGTGACGTATCAACGATCTCGCTAGCGATCTCGTTATGTGTGACGGGGCCTTTACTATGGCCTCTGGGTCTGTGATAGATGAACACCTAATAGACCATGCCAGAGTCATACAGTATGTATCCAAACTTGACTCCAGTGAAAATTACAGCTTTCCTGCAAAAAAATAAACCCTCACACAACTCTGTGTATGGAAAAATAAAAAAGTTATGACCTTCATAAAATGGTTACCAAAGAAATGTTTTTTTTTGTTTGTTTTACTTTAAAGTATAGGGTTTTTTTTAGCAAGAGTAGTAAAAGATAGCAAATTTAGTTCATTTTTGTATTTTTATTATAATATTGACCTGCAGAAAAAAGTGGCATTTAAATTTTCTGATTAGTGAGTGGTGTTTATGAAAATATCTTAAATTGCTTGTTTATTCCACCTCCCAAAAAGTGCAATGAAAAACGAGTAATCAAAAAGTCGTAGGTATCCCAAATTGGATCCAATAAAAACAACTTGTTGTTACAGGAAAGTAAGCCCTCATATAGCTCTGTTGCCAGAAAAAATTTAAACTTACAGTGGGTACGGAAAGTATTCAGACCCCTTTAAATTTTTCACTCTTTGTTTCATTGCAGCCATTTGGTAAATTCTAAAAAGTTCATTTTTTTCTCATTAAAGTACACTCTGCACCCCATCTTGACTGAAAAAAAACAGAAATGTAAATTTTTTTGCAAATTTATTAAAAAACAAAAACTGAAATATCACATGGTCATAAGTATTCAGACCCTTTCCTCAGACACTCATATTTAAGTCACATGCTGTCCATTTCCTTGTGATCCTCCTTGAGATGGTCTACTCCTTCATTGAAGTCCAGCTGTGTTTAATTAAACTGATAGAACTTGATTTGGAAAGGCACACACCTGTCTATATAAGACCTCACAGCTCACAGTGCATGTCAGACCAAATGCGAATCATGAGCTCAAAGGAACTGCCCAAGGAGCTCAGAGACAGAATTGTGGCAAGGCACAGATCTGGCCAAGGTTATAAAATAATTTCTGCATTACTCAAGGTTCCTAAGAGCACAGTGGCCTCCATAATTCTTAAATGGAAGAAGTTTGGGACCACCAGAAGTCTTCCTAGACCTGGAAGTCCAGCCAAACTGAGCAATCGTGGGAGAAGAGCCTTGGTGAGAGAGGTAAAGAAGAACCCCTAGATCACTGTGGCTGAGCTCCAGAGATGCAGTAGGGAGATGGGAGAAAGTTCCACAAAGTCAACTATCACTGCAGTCCTCCACCAGTTGGGCCTTTATGGCAGAGTGGCCCGACGGAAGCCTCTCCTCAGTGCAAGACATATGAAAGCCTTCATAGAGTTTGCTCAAAAACACATGAAAGACTCCCAGAGAAATAAGATTCTCTGATCTGATGAGACGAAGATAGAACTTTTTGGTGATAATTCTAAGCGGTATGTGTGTAGAAAACCAGGCACTGCTCATCACCTGCCCAATACAATCCCAAGATTGAAACATGGTGGTGGCAGCATCATGCTATGAGGGTGTTTTTCAGCTGCAGGGACAGGACGACTGGTTGCAATTGAAGGAAACATGAATGCGGCCAAGTACAGAGATATGCTGGATGAAAACCTCTTCCAGAGTGCTCTGGACCTCAGACTTGGCCAAAGGTTCACCTTCCAACAAGACAGTGACCCTAAGCGCACAGCTAAAATAACAAAGGAGTGGCTTCAGAACAACTCTGTGACCATTCTTGACTGGCCCAGCCAGAGCCCTGACCTTAAGCCAATTGAGAATCTCTGGAGAGACCTGAAAATGGCTGTCCACCAACTTTCACCATCCAACCTGACGGAACTGGAGAGAATCTGCAAGGAAGAATGGCAGAAGATCCCCAAATCCAGGTGTGAAAAACTTGTTGCATCATTCCCAAGAAGACTCATGGCTATACTAGCTCAAAAGGGTTCTTCTACTCAATACTGAGCAAAGGGTCTGAATACTTATGACCATGTGATATTTCAGTTTTTCTTTTTTAGTAAATTTGCAAAAAATTCTACATTTCTGTTTTTTTCAGTCAAGATGGGATGCAGAGTGTACTTTAATGAGAATAAAAATGAACTTTTTAGAATTTACCAAATGGCTGCAATGAAACAAAGAGTGAAACATTTAAAGGGGTCTGAATACTTTCCGTACCCAGTGTATAACCCTGAGAATATGGCAACACAAAAAAAACAATTGATTTTTTCAAAGTGTTTATTGTATAACAGTAGTGTAACTTTTATACAATACAAAGTTTTGTATAAAACTATATAGACTTAGTATCGTCATAATTGTGCTGATCCACAGAAGCACCACTCCAGCGTTTTTTTTATTTCACCGCCGGAATGATGTCACTGATGTAAGTTTCCTGCTCCTGGTAATATGCTAACCAGTCGCCATCTTCTGTTCTTGGTGCCGCTCCGGTCATCTTCAGCAGATTGTGACCTTTTGGACCGCTCCAGTGTTTGGTGGGTGAGCAGGAGGTCACTTCTCAATTTAAACCTTTGAGAGGCTCTTTCTGGCTATCATAGAATCACTTTCCGTTCAGTGAAAAGCTGCAGTCACAAGATGGTGGGGCGGAACCGGAGCTGGGAAGAGCTGAAGATGGCAGCTGATGAGTATAATACTAGGAGGATGGAACATGGATTACTGATGCCACTCCAGCGCTGAAATAAAAAAAAATGCTGGAGTGGTGCTTTAACCCTTTACTTGTGCTGCAAATGAAAAGTGTAAAATCTAAAATGTCAAAAAACAACAGAATTGTTTTTTTTTTTTCTATTTTTTTCCCATAGAGAGTTAATAAAAGTTAAATATTAGGCTGTATGTACCCCAAACACAGGCCACAATTGCCCCCCTTTGCCTCCAGCAAGCATGGCAATGGGGAAGAACCAGAAGGCATTATGGAATATTTTTTTACATTGCTCATCTCAATCACAGCAGGATAATGTTACCTCTAGCAGTGACACCATCAGTTTGAGTCAGTATTCTACAAAAAACGCCTCCTGATGAAGAAAGGGCGAAAAGCGCATTGGGGCGTGGGGACACTCACTCCGCACTTCCTTTTTGATTTGTAAATGCATGGATTGTCTTGGTTAACATGGTGTATAATATCTGGTTGGATTAATGGATGTATTATTCATTGATTTTTTTCCCATATATCCACCCAAGGGAAGTTTTTTCAACATATGCTTTAGGTGCTTAATATAATTTTATAGAGTAATTTTCTTCCCCTTTTACTCCCTACATGCACTTGTCACTTTGAATGAATGCCGTTTGTAATACATCCAGGGACAATGGGACTACATTCATCCAGTCTGTGCAACATTATCTAGAGTTATAACTTTAAATATCCACTAGGATTAGTATATATGGGATTATTTTTCACAGTGTACTTGTCACTTTATTAATGCTCTATTGCTTTACATTGATCTATATGCACCTTATTTTTCGTACAATCATGTTTAGGACATTATAACTTTAATTATTTATTATTGGATTATCATATGGGGTGTTTCTCTCCTTCATTTCAGTACTATGTTGTTTTTAACCTGTTATATGTGAATAATAAAAGATTTTCTTTGGCTTACAAATACTCTGGTCGTTTGGGCTTTTTTTTCATGGGCCCGCATGTTGATATTGGTATAGTTGTTGAGTTAAGGACCTTGTAATTTATTGAGATTCCTTTATGAGAATAGTGTTATTAATGACTGTTGAAAGCCCAGTAGCTCTGCTTCTAGGTATAATAAACCAGTGTATGCATTGACAACCCATTCAGTGCAGATAATTGAAATACTCATTTTGTATAATACTGCTATGGATAAAGATTCATAAAATTCTAAGTTATTTTAATATAATATTCTTCATTTATCTATTCTTGTCTATATGCATGTATGTATGTGCAACAGTCTGGCTTGCTAATGAAATT
Source organism: Phyllobates terribilis (assembly GCF_046119375.1). Classification (NCBI taxonomy): domain Eukaryota; kingdom Metazoa; phylum Chordata; class Amphibia; order Anura; family Dendrobatidae; genus Phyllobates; species Phyllobates terribilis. The sequence goes on along the minus strand of NW_027362761.1, from coordinate 718,761,879 downwards.
ATTGTGTCATATAAAGTATCTTGTTGAAGGGAATCTGTCACCAGGTTTTTGCTACACCACCTGAGAACAGCATGATATAGAAACAGACTCTGATTCTAGCTGTGTCACTGGGTGCTGCAGTTTTGAGTTAAAACAGTTTTATCTGCTTCAAATCTAGCAGTTCTCTGAATGCTGAGCTCTGTATAACCCCGCCCACACCACTGATTGGCATCTTTCTGTCAATGCACAGTGTACACAGAAAGCTGCCAATCAGTGGTGAGGGTGTGGTTGGACTACTCGGCAGCAGGTTTACTAGTCCTTGAGTGAAAGTTTCCTGCTGATAAATCAGTGATTTTATAACAACTACAGCAAGCAGCCCAGTAAGTGACACATCACTGGAATCAGGGTCTCTGTCCCTATATTATGCTAGTCTCAGATTAGGTAGCAATCACCTGGTGACAGATTCCAATTAAAATATTAAACTCCATTAACATATTTTTTCTTAGAAAAGGTCGTTAGTATTTGGATTAGTGGGGGTTTAATTTCCATGATCTTTGTCAATCAGCAGAATTAGGGAGCACACGGCAGTCCTTCAAGAACCACTTACCTTTAATTGTCATCACTACCATTCGCACAGCAAATACACTGTACATAGGCTTGAGGCTGTGCCTGGTACGTCAACCCAAGTGATTTAATGTGCCAAGGAAACCTCAAGCAGTTGCCCTATGATGAGACATTTACACTTGACGAACTGATGAAAAGTTTGGCGCCCCATGATTGTTTCTACTGTGTATAACCGGTGTAGAATCCTAGTTAAGATCTAAATGATACACCGCTCATTTCTACTCACATTGAATAAAATACATCTTGTCATTAACTCCCCTATAAAATTTGGGCATAGTAAAAGTTCGTACATGGGGTTTACCTTATATCATCAATGAATAGCTGCCATTAATAGAAGACTTACAGCCTTTTCCTACTGTTGAGTTAATATGGTCTAAACAAACTACAGCCGCCGTAGTTGTGAAATAATATCCTTCAACATCATATATGTATTATGAAAAAATTAAACAATTTCTTATTCTATATAGTCAATCCCATTACAAGTGACTGAATCTCATTGCTTTGTGACTTGACTACATTGCATATTATATATATTCCAAATAAATATTGTATAGTGTAGTAATTGATTTGTTAAGCCAGTTGGTGAATATTTTGGCATCATGATACAGGCCCATCAAGTCTTATAAACAAAATAAAATAACAAAAAGGACGATAAACAGCAAAAACTGTCCTGAGCAGTGTGGAAAGACGTTGCTATATGTATTGAATTACTTACTGTTGTTTATTTCTCACTGCTCACCGTTCGTGCAGATGATAGTAAGTAGATGTTGTGTGTCTCTGTCTCTCCCAGTTAGCCGATCTGTGTCACATGTGAAGCTGCAACCTCCTCCTCTTTCCCTTCTGCTCTGGTCCTGTGTCTATATCAGCTTTATTTGTTGCTATCCCTTTTATCTGTAACGTGGGTCACCATGCTTAGTCCACATTCCTCATCTCAAGTGTTGATGTCCTCTGAGTAACAGAGGAGGAAGAACAGGAGCTTATCGGCACCAGACGCAGTTATATTTGTAGTTTATACATCGATAAGTACTATACAAATCATAGGCAAAGGAGAAGTAGGGAGTCATGAAAAAAATAAAGTCAAAGCTTCGTTAGAGGGGAGATTTTAAATAACATTTTATTGTTTAACATTGAATTATAATTAATCTATATAAATACCTAATTATCGTAATTAATTTTGTACAAATTTTATGTTACAGCATGTGTTAAAGGTCAGAGCTGCATTCATAGTACTGCAGGCTTCAAAGAAGAATTCTTCCAGTATTCCTTTCTGGTATAATGACATACGCCTTACACTCTTAATAATCATTCTTGAAAGTTCAGTCTTCCCGTTAAGCTGAAAAAAATGTCCCACTTCAAAACAAACAAACCGCATCCATTAGAATTATTAATCTTTAGAAATGCATCTAATATATTGCTGCAGTAAATTAAAATTTGACACCTGATAACATTTGCAGTGAAAAACTTACTGGTTTACCAAGTCACAATTATACTTTTGTGTGGCAAATTACATATGTCCAAGAACTATGTAGAGTAGTATAAGGATGGATTATGCTGTTAAATTTCATGTTCTTTAAATTTCCTTTAAAGGATGAGTAAGTCTAAGGCTAGGGTCACACGACCGTTTCTCTCTCATCTGAAAAAATCGGTTTGATTTATGTTAGTCACACTCTGATCAGAGTTTGATGAAAGTGTGATCATAGTATGATCTGATTTTTATCAGATGTGGAGAAAAAAAAGAAAGTTTCTCCATCTTGTACAGGCAGTGTGTCCATGAAAATCAGACGTTATCCGAGTGCAGTCCGATGTTTTCCACGGACCCATAGACATAAGTGGCAGAGTGCGATCCAAATATCGGATGCAACTCGTACATGCTGCGATTAATCGGACATGTGCACTGCCTCTTTGAATAACATGGTGACAAGAGCTATTCGTCAAAACAAACAGCTAGCACTGTCAAGTGTGCGAGTCTTTATACGGAGTCGTCCAATTCAAATCATTATGTAAAGCTACGGCAGTTTAAATGGGCTTCACACAAATGTAACATCATGTGTACTTGTATTATACTTTAGATCAGGGATGTCAAACTCAAATACACAGAGGGTCAAAATTAAAAACTTGGACAAAGTCGCGGGCCAACCTTGATATTTATTAAAAAATGGCTATAATTGAGGATCTTTTTCCTTATCTAATATGGAAACAAACTTAAAGGGGTTTTCCCACAAAGTACATTTTAATTAATAAATCTTAAGAGATAAGACCCCATGGCCGGATCTTTGGGTATTTTCTCGCAGGCAGGGGCGTACAAAGAAATCATGGCGTCCCATAGCAGAAGTTCTAATTGGTCCCCGCCCCCTTAAAAAAAAAACTTAATATTCGGCGGGGTCTCAGAAGAACATATCTCACAACATTGCAGCCCCTTTCCTCCTATTGAAGCCCGTAGTTTGCCCTTTCATTGCCCCCATAAATTATAATGATGCCAACAACAGTGCCCCCCAAACAAAGTATGACACCCCAGAGTGAATTCCTCCATAGTACAGTCCACATGCAAGGTATGATGACCCTACTGTACCCGTCCTCAACATCCCTGTCCTCAACACAGTATGCTGCCCCAACTGTGATCCCCATAAAGCTCTCCACACAGTATAATGGGCCCCACATAGTCCTCCATTCAGAATAATGGCCCCACATGGCGTCGCGGGCCAAATATAATCACCCTAAGGGCCGGATTTGGCCCGCGGGCCAGAGTTTGACACGTATGGTTTAGATTAACATTTTGCGCTCAGAACGATTACAGAATGCAGATTTTCTGCAGCATTTATGCACCTATTAGGTTACTTGCGTTTTTTAGTGCGTTTTTTTTATACGCGTTTTTATCTCTATTTGGTATCTCATGCTTTAAATAACGTTGCTTTGCTTTTGATACTTCCTGGTATTTGACCTTGACAAAATGATATTGATACAAACGTGCGGATTGCATGTGTTTTTAGTGCATTTTCTCAGTGGAAAAGCTCTAAAATTGTGTATGCGTATTTTACCAGCGGATTTTCCACATCTAATACAAGTCTATGGGAAAAATCTACACATGAAACTCTGCGTACCCACAAGAGAAATTGTGTTCCGCAAGAGATCATTGTAGTTTGTCCTGATGAAGAGGTATGATCACCTCAAAACGCGTTGACAAATAAAACCGCATCCATACAGTATCTGTTTTCCTATCGTATATTGGTTCCTCGGTAGTGTTGGTTTTATATCCACTTTCATCTCCAAGTTTGCAAGAGAAATTGACACACTGCAGAATTGAAACATGCGCCGCAGGTCCGTTTACACAGTGTAAAAAAAAAAAGCACGGTGGGCAGGAGATTTCTATAAATCCCATCCACTTTGCTGGAACTGTAAGACGCTGCGTTTTTTATTGCAGTGAAAATATGCAGCAACAAAAATTCACCCAAAACTCATAGTGGGAATTCAGCCTTAAGCTACAGTATGTGCACACAGCATGTTATAGACGCTGAGTTTTGCCAGAGGAAGATGCCTCGGGAAAATGCTTGCAGTGTTCTCCAAAGGCATCTTCATTAGAGTCTTTTTGGTTGTTTTCTTTGCCGCCAACGATTTTTTTCAACTCTCTCTCTTGACATCCGTCACATGCTCAGTAGACGCTTTGTTTCAGGGAAGGGGCAGAGGCTGCCGCAGTGACCTCTGATGATGACTCGCTTAAGTATCCCAGCATGCATTGGGGATTCTCAAACAAAGTGTCATCAAGAAGGAAATAGTAAAAAAAAAATAAAGCAGTTAGATAGAGTAGTGAAGGAAGGATAGGGAATTTTTAAAGTAGATTAGAAAAAAGTTTAGATTATTCCATTAAATAGATAGAGATTTAAAATAAAGTGTAGTTTCGGACCAACCCTTTAACTTAATCCTGGCTGAATGGTGTCTGAAATTCAGCGGAGTCTAGAAAAAGAATCCATACTATCCAGAGCTATAAAATCGTACCAATATTAGCAGTATTTTCCACAGAAAGCCCCTCCACATGGCACAGATGCAACATCTCTCTGCCACTCAACGAGAGTGGGTGCTTGCACAAAACTCCAATGACATGGGATTACAGAACAGGCGGTCGTTCAACAAAAGCGAAGCAGATCCTTCTTTTGGCAACCTATAAAGATAGCATGGATGGACCAATGACAGTTAGTTTTCATTATTCATCTCCTGTTGTCACTAAAAATCACTTTTGCCATTTACATTAAATGTTGTCAGAAATGAAGAAAATCTACAAAAAAATTTGTGGCAAGGTCCTCCACAACAGTCATTTTTTGTTAAAATAAAGATTAAGTGGCCATCTAGTATTTGTATTACCTCCAGAATTTTTAAAGACAACACCGAGTTTTATCTAAAATAGCTTACATAAAAATATGTTTTAAGTATTCATGCCTGCCGTTTAGGTGTATACATGTTAATAATGGTGTGAATAAGGCTTTATGCACATGTTCATCTTTACAGATTGTATGTTAAATTTGTGTCATTTTGGAATCCCTTTTAGAGATGCCCCATTTTGTTGTTAAAGACCCTTAATACAGTAAATATGGACACTCTATGTCCTCCACTTTTATTGTTCTGGTTGCAGCTAAATGCCTGCATATTATTTTTTCAGTAAATCTTTTATATTATTTTTGTATAAACACGAAACATTTGAATACTGTTCTCTTAATTTTTCACTGGTTTTGATGGGGTATTTGCAGGGTTTTTTTAGCTTAAGGGTTCACTCTCACTAGCGTATAAAAATCGGTCCCATTCTCATCCAGGAAAGTGGGACGACTTTTTTCTCACTTGTCATCCGTGTGCAGCCCGTACACAATCTGTTTCCCATCTTACAGAATTGTAATATATATGTAAAAATTGGATGCCATATGGATGGTCCGTATAACTTGCGATTTTTCTCTCACACCCATCAGATTTCGGAGTGATATCGTAGCATGCTGCAATTTTTTTCTCATGCCAAATACAGCTGAGAAAAAATATGCAGATCTGCACTGCCTCATTGAATAACATTGTTCCAAATGCAATCCAAGTTATACAACAGTGTGAACAAGCCCTTAGGCTAGTGTTTTTTTCTGTAATGAAAGAAAAATTGGAGCAGTGATAATTACTTTGTGTTATATTAACCATTGGGCACTGTTGTAATATATTCATTTGGGTTTATTCATTGAAAATTATTGCATAAATTCAGATATAAAGCAAGCAGTATGATATTATGTGTATTTTACACCTGTTTTAAATGTAAAACCCAAAATTGGAGCAAATTGTCCATAAAAAATATAACAATCTTTATTGAAATAGCACAAATATATAGTCAAAATATATGTATGAACCATAGTTAGACATTGTCAGTGATACAAATCAGGTGGGTGTTAAGAAATGCCAACCACCACACATAATAGTGTGGGAAGGGAAGAGCAGATGTCCACATAAACTGTACATAAAGTGCTAGTGCTCAAAATATTAACTCACACTGAGTACTTTGTCTGCAATATACAAAGTCACTCCAAGTAGTAGTAACAGCAGATACCAGGTAAAGATAAGTATGTCAGACTACTTGCCCATATACAGAGAACAAAACATAAGCTCATACCCATAGTTAGCCCATGTGGGATGTCACCGCAGCAGCCCCAACGTTCGTTTCGCTTTGGCTTCCTCGGGGGGCTGTAGTAGTCAGTTGTATGAGCTTATGTTTTGTTGTCTGTATATGTGCTAGTAGTGTTATATACTTATCTTTACCTGCTACCTGCTGTTACTACTATTTTGAGTGACTTTGTATATTGCAGACATAGTACTCAGTGTGAGTTAATACTTTGAGCACTAGCACTTTATGCAAAGTTTATGTGGACATCTGCTCTTCCCTTCCCATATTATTATGTGTGATGGTTGTCATTTATTAACACCTGATTTGTATCATGTCTAACTATGGTTCATATATATGTTTTGACTATATATTTGTGCTATTTCAATAAAGATTGTTATATTTTTATGGACAATTTGCTACAATTTTTGGGGTTTGCAACAAATGTTTGGGAGCGTTCATAGTTTATATTATTGGCCCTGATACTGAGAGGCATTGGACTTTGTCAATTTAGTGATACTATTAGGTATTCTGCTTTATGGATATTGTTCAAACTGTTTTAAATGTGCTGTTTTTTTGCAGCTATTATAATCCCATAGACTCTTGTTTAAACATATTCAGTTATGGCATATTTGTAGAATTAGCCAGAAATGCCTGATCAGTAGGGGCTATAAACACTGGGACCACCAGAAAATACTGCTTGCACTTGTATTGCAATCTCTCATTGCTGGATAAGAAGAAGCCACATTCTCTTATAGTTTATTATTGCTGAGCAGCACATAAATGTCTTCAGTCAAAAAACACGTATGGACAAGGGCTATACGGCAACTTTGGCCACAACATCACATTGCGACACCATTCACTCGTATTGCGCTGCCATGTTATAGTGGCATTGAGCGAACCTTGGTTGCGCATCAGATGTTGGGGTCAAAGTCGCCATTTATCCCTAGACAATTCTCAATTTTTTTTAACGAATCTGTTAATCTTTTAAAAAAATGGTAATTGAACCAAAATCTAACTGATATGAGGGTGCAGTTTACTCGCACGAGGATCACATCACAATGCTCGGACTGGCAGTCGGCTCTCCTGACCTGAGCTTGACGGCATGTATTTCTATGCAGCTGTTATGCTCAGGTCAGGAGAGCTGAAGGCCAGTCTGAGGATTGTGATGCAGTCCTCGCGCGAGTAATGCGGTCATCTGACTGCGCCCTAGAGACTGTACTATGGGTGCTTTTTAGCATCGGTATAACAGGCTCAAGTCCCAACCCAAAAAAAATATATCATAGCGATCGATTATGCTGTTAGTTCCCATCTGTGGACTCGTAATCAAGCACTCAGATAATATAGACTTGAGGACATAATATCATAATATTATTTTCCCATTGCACAAAGTTGTTGCATGTTGCTCTTGTCATCATTGATATCTATGTTCTTGCAGAGCCCTAAAAATCAAAACTATGGAATAGATTTATCAAGCTAAGTGTGCCAGAATTCTGGCTCAATTTACACCAAACAACTGTCTTCCGTGGTTTGCACAATATTTGATATGTGTTTTAAACATTTTCTGCAAGAGGGGGTATGGCTTCTCTAAAAAGGGGCATGGTTTAATTGCCAACACTGTGTGCCAAAAATGTGCCAGAAGTAAGCCAACTAAAAAGTGGTGTAAACTTAGACTAGAAAATCTTAAAATACACCAACCAGCAAGAGACACTGAAAAATCTGGTATTTTAAGAAGATCTAAACTGAGAATTAGACATTATTAATAAATCTCTCCAATGTCTTTGTTTGAGAAATGCCTACAGTCATAAGACTTATTCACATGTCAGTAAGCATAAGCCAGGAGTGGAACCTCCAGACAGAAATAGCTATAAGGCCACGGCCCCACTATCAGTATTTGGTCAGTATTCGGTCAGTATTTTTTCTCAGGAGTGAGAGACCAAACCAGATGAGGAACAATCAGAGAAAAGGTATAATAGAAACAAGTCACCAATTCTGCATTCATCACCCACTCCTGGTTTTGGCTCCCACTCCTGAGAAAAAATACTGACCGAATACTGACCAAATACTGATAGTGGGGCCGTGGCCTAACTGAAAGATTTACATCTGTTTTGGAACCACTTCTTGATTTGGCTTACAAATACAGATTAAAGATGATCAAATAACATACCAAAAGTAGACAGTTTTTGTTTTTATTATATTCCTGCTACTCCTCTGAGTTTTTTTAATTTTTTCGTTTTGTTTGGTTCTTTTTATTTTAATCCACCAATTCTTATGATTTTTACCAAAGGGGTGTTGCTCACATGAGAAGTGAGTTTTATTTAGTCAAAGTGCAAACTACTTTTGTGCAATTAGTTCAAAGATTATGAGGGTGATTCATCAAAGCTGTTATGCTAAAATACCATCATAAAACGCTTTAAAAAGTAGCATGGTTTTTTTTTTGGTGTTTTAACGCCACTTTGAAGAAGTTTCACTAAATGGGCAAAACTGGGAAGCAGCCGAAGCAGGAAGGGGCATGGCTGCACTCACCTGTCATGAGTGCAGTAGTATTTCTGGTGAGGCGCACGAAGGCACACACCTCTGAGAAGATGCGTCAAAATCAGTGGTGCGCACCTCTTAATGAATTTGGTGCATCGCAATCCATAAAGGCCACGGCCCCACTATCAGTATTTGGTCAGTATTCGGTCAGTATTTTTTCTCAGGAGTCAGAGCCAAAACCAGGAGTGGATGATAAATGCAGAATTGGTGACTTGTTTCTATTATACCTTTTCTCTGATTGTTCCTCACCTGGTTTTGGCTCCCACTCCTGAGAAAAAATACTGACCGAATACTGACCAAATACTGATAGTGGGGCCGTGGCCTTAGATTAGCGAGCACGACGCCAGTCTTAATGAATCAGCAGCTATGTCCGGAGCCAGGGGCAGACACACACCGACAGAAGAGGGCCCCTGGCTGTGCTCATCGTAATGCGCAATTCCACCTGCTTTGGAGGTGGAATGGGCCCCCTTACTTCTTGGGGCCCTGTGCAGCTGCACAGATTGCACTAATGGTATGCCCCTGCTTGGAGCTTTTCCTGACATACACAATTTCAGCATAGGTTGCCATTTACCAGATGAGAGACAACAGCTTGTTGTATTCCTTGTATTGTTTTTTTAAATGTATAGGAAGCACAACAAAAAAAATGATTGTATACTGTGCAGTATATATAATTTTTGTTTCCCTAAAAGACTGATGCCACAGCATCTGTGCAGACTGTGGCCACAGTCAGACATATACCTCCTGAGTATATTTGCCCAACAGTGGCCACAAACAGTGTGCACTTAGCCTAATCTTTATACTTGTGTCCAATGCTCAAGCAAAGCTCACAAAACCAGGCACACACATAATTGATTAGCAGAGACTTCTCCAAATGAAAACGTTGACTTTTTCTCTTTTTCTTGCAAGATAGTTACAGTGGTTACAATTTATTTTACAACTAAAAGATAAATGTTAGTGAAAAAAAAACATTACTTACAATACTTAAATAACTAATGATATTAACAAGATATGTATTTCTGTTCTATATAGCAATTCATAAAGCCAAGCTAGCTAAATGCATGGCAATAGAAAGGCAATAAAAAGTTTAAAAAATGTATTTAGCCATTACTTAGGTGTTATGCACATTGTCGTTTTATGTTTTTTTTGTTGTAGAGAACCATAATCAATCACCTGTAGGCAGAAGTGGATTAAGGGGAGCTAGAACCATTGGAGATTGAGACTGTGTTGTTTATCTATGGTCACTTAATGGGTCAAATGACATTGGGGATATCAAATATCGAACACACAGGTGCACATTTTGGAGACAATGAAAGGGATTCACAAATTTTCCTTATGCATTGCGCTACCTATGGCATGGGATCCCTAAAAATGAGTACATACCACACCCTAGACTAATACAAACCACACACAGAGGCATCAGTCACTATATACAATTTAGGAGGAGTCCAAATGTTATTGATAAAAAGATTAGTATTCTAGAAACATAATAAGAAAAGATACTATAATGTATGATGCTATATACTTAAAGCACCGCTCCAGCGTTTTTTTTTATATTGCGGTGCTGGGGTGGTGCTACTAATGTAAATTCTTTGCCCCTAGTCTTATACTTACCAGCTGCCGTCTTCATTTGTTATACGTGCCTCTCCAGGTGGTCAGGTTGTGATTTGCCGGATGCCCAGAATGAGGCTCTTATAGACTTAAATTGAGAGCTTGTGACCGTTACCTCTGACTTCTGGTCAGTGAGAAGTTGCTGTCACAAGATGGCAGCATGGGAAGAGCTAAAGACTGTGGGAGGTGAGTAGAATATTAGGTCCAGGGACCTTACATTAGTAGCACTACTCCTGAGCTGAGATAAAAAAAAAATGCTGGAGTTGTTGTGTAAAGAAGATACTATGTAATAAAGGAGGTTGTTTTACATAATAAAGTAGGTCACTAAATAGTAAGGGATGCCACTATACGTAAGTGAGAACATCATGAAATAATAGATGGTGCTATACATAATAAGGAAGGGCATTATGTAGTAATGGGTGGCACTATACATAAGGGAGGACACTATGCAATAATAGACAGCACTATACATAGTAAGCGAGATCACTATGTAATAAGAAATAGTGCTATACATAATAAAGGAGGTCACCATACATAATAAGGAAGAATATTATATAATAATGGGTGGCACTGTAAATATGAGAGGACAATATGTAATAATGTATGGAACTATATATAATAAGAGAGGTCACTATGTAATAAGGGATGGCAATATAAAGTACTGTGCAAAAGTTTTAGGCAGGTGTGGAAAAAATGCTGCAAAGTAAGAATACTTTAAAACATTGAAGTGTTAATAGTTTATTTTTATCAATTAGCAAAAGGCTAAGCGAATGAGCCAAAGAGAAATCTAAATAAAATCAATATTTAGTGTGATCACCCTCTGCCTTCTATACAGTATCAAAGCATAAATTCTTCTAAAAACACTTGAATGCAGTTTTTGAAGGAACTCGGCAAGAAGGCTGTTCCAAACATCTTGGAGAGCTTCTGTGGATTTAAGAATTTGCTAATTCTTCTTTCTCTTGATATAATACCAGAAAGACTCAATGATGTTGAGATCACAGCTTTGTGGGAGCCATATCATCACAAACAGGACTCCTTGGCCTTCTTAACTCTGAAGATTGTTCTTAATTACATTGGCTGCATGTTTGGGGTTGTTGCCCTAATGACGAATACATTTTAGAGCCAACGAGATGCCTCCTTAGTGATATTGCATGATGGAAAAGTATCTGTCTATATTTCTCAGCATTGAGGACACTATTATTCTTGACCAAATCTCCAACTCCATTTACTGAAATGCAGGCACAAACTTGCAAGGAATCTCTGCCATGCTTCACTTCTGCCTGCTACCATTATCCAGCCCTTTGGCTAACAAACTGCTTTCAGTTACAGCCAAATATTTAATATTTTGACTCATCAGTCCAGAGCATCTGCTGCCAATTTTCTGCACCCCAGTTCCTATGTTGTCATGCGTTGTTAAATAGCTTGGTTTTGTTTCCATGTTGTTGTAACTTTTTAGCCACAATCGTTCCATGAAGAGCACTTCTGGTCAGACTTCTTCGAACATTAGATGGAAGCAGCTGGGTCATGCTAGTTGCTGACAGCTCTGAACTGATGACACTGCTGGACATCTTCCAACTTCGAAGAAAACATGCATGATGTATTTTTCATTTGCTGAACTAATTTTCCTTGGCCGACCACTGCAGCTAAGGTCCTCAACATTGCTTATTTCCTGGAGCTTCTTCAAAAGAGCTTGAACAGAACATCTTGAAACTCCAGTCTGTTTTGAAATCTTTGCCATGGAGAGGCCTTGCTGTGTGTTGTTGCTGTGCTCATTCCTGCCATGATGTATGATCTGTGACATGAAACTGTCTTCCACAACCTCACCTTTGTAGCAGAATTTAGCTGTTTCTAACCCATTTTAAGCCTTCTTAAGACTGTGTTTCAAACCACATAATAAAATAATGATCATCACTAGTGATGATCGAGTATGCTCGTTGCTCGAGATTTACGAGTATGCTTGGGCGAGCACCTATTATCTTCAGCGTGCTCGGGCTTTAAGTTTTCGTCGCTCCATGAACATGATTTGCGACTGTATGACAGCTATAATGCATGTGAGGAATGCTGGAAAAACAGGCATTCCTCACATGCATTAAAGCTGTCAAACAGTTGCAAATCATGTTCACAGAGGAAAAGTTAACCGCAGAGCACGCTGAAGATATAGGTGCTCGCCCGAGCATGCTCGTAAATCTCGAGCAACGAGCATGCTCGCTCATCACTAATCATCACCTGTTTGTTATAATTGGTTACTCATACACTGGAATATAATCCTACAAAATCCCTGCAAAGGATGGTCACACCAGATATTGATATGATTTAGATTACTATTTTGTTCATTCACTTTGCATTTTGTTAGTCAAAAAAAACATTAACATTTCTGTTTTTTAAACCATTTATTCCACACATGCTTAAAACTTTTGCGCAGTACTGTATATATAAAGCCATGGCCAAAAGTGTTCGCACCCTTGAAATTGTTCCAGAAATTTAAGTGTTTTTCCCAGAAAATTATTACAATTACACATGTTTTGTTATACACATGTTTATTTCCTTTGTGTGTATTGGAACTACACAAAACAAACACAGGAAAAAAATGCAAACTGGACATAATTTCACACAAAACCCCCAAAAATGGGCTGGACAAAATTGTTGGCACCTTCAAGTTAATATTTGATAGCACACCCTTTGGAATAAATAACTGCAATCAATCGATTCCTATAACCATCAACAAGCTTCTTACACCTCTCAACTGGAATTTTGGACCACTCTTCTTTTGCAAACTGCTCCAGGTCTCTCATGCTGTAGGGTGCCTTCTCCCAACAGCAATTTTAAGATCTCTCCCCAGGTGTTCAATGGGATTTAGATCCGAACTCATTGCTGGCCACTTCAGAATTGTCCAGCACTATGTTTCCATCCATTTCTGGGTGCTTCTTGAAGTATGGTTGGGGTCATTGTCCTGCCGAAAGACCCATGACCTAGGACGCAAACCCAGCTTTCTGACACTGGACACTACATTGGGACCCAAAATCCTTTGGTAATCTTCAGATTTCATGATACCTTGCACATAGTCAAGGCACCCAGTGCAGCCCAGAGGCAGCAAAACAACCCCAAAACACCTCCACCATATTTGACTGTATAGTGGCATGTAAAAGTTTGGGCACCCCCGGTTAAAATTACTGTTATTGTGAACAGTTAAGCAAGTTAAAGATGAAATGATCTGTAAAATAAGATTACACATTTCCTTTGTATTTTAGACAAATAAATATATTTATATTTCCATCTTTTACATTTTAAAAATTATAAAAAGGAAAATGGACCGACACAAAAGTTTGGGCACCTTGCATGCTTCACAGCTTGTAAACGCTTTTTGTAGCCAGACAAGAGTCTTTAAATTTTTGTTTGAGGGATTTTCATCCATTCTTCTTTGGAAAATTCTTCCAGTTGTGTGAGATTCCTGGGTCGTCTTGCATGCACTGCTATTTTGAGGTCCAGCCACAGATTTTCAATGATGTTCAGATCAGGGGACTGTGAGGGCCATTGTAAAACCTTCAGCTTGCATCGTTTAAGATAGGCTATTGTGGATTTTGATGTGTGTTTAGGATTATTATCCATTTGTAGAAGCGATCCTCTTTTCAACTTCAACATTTTTACAGATGGTGTTATGTTTGCATCAAGAATTTTTTAAAATTTGATTGAATCATTTCTTCCCTCTACCCATGAAATGTTCGGTGCCATTGGCTGCAACACAATCCCTAACCATGATTGATCCATCCCCATGCTTAATGGTTGCTGATATGTTCTTTTCTTGAAATTCTGTGCTCTTTTTTTCTCCACGCATACCATTGATCATTGTGGCCAAAAAACTCTATTTTAACCTCATTGGTCCACAGGACTTGTTTCCAAAATTCTTCAGGCTTGTTTAGATGTTCTTTTGCATACTTCTGATGCTGAATTTTATGGTGAGGATGCAGACGAGGTTTTCTTCTGTCGACTCTTCCATTAAGACCATCTTTGTGCAGGTGTCTCTGAACAGTAGAACAATGTATCACAACTCCAGAGTCTGCTAAATCTTTCTGAAGGTCTTTTGCAATCAAGCGGCAGTTCTGATTTGCCACTCGAGCAATCCTACGAGCAGCTCTCACTGAAATTTTGCTTGGTCTTCCAAACCTTATCTTTACCTCCACTGTTCCTGCTAACTGCCATTTCTTAATTATATTTCGAACTGAGGAAAGGGCAACTTGAAAATGCTTTGCTATCTTCTTATAGCCTTCTCATGCTTTGTGGGCCTCCACCATTTTAATTTTCAGAGTGCTAGGTAGCTGCTTAGAAGAGCTCATGGCTGCTGTTTTTTGGCACAAGGTTAGAGGAGGCTGGGTTTTTATAAAGCTGGGAAATTTGCATCCTAACAATGATAGTGAACAAGCCATAACCCTAGCAGGCTAATTAAGGTCTGAAACCTTGGTCAAAGTTTTCTGAGCACACAAATCTCCAAGGGTGCCCAAACTTTTGCCTTGGCCTATTTTACTTTTTGTAATTTTTAAAATGTAAAAAATGACAATATTTGTTTTATTTTGCCTAAAATACAAAGTAATTGTGTAATCTTTAACTTTAGGCCTTTTCAAGATCATTTCATCTTCAACTTGCTTAACTGTTCAAAACAACATTAATTTTGACCAGGGGTGCCAAAACTTTTACATGCTACTGTAGGTACTGTGTTCTTTCCTTTGTAGGCCTCATACCATTTTTGGTAAATAGTAGAATGATGTGCTTTACTCAAAAGCTCTATCTTGGACTCATCTGTCCACAAGACGCTTTCTCAGAAGGAGTTTGACTTACTCATGTACATTTTGGCAAACTGCAGTCTAGCTTTTTTATGTCTCTTTATCAGCAGTGGGGTCCTTCTGGGTCTCCTGCTATAGCGTTTAATTTCATTCAAATGTTGATGGATAGTTTGTGCTGACACTGATGCACCCTGAGCCTGCCAGACAGCTTGAATTTCTTTGGAACTTGATTGGGGCTCCTTATTCACCATCCAGACTATCCTTTGTTGCAGCCTTCCATCAATTTTTCTCTGCCGTCCATGTCCAGGGAAATTAGCTACAGTGCCATGGGTTGTAAACTTCTTGATTATGTTGCGCACCATGTACAAAGGAACATCAAGATCTCTAGAGATGAACTTGTAACTTCAACCTCGAGATTGTTGATATTGTTCAACAATTTTGGTTATCAAGTCTTCACAGTTCTCTTCTTTTTCTGCTCTCTTTGCTCTCTATGCTTAGTGTGGCACACAGACACACAATGCAAAGACAGGGTCAACTTCTCCCCTTTTTATCTGGTTTCAGGAGTGATTTTCATATTGCACAGACCTATTACTTGCAACAGGTGAGTTTGAAGGAGCATCACATGCTTGAAACAAAGTTGTTTACCCACAATTTTGGAAGGGTGCCAACAATTTTTTCCGGCCCATTTTGGGGGTTTTGTGCGAAATTATGTCCAATTTTTTTTTCTCTCTGTTTTTTTTGTGCTGTTCCAATACACACTAAGGAAATAAACATGTGTATAACAATACATGTGTAACTACAATAATTTTCTGGGAGAAATACTTCATTTTCTGGAACAATTTGAAGAGTGCCAACACTTTCGGCCATGACTGTGTATATAAATATATTTTTTCAGTTTCATCAAAATAATTTGTAGAATGAATCTGACAATTCTAGAATTATGTAAAACATAAAGTAAAAAATAAAAGAAGAGAAAAGATAAAATAGGTAAAGGGCAAAGTGTACGTACAACTGGAACGCTGTAAATTACTAGTAGTTTTTGTGTATGAAAATATATTAATAGTCTGTAGAAATTATTTTGGCAGTCATGGGAAAATTGAATTTAAGTACAAACCAATGGCCGCTAGTCTATGGCTTTCCAGTTTTTGCAAAACTACAGTTACAGTATTAAACTACTATCAAAGGTTGGAGACTATGGTTCTAAGGCTATGTGCCCACGAAGCAGAAATGCTCCGGATTTTTTCTGTATCTCCCTGGCAGTAAAAATGCATGCGGATTTTACATGCGTTTTTCCTGCCAGGTAGAAGCGTTTGTCAAGCGTTTTTGCATGCATTTCCGCATGCGGGTTATCAAGCGCTTTTCCAAGCGATTTTAGCATCACTTGGAAAAGTGCTTGACAACTTGGTCACACTATATAAATCCATGCTACTGGCATGGATTTATAAAGTGTGACAAAGTTTAATAGTTAAAAAAAGACTAAAAATGGTAAAAAAAAAAATAAATTATACTTACCTTCCGATGGCCCCCGGTCTCCTCAGCGATGCGTTCGGGCTCCCTGGCGGTTTGTGATGGTGTAAAAGGACCTTCCATGACGTCATTTAGTCGGCGGTCGACCTGTCACATGACTAAATGACGTCATGTAAGGTCCTTTTACACCATTGCGAACCGCCGGGGAGCCAGGACGCATCGCTGAGGAGACTGGGGGCCATCGGAAGGTAAGTATAATGTTTTTTTTTTTATTTTAATTATTTTTTAACTACATGTACTATGGTACCCGGGTGTGTAGAGGAGAGTCTCCTCTTCTCCAGACCCAGGTACCATCCGCGGATTGAATCGCTTAATATCCGCATGGGTACATGTACCCATGCGGATATTATGCGATTCAATGCAAGTCAATGGCGGCGATTTCGCCACGTTCCCGCAAAATTAATGGACATCCTGCGGATGATAATCCGCAGCGGAAATTTCCGCAGCATGTGCACAGCACATGCGGATTATCATTGGGGACCATGGGGCACGTAATACCAAGCGTTTTTTAAGAGTTTTCGCTGCGGAAATTCTGCGGCAAAAACGCTTGAAAAACGTATAGTGGGCACGCAGCCTAAAACAACATTGTATATTGCTTACATTGAATTATATACTTCCTATGGTAAAGTCTAGTTCAGCACATGCTAATTAGAGTCTTTTTGATGCATTGTGACTCTTACCCTTCTGGCATCACTTTGTGTTATTTTTGCTTTTGCCTTACTGTCCTTTTTGTGCATATCCTGCCGTCAGTTTATACTGTATTGTTGTGTTACATGTATTGAGTGGCGTCTATTTACATTGAGTGTCGCTGAATTTTAATAATTTATCTAGGCATGTAATCACAAACAGATATCTATCTCTACATGGACGAGCCTTGTTCTGCTCTTGGCTATTAACACATTCTCATAATTCCTTTTAACCAACCATATTCCCTTGCCCACACCACATATTGCACATTATACAAATTAAGTGTAACAAACCTTAGCACAACAGTTTATGTAATCTCTTAGTCAAACACTTGACTGCCAAAAAAAAAATGCAGTGACCAATTGTGACATGTTTCTGCAGGGGACGTTGCTGAGAAAACATGGCAAAGGGCTAGAGAAGGTAAACAAGTATGCAGACCCTTCAGTCTCGTGTATTTCAAGCTTACATAGTTAATTAAAGGGAACCTGTTACCTCCAGAAATGCTCTTTATCTGCAGATATGTTAATCTGCATGTAAATAGCAATTAAATCATGTTTGGCTGGCTTACTGGAGCAGCAGCTACAGGGAGAAAAGTTATGTTTACCCTTCAGCTGCTCGCTTTTAGTTATCGGGGCATTACAGGGAGTGCTCACAGTCATCACTCACTACACAGTAAGTGCGCTGTAATCACTCGGCTACGCATTGATTGACAGGCTGCTCTGTAGCATGTGTGTTTAGCCCGTGTGTGCAGAGCAGGTAGTCAATCGATTTGCCAGGGAGAGATCACAGTTTAGTAAGTGGTGACTGTAACCACTCCCCGCACCGCCCCAATGACTGGCAGCGAGCATCCAGATGTGATTTCATTGGTAGATTGCGACTATATCTGTAGGTAAATAGCATTTCTGGAGGTGACAGATTTCCTTTAAACATAGCAAGAATCCATAAAACCTACAAATTCTGTGCAACAGAAATGCCTCATCAGCATTAAATCTTGTCAACAGTTTGCTGTAAACTACTGTATATGGAGAAACTTGTGTAGTTGTGGTCTGTTGTATTGCTATTATACTTGATGTTCACTTAATTGTCCACCTATGTTCTCAAGTAAAGCTGAATATTATATATCCAGAAGCGAATGAATGCATATTTGGTGTGGGTCTGTGCAGTCTGTATGTAGCTGTGCTGTATATGTACAGTTTGTTTAGACATAAACTGGCTGTTGTTGTTTGGTTCTTTTTTTCACACCCACACTCATATGTTAATCTCACACTTCTCTCTCCAGAGCAGGGTGAAGCTGCCGTACCATGCAGATGTAAGGACACTGTGTGTGTGTCTGTCTTTCTGCACTCTTTGTTTTTCTCTATATGTCTCTTGTACAATCTGCCCCTGTGACCTGTGTCCTAAACTTGTTCCCTCTTACGTGTTATCTGCAATTGTGATGTCTATAATGTTCGGTCAAGCTGTGTATGCCAAACTGTATTTTATGATAGTTTAGTGGAAAAAGATCAGATTTACTATAAATAAATGCTTTTCCTCTGGAAGGCTTAAGACAGAAATATGAAGAAAAAGATGTCTAGTGCATATTGTCATGCTGTCCTTTTCTCCAGTATAAGCAACAATTCATTTTCCAGAGCTTCAGAGTAGTGCAATGTGGTTTTACGCTTTCATGAGCAATTGCCACTTATTGTTATTACTGTTATTATTTCTTTTTTATCTCCTTAATTCTTTGGTGCCATTCATGTGAAAACAGGGTTTGCAACACATAATCATTTAGCAATACATAACCCAACAAAACAAAACAAGTACAAATGAATGCATCTAAGTGACAGACGGGTACAATGGCAGTGAGGACCCTGCCCACGAGGGCTTACAATCTACTAAGGAAGGGGGAATGATAAAATAGGAGAGGGTAAAAGCTGCTGATATAACAGTAGGGTGGCAGCAGAGTGTATGTGCTCTTGAAGAGATTTGTTTTCAACCTGTGTTTGAAAGCTTTAAAGTTGGGGAGAGGGTAGCGATTAACAGAGCGCAGGGAGGCACAGAAGACATTTTTGAAAAAGTTGTTTGAGGAGCAGATAAGAGAGCAAATAAAGAGTTCTTAGAAAGACAATAGATTATGTGTAGGTAGGTAGCAAGAGATTAGATCAGATATATATTGTGGGGACAAGTTATTGGTGGCCCAGCAAAGGGGGGTGGAATAATCAGGCAGTGGAGTTAAAGGGAATCTGTCACCCCCTGGGAGATATCAGACCTCTACCGTGGGCATACAGGTGACAGAAAAGTAAATCTATACATACCTGTATGGCCCATAGCAGAGGTCTGATTGCAGAGAAAAGTGTTTTTATCCACCCTGTTGTCTACAGGCTTGGCGTCCCCCAGACGCCAAGAAATCCCCGCCTAACTGTTTATTATTCCCTGAAATCCCCACCTTTATGCTTAGTTACCATATTCCCCCCTCCCCTGCCCGTCACGGGACCCTGTGACATGCACTGTGCTCCCTGACTTCCCGGGCATGCGCAAATCGCCGCTCACATAGAGCGTGCTTTGCTTCATCCCGGCCCCGTCTCTCCGTGCCGCAGGTTTCTATTGCGCCTGCGCAATAGATTCCTGCGGTGCAGTGCACGGAGAGACGGGCCTAGAGGAAGCAAAGCTCTCTATGTGAGCGGCGATTTGCACATGCCCGGGAGGTCAGGGAGCACAGTGCATGTCACAGGGCCCTGTGACGTGCAGGGAAGGGGGGGGTATATGGTAACTAAGCAGATAGGCGGGGATTTCAGGGAATAATAAACAGTTAGGCGGGGATTTCTTGGTGTCCGGGGGACCCCAAGCTTGTGCAAAATGGAGTTTATAAAAACACTTTTCTCTGCAATCAGACCTCTACTATGGGCCATAGAGTTATGTATAGATTTACTTTTCTATAACCTGTATGCCCATAGTAGAGATTTACTTTTCTATAATCTGTATGCACACAGTAACATTTTTGTTGATTCAAAGCTGAGAAATTAGTCGATTTGAGAAATGTTTTTGAGTTGGAGGTGGTAGGAGTTACTAATGTGTTTGCATGTGAAGTTTGAAGGATAGTCAGAATGAAAGGTTACCCCAAGAAAGACTGGGTTAATTGTGGAGCCAGATATATTAGGTCTGGTGGGGGATTTGAGGAGGTGGTGGAAAGATTAATTCAGTTTTCTCCATGTTGAGTCTAAGAAAGCGGAAAGAGATGATAGACACTCTGAAATTTTGGGCCGCAGAGAGGTAAATTTGAGAGTCATCAGCATAGAATCTGGTGGGATTCTATAAGCTGTCACAGTCCAAAAGTATACCTAGAGAAGAGTAGGGGTCCCAGGATAGAACTTTGGTGGACACCAACAGAGAGATGAAAAGTAATTTAACCCCTTCACAACCTTTGACATATAGTTACATCAAAGGTCTTGTCCCTGCCTTTGATGCGGTCTCCGACGTTGAGTCCGCATCTTTCCCCACACATGAGCGTCATGTGCCTCTAACAGCCGCTGATGGATCCGAGATCCACATGCGACTGTTAACCGGGCGGATGCGCGTCACAAGACCTGCCCATCGGCACCCCTGTCACGTGATCGGACGGTGCTGATGGGTTGTCATGACAGCCGGGGGTCTGCAGAAGACCCTGTCTGTCATTGTAAATCTCTTATGAATGCCAGCCCGTGGCCGGTGTTCATAGGAGATTGTTATTTTTGCTACACATAGCAGGACTGAAGCCCTGCTATGTGTAGCACAGGCGATCGGATGATCACAGCTTCACGTGTCTTAAGGAGACTATTGAAGCCAGTTAAAAAAAAAAAGTTTTAAAAAATATTTAAAAAAAACACAAAAGTTCAAATCACCCCCCTTTTGGTCGATTGAAAATAAAACAATAAAAAAAATAAAAAATACACATATTTGGTATCGCTGAGTTCAGAAATGGCCGATCTATCAAAATATAAAATCAACTAATCAGATCGGTAAACAGCATAACGAGAAAAAAAAAAAGAAACGCCAG
The DNA here is from genome assembly GCF_046119375.1 of Phyllobates terribilis. Classification (NCBI taxonomy): domain Eukaryota; kingdom Metazoa; phylum Chordata; class Amphibia; order Anura; family Dendrobatidae; genus Phyllobates; species Phyllobates terribilis. The sequence continues at coordinate 718,740,518 of NW_027362761.1, read as the reverse complement.
AATTATGTTTTTTTGGCTATCTTAACATTGGGAGGGAGGAGGTTGACTGAGTCAGAGGCGGAGGACAAGTCTATAGGCAATAGCTGGACAAGGAGGATGGGTCAAAGGATGACTTCTTAAGGATGGATATGACTGTTGCATGATTAAAGGAAGAAAGGAAGATACCAGTAGTTAATGATAAGTTGAAGTGCGCTAGGGGTGAGATAAACACTGTAGTAAGGTTGAGGTGAGATGGGATAGGGTTGAGTGGACAGGCGGTGAGAATGGATATGGAGAGTATGATGGAAAACTTTTCATCTGCTATTGCAAAGAATAAAGCTACATTTACACTGAAAGATAATTGTGAAGGAGCGTTCTTAAAAACATTCATCTCACGATTATCTTTTATTTTATACCAGCTGAATCATCTGATTAACAATCAACACGCTTGCTCATTGGCTGAAATTATGTGGACTTTATATGGAGAATCAAGTTATGGTGGGAGAGGAATGGGCAGTTTTGTTGGGGAGTAGCACTGTAGGACAAAGCTTTATCTGATGTTATCAATCATTTGTTTGAAATATGGGACAAAAATCTCAGATGAGATACGAGATGTGGGAGAGGGCACTGGGAGATGTGGTAAGTGGTTAAATATGTGGAATAATTGTTTAAGTGTATGTGACAGAGACAACGTGAGAGTAGTGAAGTAATCCTATACTGCAGAAATGAGTGCAGACTTAAAGGGTTTGTCCGGTCCAAATTGATAAGACTGCAGTCACTCTGTGTGACTGCAGACTTATGAATCCCCCCAGCGCGCCCAGTGCGCTGCGGGGATTTGCCGGTTTCTGCGTCGAAACCGAAGGGTATGTACGCGCTACATGTTCCAGGGCAGAAGCTGTCTAGTGGGCATGGCCTCTCTCCATACACTTGTACTGAGAGAGGCCACGCCCCGTCTAATGATGTAGCCTTCTACTGGGAGTGGACTGGCCAGGAGTATGTTAACTCATACATAACCTTCGTTCCCGACTCAAAAACTGGCGAGTCCCCGCAGCGCACAGTGCGCACACTGGGAGGATTCATAAGTCTGCAGTCACACAGAGTGACTGCAGACTTATTGATTTGGACCCAACAACCTCTTTAAGGTCTGCTTGTTTTTATGTGACAAGCTGTTCCTTACAGCAGGTTTTCTTCCAATGTTGCACTGCAACCCTGGAAGCTTGGCTCAGTTTTATTGTCAAGTTAGCATGGCATGGCTGATTATTGATTTGTTGGGGTTAATTATGTGTGAATGGAGTGATCTAGTCAAGAGCTGAGGTCTATTTATTTATTTTACTCACTTATATAGCGCCATTAATTCCACAGCTCTTTACAGACATTATCATCACTGTTCCCATTGGGGCTCACAATCTAAATTCCCTATCAGTATGTCATTGGAGTGTGGGAGGAAACCGGAGAACCCGGGGGAAACCCACGCAAACATGGGGAGAACATACAAACTAATTGCTGTCCTTGGTGGGATTTGAATCCAGGACCCCAGCGCTGCAAGGCTGCAGTGCTAACCACTGAGCCACCATGCTGCCATACAGGTCATTGTATTGTTATAGAAAGCAGTGGCTGCTTCTGTGCTGTTAAAGGGAATATGTTACCAGGTTTTATGCCACCTAACCCGAGAGCAGCATAATGTAGATTTAGAATCTCTGATTCCAGGGATGTATCACTTACTGGGCTGCTTGCTGTAGTTGTTATAAAATCACAGTTTAATTAGCAGGAGATTATCACTAGTGGACTAGTAAACCTTCTGCCATGTAGCCCTCTATATTCATGAGTTCTGTATAAACCCTCCCCAACTATTGATTAGCAGATTTCCGCATTTGCACAGTGTAGAAAGAAGGCTTCCAATCAGTGGTGTAGATGGGGTTATACAGAGCCCAGCAGTCAGAGAAATGGTAGATCAGCAGAGAAACTAGTGATTATATAAAAAATGCAACACAGCCTAGGAAGTGACACATCTCTGGGATCAGAGTCTCTGCCCCTACATCATGCAGCTCTCAGGTGGGGTAGAAAAAATCTTGTGATATATTCCCTTTAAATGCAAAATATGATACAGAGAGGAAGACCAGAGTCAGAGACTGTGTGAATGTAAAGATGTGTGTTAGGTTCCTACGAGGGTGGGCTAGTTTCTGTAGGGCGTGGGTGGGGGGTGGTTGAATGAAGAAAAAAGGGAAACAAGTATATGTACATTGTGGTTGGAAAGGTTAGATGGGGAACAGAGGCGAGTAAAGATGATGTCTAGTGTATGTTTATCTTTGTGGGTGGCCGTGAAGGACCATTGTGAGAGGGAAATGGAGGATGCAAATAGAGGCAAAGTTTAGATGCAGCTGAATGGCAAGTATCAATTAAGATGTCGGTGGGGATGATGGTGATGATGTCAGTTGCTAGAAGGTGTCGCAACCAGGTGACTTTGTTGTCATTGCCTAGCAGTTGGTAGATGACAGACACTTGGAGGCTAAGGGGAGTAATTGCTGACTAAGTGTACTTCAAAGCAAGAAAAGGTCAAGGAGGAGAAAAGTGGAATAGCGTTGGAGGAGCAGTTATCTGATAAAAGTAGGCAGACTTCACCATGTTTGATGCCGGAATGAGAAATATAAATAATTGGAAGTCACTGTAGGAGAAGGGGAGGCAGTATTATATAATATCATCCATGTTTCTGTTAGATCCAGGAACGGTCGGTTATTAGAAATGATAGATGTAAGAGTTTATTGTATAGAATCGATAATGCTCTAGAGCAGGGATGTCAAACTCAAATACACAGAGGGCCAAAACTAAAAGCTTGGACAAAGTCATGGGCCAACCTTGATATTTATTAAAAAAAATGGCTATAATTGAGGAAGTTTTTCCTTATCAAATATAACAATGAACTTTTTTTCACATGCAAACAAATTTTACATTTTAATTAATAGATCTTAGAATAAAATATTGGCATAATATAATATGTTATGTAAGAGCAGTAAAAGCATATGGCCCAATGGCCTAATTTAAATATGTAATAACAAAGGATAAAAAAATGTGAATAATTCAGATAATAAAGTATGATGCCAACAAAAGTTCCCCAAACACAGTATGATACCCCCACAATGAATTCTTTCACACGCACGATATGATGAACCTACTGTACCTCCCCACCTCAATCCCCCTGACAAAGAATGGTGATCCCTTCACAGTATGATTTTCCAACTGTAATCCCCACACAGCCCTCCATACAGTATAATGAGCCCTACATAGTGCTGCATACAGTATAATGGGCACCACATACAGTAGAATAGCCTCACATACTGCTCCATACAGTATAATAGCCTCACATAGTGTTCCATACAGTATAATGGGCCTTACATAGTGCTCCATACAGTATAATGGGCCTTACATAGTGCTCCATACAGTATAATGGCCTCACATACTGCTCCATACAGTATAATAGCCTCACATACTGCTCCATACAGTATAATAGCCCCACATAGTCCTCCATACAGTATAATGGGCTCCACATAGTGCTCTATACAGTATAATGGGCCCCACATAGTCCTCCATACAGTATAATGGACCCCACATAGAGCTCCATACAGTATAAAGGACCCCACATAGTGTTCCATACAGTATAATGGGCCCACATAGTCCTCCATACAGTATAATGGGCCCTACATAGTGGTCCATACAGTATAAAGGACCCCACATAGTGTTCCATACAGTATAATGGGCCCACATAGTCCTCCATACAGTATAATGGCCCCACATAGTCCTCCATACAGTATAATGGGCCTTACATAGTGCTTCAAACAGTATAATGGGCCCCACATAGTCCTCCATACAGTATAATGGCCCCACATAGTCCTCCATACAGAATAATGGGCCCCACATAGTCCTCCATACAGTATAATGGGCCCTACATAGTGCTTCATACAGTATAATGGCCCCACATAGTGCTCCATACAGTATAATGGGCGCTACATAGTGCTTCATACAGTATAATGGCCCCACATAGTGCTCCATACAGTATAATGGGCGCTACATAGTGCTCCATACAGTATAATGGGCACCACGTAATGTTCCATACAGTATAATGGCCCCACATAGTCCTCCATACAGTATAATGGGCCCCACATAGAGAGCCATACAGTATAATGGGCCCTACATAGTGCTTCATACAGTATAATGGCCCCACATAGTGCTCCATACAGTATAATGGCCCCACATAGTGCTCCATACTGTATAATGGGCACCACGTAATGTTCCATACAGCATAATGGTCTCACATAGTGCTCCATACAGTATAATGGGCCCACATAGTGCTCCATACAGTATAATGGGCCCACATAGTGTTTCATACAGTATAATAGGCCCGTTCACCCGCTGCTTCGATCTCTTCAGTGTGTCTTCAGATCCTCTGCACATCTTGGTGCAGCGGGCATGTTGTAGTTACATCATCACGCCTGCTGTGCTGAGATGTCAGACACAGAGGGGGAATGATGGGAGAGGGAGCTTTCAACTGTATCAGCATCTAGGATGCCGATATAGGTGAAAGTGCGATGCCATTGTGGCGCGGGCCAAATATACTCGGGGGACCTACTCGGCATCGCTGGCCAAATATACTCACCCTGCGGGCCAGATTTGGCCTTCGGGCCAGAGTATGATGTGTGCTTTAGAGAGAGGGGCTATACACAATCTTTTTTTCCTAGAGAATTACGCATAGAAATTTATTAAAAATGCCATAAATGGTTTAAAGGTAAATAGCTCATGAACAACACCCCTATATAATGCATCGTTTTTGTTTTTTTTTACAGTTCCTGCTAACACACAATTTGGGGGCTTAAATGAGATCAGTTAGCCCTGACATGACTATTTTAGAAAATACTGTTATTCCCTATGAAATAATAATTCTGTTTTTGGAACTCAGGGCTTAGTTTTTCTTTTTCCTCATGGAAATGTATGAATAAATTGACCACTGGTATTACTATCCCTTCTTGTTCCCTATAAACTCTGCTCAATCAATGCTGAATAGTAATGTTCCCTTGACAAATTTAATTATTCATTTCCAGGAGGATTAACACGGTGATGATAGAAAGTAGAGATGCTCCAGAATAGTTATTTAGACATATTTACTAAAACAAAAAATGTCAGAAGAACTGGCAAGTGTTCTATAAAGAAGCACTTCCATCAGAGTTTTTATCCTCTTATTGTATTGCAGTCATCATATTATATAGCGCTGTGTACTTACAATTGCTCATTTTGCCCTTCTGCCCAGTTAATTTCTCTGTTTTCCAGTAGGTCGATGACATCCCATTATTAAAAACAGACTAGCTGAATCCTTCTAAACTCTATGTAGAAACAGGAAGTCTCTTTTCCATGTCATTATTAGAGCTACAATCCTATGTCACTAACAAAAGGAAAAAAAGGAAGAACGATAACAGCAAGGGGGATGGAACAGCTTGGTTAGGAGTTGAAGATGAGGTGGAGCTGGTCTGGCCAGAGACTTTTCAGGGACATAGGATTGTAGTTCTAATGCTGACTCATGCATGGAAAAGAGACTTCCTGTTTCTACACAGAACAGAGAAAATAGAAGAAATAACTGGGTAGAAAGGGAAAATTAGCAATTGTAAGTACACAGTGCTATATAATATAGACAATATATGATAGCTTTATTAAAAATATAGGCTTTGATTCATCGAACAGTTTTCTCCAAAAAGTTGGCGTAAAAGTATCTAAAATATCACAAAGCTTTTGAACAATTCATAACTGCACAAAAATTTTACATCAATTCAGGCCAGCTCCGTTACCTTTTTGAAAAAATAGAGTTTTAGTGAGGACGACTGTCAAATACATAATAATTAACTCCATAAAAGTTGTGTAGATTACAATATAACTGTACTCTAGTTCATTACTAGATTACATTTTATATGCTGGCACATACAAGTTGAAAGATGCGTCAAATTTATTTAGGGGAGCACACCTCTTAGGGAATTTAGAGTATCATACTCCATGCACCCTACATTAATTCGGGCATGCAAAACTCCAGTCTTGATGAATCCGGGGCCAAGGGTTATTGAGTCTAATATAATGATAACACTATGTTATTCTTATAGTTCTGTAGAAACTAATATCTGAGTGGGGATCTCCTGTGAATTTTAGACTTGCTAGAAACATACAGTTTCGACAAAGACCTATGGGCAACATGACTTAATAGTCTAGCATTTGGTGATCCACACACCCAAACAGAAAGAAAGGGGAGAACAGAGGCTTTTAAGAACGTTCTATCTAGAAACACTTGTTGTATACCCATTGGTGACATTGACTGGTTAGCCTCTATTAGTCTCTGTGTAACCATTCCGGTGGTTCTTGTTTCCCAACAGGGGACTCATCTCATCATTAATGCTGCTAAAGAGTTGGGACAACTTTCCAAACTCAAGGTACAGATTCAATAGTCTAATTTATTTCTCAGTCATCACATTTTTCAACCAAATTGACAAATATTATCTCATTATTTATAGTGTAATATGCAGATAGATACAGTCACAAATTAATTTTATTTGTGCTTTTATTTCTAGGATCACATGGTAAGGGAAGAAGCAAAGAGCTTGACCCCAAAGCAATGTGCTGTAGTGGAGCTCGCACTGGATACTATTAAGGTAACGGTATTCCTCTATAGCTAGATCTTCTGTATATACTCCACAACTGTCCCAGATTCTCATGTGCCCACTTGGGAAAATTAATTGCCCACCCCTGATCTCTACAATAGATGTCATATGTACTGGTGGACCAACCCCTTAAAGTCATTATGTCCATCATGTCCATTTTTTTACAAGGAGCTGTAAATGTATTATGTTGGCCTTAATAGATGTAAGTTATCAACAGTGATACGAGGGTGGTGCCCTAAACAGTGCTACTTTCTCTTGTCTTACTTTGCAGCAATATTTCCATGCTGGAGGTGTTGGTCTGAAAAAGACTTTCTTGGAGAAAAGTCCTGACCTACAGTCTCTACGCTATGCACTGTCTCTTTATACGCAGGCTACGGATACACTCATCAAAACCTTTGTCCAAACACAGTCTGCTCAGGGTGAGATCTTTTATTCCCATCAGTTTGACAGTTGTTTGTTGTGTTTGATGCTATGATCGCACATTGATATATCATTTCATTTTAGTTTTATTTGTTAGTTATAAAAAACATGTAACAGATATTGTTTATTATATTGTATAATATGTTAAAATCTACCCTGGGATGACCATATTAGAAGCACTCAATTATTTTTTATAGTAGACTGTGCCACAGTGTGCGTGCATTTGTACCATAAGGCAGCTCCAATGAATTGACTTCATTGATTGAAAAGTGTCATACTGTTACAGCCTACTGGAAGTGATGGAATACTATCCCACCTTCCAGCAGTACAATAGGGCTGCCGTTAAACTCTCTACTGCCCTTGTCCCAGTCTACACAGCAAAGCTGATAAGTACATTGATATTACATAGTTGTTAAAAATTAAAAACATGGGAACTATGTATTCCAACACTTCTGAACTCAATGCAGTTATTGCTATACATTATTAGTAAGTAACGTGTGTTAAAGTGGTTTTCCAAGCTTAAAATAATAATGACTTATCCTCAGGATAGATTACCTACAACAAGATCTTAGGTGGTCCAACACTCAGCACTACGCAGATCAGCTGTTTTCAGCTCTGGCTGCAGCCCAGATGGAAATAGTGAACAAAGCCGAAAAGCACATCTCTTTATCGGTCATCTTGTAGTGGCCATTCCAGGTACTGCAACTCATGTCTGTTTATTTGCTTTAGTATTAATCTGAGCTATAGTACCTTGGAATGACCATTAGACAGTGAACAGGGCTGTGCTGTTCAGCTCCATTCATTCTTTACATCTCACATCTGCGAAACCTAAAAATATCTGATTAGTAGGGGTGCATGGTGTCACCCACACAGATCTGATATTGATGACCCGTTTTAAATTAAGGGTTTTTTTGTTTCAGTAAACGATTGACCCCTGGCGCAGTTAGTAAAAAAACAAACTGCCTCTATTTGTCTTTACCAGGTCCATCGCTGTATCTCTACCACTGCTCTGGTCTCTGTTGCTTTTCTGTATCACGGAAGTCATGTCAACAACACTGCAGCCAATCACTGAGCAATAGTTTACTGATAGTAGAAAACACCTTTAAGCTACATGCACACTAAGTTTTTCAAATAGGGGTTGGGGCAGAAAATGGCTATGTGCACATAATGTACTTTTCAGGCCGAATATATGGAAATATGGTTCAAAAGAGTGAAAATATACATTTCTATGTAAAAACGATTTGCTGATTTCTGTAGAGTACCAAAAAGGGTCCAAGGCACCAGAGAAAGTTCATATATATATAAAAAAAAACCTAACTTATATTCCATCCTTAAAATCACATAGCGCTAGTACAAAATTCAGGTAGATAAGGCAACATTTCGGGCAAAATTGGCCTTTACCAAGCCAAAAAAAAGACAAGTTAAAAAATCCAGCTATAAAGTGCAGGTGACACGATTGAGGCTTTTTATATATCAGGGGAATTGGGCTCCATCGCTTCTTCCTCCTCAGAGTCCATCCCGGTTGTCATGACAGCCATCTAATCATCAAATAAACAAATCATTAAAACATGATAAAATCAAACACAACTGCACACATATATACATATGCTGTATCAAAGAGAAGATGAAGTATCGTTAATACCAAAATGCCAACAGTTCAAGAAGTAATGAATTACATATCTATAATAATTATCAAAGTTATATATTGCTATACACCTAAATAAAACCTTGTTATTGTAAGTTACCCAAACGCATACCTAAGGGAGGCTAGATTGCACTCCTATTATAGTTAGTACATCACCGTCATCATCCAATCCGATTGCTAAGGCGGAAGGAGGTATGGATAATGGGTGGTATCCTCACCCAATACAAATATATTGGAAACAGCGCTTTATAATATCACATGACCACAGTCATGTGGTGGTATTTCAGTGTGCCAAGAAGTCACGTGACCAGAGCATCATGTGATCATGCAATGCATATTCGCTCACCAGAACTAGGTTCATGTGATCACCACAATTAATCACATCAGTTGGTCACCTGGATAGCATAGGGTCATGTGATACTTATTGAAATGACACTCGCCTGACTACAGCTTGGATACAAGCATGTCACGGGGATACGCTCCCATCTATTAGGTCATCCATATTTACAGTATATCACAGAGGTACATCCTTAATTAGGGGAATTATGCCACTCTCCTTACCTTAACCTCCGCAGAAAAAGATGTGCAATCAAACATGTATAAAGGCAGCCCAGATAATCACTGCAATGTAGAGGGAGGGAGGGGGGAGGAGGGGAAGAATACCATGCCCAAAACCCCACTCAAAGGTAAGGATAGGGCGTTTAAAGGAGTACAAAATAGTTTCACCCTACAAATCAACATACAAATATAGATATCGATGGATAAAGAATAAATACTACAAGATATAAAAAATCTGTAATGTTGATAGGTCCTGGTGTATTTAAAGAAAAAAACATAAATAAACAAAAACAATTAAATTCTGACTCTTTAGGGCATTGGTATACTCACAATCTCCATTCATCAACCAGAAAGAATCCAATAAACTGCTATAAGGAAAAGCAGAAAAAACAGACAAAGAGGAAAAAATTAATTAATTAATTGTAATCAAGATTCATCCTAATAGGAGTAAAAGTTCCAGGTTTCTTTATCCAAAACATCTCCTTCTTTTTAAGTCTCAAAAATGTATCACCACCTGGGGTGTCTTAATAATGGGACCTCACCCCATCAATCACTTGGTAATGTAACTGTTAAACCCTATGTCCCGCTTCAATAAAATGCTTGGGGACAGGTAGGTCAACTTTTGAGCGTATCATAGATTTGTGCTGACCTATACGGGCCTTTACGTCCTGAGTGGTTTCGCATGCCCTAGTGTAAAGCACATGGGCATGTTAAGAGGTATTTTGCATAGTCAGAATTGAATGTGTAGTAATTGTGATTTTTTTCTTTAATATAGAATTTTTATTGGTATTTTCATAAAACATAAGAACAAACCAGATTAAAGACGATAATCAGATATCTGTACGCAGACTGGGTATATAATGACATTGCTCATAGGATTGACTGGTAATACAAACAATACAAGAATTAAGAACCATATAACTTTGTAACTTACATCAACTAAGCTGACATAAAATCTAGCTGATATTCTATCCTATTGAAGCCATCGAAGCCATCGTGATTAATAATTGTGAATTAAATACTTCTTCCCAGTATAAGAATGTTGAAAGGTGTCACCCTAAATCACATTGTTACAATTGCAAAAAGAAAGACATGGAAAGGTCCTGTATCTATGTGTAGACAGAAAATGTTCCTCCTCCCCCTATATGGGCTCTAATAAAAGTGTCATGAATCGATCTGGGTTGACGATAAGACATACAGTGGCTTGTGAAAGTATTCACCCCCTTGCCATTTTTTGTGTTTTGCTACCTCACAACCTTTAATTTCACTGGATTTTTTGAGGGTTTGAATCAGCTCAAGTAAAGAACATGACTACAACTGTGAACATTTGTTTTTCTTTTTATGGTGAAGCAAACAACAAATAGAACAGAATAACTGAAAACCTCCGTGTGCATAAGTATTCGCCCCCCTAAAGTCAGTACTTTGTAGAGCCTCATTTTGCAGCAATTACAACTGCAAATCGCTTTGGATAAGCCTCTATGAGCTTTCGACATCTTGCCACTGGGAATTTTGCCCATTCCTCAAGGCAAAACTGCTCCAGCTCCTTCAGGTTAGATGGTTTCCTCTGATGAACTGCAATCTTCAAGTCTGACCACAGATTCTCAATTGGATTAAGGTCTGGGCTTTGACTAGGCTACTCCAAAACATTTACACATTTACCCTTAAACCACTAGAGTGTTGCTTTAGCAGTATGCTTTGGGTCATTGTGTTGCTGGAAGATGAACCTCCATCCCAGTCTTAAATCACTGACAGACCGAAACAGGTTTTGCTCAAGAATATCCCTGTATTTCGCACCATCTAGCTTGCCCTCGACACTGACCATTTTCCCTTTCCCTGCAACTGAAAAACATCCCCACAGCATGATGTTGCCACCACCATGTTTCATTGTGGTGATGGTGTTCTTGGGGTGATGAGCTATGTTGGTTTGGTGTCAGACATAGCGTTTACCTTGGTAGGCAAAAATTTAAATTTTGGTCTAATCTGACCACAGCATTTTCCCCCATATCTTTGGGGAGTCTCCCAAATGTCTTTTGACAAACAAGCCTTACAATTTTTGTGTCTAAGTAAAGCCTTTTTTTCTGCCCACTCTTCCATAAAGGCCTTCTCTATGGAGTGTACAGCTTATTGTGGTCGTATGGACAGATACTCCAGTCTCTGCTTGGGAACTCTGCAGCTCTTTCAGGGTTTGGTCTCTGTGCTGCCTCTCTGATTAATGCCCTCCTTGCCCTGACTGAGAGTTTTGGTGGGCGGCATCTCTTAGCAGGTTTGTTGTGGTACCATGTTCTTTCCACTTCATAGAATCATAGAATGTAGAGTTGGAAGGGACCTCCTGGGTCATCTGGTCCAACCCCCTGCTCAAAGCAGGATTCACTAAATCATCTCAAACAGATGTCTGTCCAGCCTCTGTTTGAAGACGTCCATTGAAGGGGAACTCACCACCTCTCGTGGCAGCCTGTTCCACTCATTGATCACCCTCACTGTCAAAAAGTTTTTTCTAATATCTAATCTGTGTCTCCTCCCATTTAGTTTCATCCCATTGCTTCTAGTCTTTCCTTGTGCAAATGAGAATAAAGATGATCCTTCTACAATGTGACAGCCCTTGACATATTTGTAGACAGCTATTAAGTCTCCTCTCAGTCTTCTTTTTTGCAAGCTAAACATTCCCAAATCCTGCAACCGTTCCTCATAGGACATGGTTTGCAGACCAGTCACCATTCTGGTCGCTCTTCTCTGAACTTGCTCCAGTTTGTCTATGTCTTTTTTAAAATGTGGTGCCCAAAACTGTACACAGTATTCCAGATGAGGTCTGACCAAAGAGGAGTAAAGTCCGATAATGACTTCACGTGATCTAGACTGTATGCTTCTGTTAATACATCCCAGAATTGTATTTGCCTTTTTTGCTGCTGCATCACACTGTTGACTCATGTTCAGTCTATGATCTATTAGTATACCTAAGTCTTTTTCACATGTACTGTTGCTTAGCTCTATTCCTCCCATTCTGTATATGCTTTTTTCATTTTTATTGCCCAGATGTAGTACTTTGCATTTTTCCCTGTTAAAAACCATTCTGTTGGTTGCTGCCCACTGCTCCAATTTATTTAGGTCTTTTTGAATCCTCTCTCTCTCTTCTCTAGTATTAGCTATCCCTCCTAGCTTTGTGTCATCAGCAAATTTAATCAGTTTACCCTCAATTCCTTCATCTAAATCATTGATAAAGATGTTGAACAATACAGGTCCCAGGACGGAGCCCTGTGGTACCCCACTTGAGACATTCATCCAGCTGGATGTGAAGCCATTTACAACCACCCTTTGAGTCCGATCACTAAGTCAGTTATGAATCCACCTAACAGTTGCCTGGTCCATTGCATACTTGGTCATTTTTTCAATAAGGATGGTGTGAGATACTTTGTCAAATGCTTTGCTGAAGTCAAGATATACTATATCTACAGCATTTCCCTGATCCACCCAGTCAGTGATTCTGTCATAGAAGGAAATTAAGTTAGTCTGACATGACTTGTTAGTTACAAACCCATGCTGACTCTGGTTAATCACTTCATTCTTATCCATGTACTTACCTACATGTTGTTTAATAATTTGTTCAAAGATCTTTCCTGGTATAGAAGTCAGACTCACCGGCCTATAGTTCCCTGGGTCCACCTTCTTCCCCTTTTTGAAGATAGGAACAACATTTGCTCTTCTCCAGTCTTCTGGGACTTCTCCTGTTCTCCAAGAATTTTCAAAGATTATGGAGAGTGGTTCTAAAATTTCTTCTACAATCTCCTTCAGTACTCTGGGGTGTAATTCATCTGGACCTGGAGACTTGAACTCATTTATGTTAGCTAAATATTCCCTCACAATCTTTCTGTTGACAGATAACTTGGATTCTTCTATTCCTTTAAAACGACAGTGAAGATCAGTTGATGATACATTTTCTTTCTGAGAGAAAACAGATGCAAAATAGGAATTAAAAAGTTCGGCCTTCTCAACATCCTCTCTTACCATTTCTCCATTTTCATCCTGTAAAAATCCTATAGCATCTTTGACTTTTCTTTTACTTTTGACATACCCCCAAAATCCTTTTTTGTTGCTTTTGACATCTCTTGCAAGCCTTAATTCATTGTCAGCTTTAGCTAACCTGATACGTGCCCTACAGGATCTGCAGACTGCATTATAATCTTCTATAGATATGCCTCCCTCTTTCCATTTAATAAACATTTCTTTCTTTCTTTTTAGCATGTGTTTAAGTTCTGTGTTCATCCATCCTGGTTTCCTTAAATGCTTCCCATTCTTCCTACTTTTCGGGATTGTTAACGATTGTGCTTTGAGAATCTCAGTTTTAAAAATTTCCCATCCTTCCTGGACATTTTTGTCCTTAAGGACATCCAGCCATTGGATCCCTCCTATTCTCTTTCTGAGTCTCTTAAAATCTGCCTTTCTAAAATCTAACCTTGAAGTTTGAGTCTTCACATGTCTTCCTCCTCTAGTTATCAAAAATTTTATAATAGCATGATCGCTGCCTCCTAGGGTCCCAGCCACCTTTACCTCCTCAACCATTTCATCCCTGTTTATAAGGATTAGATCCAAAGTAGCAGATCCCCTTGTTTTCTCCCCTACCTTTTGGAAGATAAAGTTGTCAGCAAGAGAGGATAAGAATTTGCTTGACCTGTTAGTTTTACTTGAGAGAGATTCCCAACAAATGTCTGGATAGTTGAAATCTCCCATGACCACTACGTCATATTTTTTTGAGAACTTGGTCATTTGATACATAAAGAGTTCATCCATATCTTCAGCTTGCCCAGGTGGCCTGTAGTAAATGCCTACAATGATGTCCTTTCCGTTGTTCTCTCCTTGTATTCTTACCCAGTTTCCACAGAACTCCCAGTCTCTGAAGCTTCAATCTCTGTGCAGATATACGCTTTTCTAACATACAATGCGACACCTCCTCCTCGTTTATCAAGTCTGTTTCTTGCAAATAAGTTGTATCCTTTTAGCCTTTTATTCCAATCATGTGTATCGTCCCACCAAGTTTCAGTGATTCCAATGACATCATATTTCTTTTCCTGCATTAGTAGTTCCAATTTTCCTTGCTTGTTGCCCATGCTTTGTGCATTTGTATAAAAACATTTTAGTTTGTGATTGGTTTCTCTTCCTCCCATATTTTTATTATTTAAATTGTTTTGTCTTTGTTCTTCCTTTCCACTTCCAGTAGCAGAGATCTCAATAGTATTTGTCAGCTGTATGGCTTTTTCTGGCCTTTTGCTTCCCTTCCCACATTGTTCTAGTTTAAAGCTCTCCTGATGAGTGTAGCAAGGCGACTTCCAAATACATGTTTTCCAGTCTTTGTAAGGTGCACCCCATCTCTAGCAAGTAGTCCATCGTATAGGTAATTCATTCCGTGATCCAGAAATCCAAATCCTTGTTGACGGCACCATCGACGTAGCCAGTTGTTCACCTGTAGAATCTTATTCCACCTCATTGTTCCATGGCCATCCACTGGGAGGATGGATGAGAAGACCACCTGCGCTTCCAATTCTTTCACTTTCTTGCCTAAGTCTTCAAAGTCACTGCAGATGGTTTCCAGGTCCTTTCCTGCGGTGTCATTTGTCCCCACATGTATTAGCAGGAATGGGTAGTGATCTGTAGGTCTGAAGAGTCTTGATATCCTGTCAGACACATCTTTAATTTTTGCTCCTGGAAGACAGCACATTTCTCTTGAGGTTATGTCTGGTCTGCAGATAGCGGCCTCTGTTCCTCTTAACAGGGAATCCCCCATGACCACCACTCTCTGTTTTTTCTTCACAACATTCTTCTTTCTCCATCCAGGAGGATTCTGAGTGCTTACAAGGTTATTCATTGCTGGCAAAGTCTTATCTTGCTGTATTTCTTCATGGTGCTCCTGTGAGAGAGCCTGGTACTGGTTCCTGAGCAGTATGGGTGCTGACTGCCTCTTGATCCTCCTGCTTCTCTGGGTCACATGCTTCCATTCCTCTGTTTCCTCAGGTGCAGTTCGAATTTCTTCTCTTTCTGAATCATGAAGAGATAATTCTGCTCTGTCTAAGAACTCTTCACCTTCCTTAATGATTTTCAAGGTAGTTAACCTCTCTTCTAGATTTCGCAACTTTTCCTCCAACAGGGACACAAGCTTGCATTTCTGGCATGTGAAGTTTGGCTTTTCCACTGGCAAGTCTGTGAACATGTAGCAGGATATGCAGCTCACCAAATGGCTCCTGGACTCTTCCATGTTCTTACTGTTAATGTTCTGAAAACAGTGAAAAAAGCTTCAAAATGCGCGCGGTTTGATGATAATGGATTTGATGGTGCTCCGGGGGATCATCAGAGATTGGGATTTTTTTTACACCCAACCATGACTTACAGTATACTTCTCAACAACTTTTTCTCTGACTTGTTTGGAGATCTCCTTGGTCTTCATGATGTTGTTTGGTTAGTGGTGCCTCTTGCTTAATAGTGTTTCAGCCTCCACGGCCTTTTCAGAAAAGATGTGTATATACTAACAGACCATGTGACTCTGAGATTTCACACAGGTGGACTTCCTTTCACTAAGCATGTGAATCATGAAGGTAATTGCTTGCACCGGAAATTTTTAGGTGCTTCATCGCAAAAGGGGTGAATACATATGCACATGCCAATTTTTATTTATTTTATCCCATAAATTTAATTTTAGCCTATATTTTTCTCACTTCACTTCACCAACTTAGACTGATGCCGATGCATCACACAAATCGGATTACAAAAATATTTAAACACAGGTTGTAATGTAACAAAATAGGTAAAAAGCCAAAGAGGGTGAATACTTTTGTGAGGCACTGTAATAGGTATTTCCTGGAAGATGTAAATGGTGGGATGTTGCTGATTGCAATCTTCAGGCTTTTGATCATATTTTAACCACTTCAGGTCTCTAAATATGCCAGGGGTGTTTCAAAAGACTAACGGATGTATTTTGGAGTGATTTGCCATTGTTTTTGTTTAAAAAAACACTAGCTGTTTCTTCATTGTTAAATGGAGTGAAAAAAAAACACATTGGAAAACAATAGCAGGAAAAAACATCACAAAATCATGGAACAACTTTCTTAAAAAAGTCTGTGGAAAAAGTCCAAAAAAATGACACAAAAGATGTTTCAGGAAAAATAACTGTAGAGTTTCTTCTGCTTGAAAAACTTGTCGAGTTTGCCTGAATTTAAAAGACGTTGTGTACACATAGCCAGTGAGCAGAAACTAAGCTGACACTCTCCAAATCATCCACAGAATCTCAAATCTCCTCAATAACTTGGAGCTTCCACTCAGTTTCTGCTCTGAAAACTTAAATAAAGTTCATTTATTTTATTAAAGTTTTATGACTAGAAAGGAAGTTTAGTCAAGTATAATAATGACATTTCCATTTGATGATTTTGAAAACATGTTGCAGTAAATGTGATAGAACTGAAAAGTGGTCCTACTGATGATCTACAGGCATTGAATAAAGCTCCTCACTAGTTAATAAAATCAACATATCCAGATACTTCTGGCAATAGTCCACTAGGCTAAACATGGTAGATTTTTGGTGTTTGCCCAGGATCAGTATTTGCAGCGTTTTGGACGCAGCTTACTTGTGCTGAGTACAGAACGTTGTGTTGTACAGTAGAAGCATAGTGGATAAGATTCATGGAAATCCCATGCCCACTATGCTTTTATTTGACACCGCATAAACTCATCAGCGGCGCAGCTTTACAAGTCCGCAGCATGTCCATTTCCGTTGCGGAGACTCTAATCTTCGCAACAGAAATTTCCACAATAGAATAGATAGGGTGAGGTAATCGGACGCAGCACTTTGGACGCAGCAAAAATACGCTGCATCCAAAGTGCTGCTATAGCCTGATTGGGGGCACATAGCCTTAATGTTACCTACACTCAAAAAGTGTAGACCATTTCCGGTGACTACCTCTTGAAGCTCATCAAGAGAATGCCAAGAGTGTGCAAAGCAGTCATCAAAGCAAAAGGTGGCTACTTTGAAGAACCTAGAATATAAGACATATTTTCAGTTGTTTCACACTTTTTTGTTAAGTATATAATTCCACATGTGTTAATTCATAGTTTTGATGCCTTCAGTGTGAATGTACAATTTTCATAGTCATGAAAATACAGAAAAATCTTTAAATGAGAAGGTGTGTCCAAACTTTTGGTCTGTACTGTATGTATGTATGTATATATATATATATATATATATATATATATATATATATATATATATATATATATATATATATATATGTGTTATCAGGGAATGGCAGTGACAGCAGTTATGGCAAGTGATTGCAGCGCCACCGCCTGATGCCATCCTGATAAAAGGAGGGATGATAGATGAGTGCAGTACCAGCCTCCTGTGACATCCATAAAAGTGATTAGGGCTAAAAGATAGGTATATATAAAGGGCTTTTGTGTTTTAAGTAGATGTAAACCCTCAATACAAAACTATATAGAAGGTTCCAAAAAGTTTACAACTTTAACATTTGCTCAGGTGTGTATTTATGTTACTGTATATACAAATTATCTCTGTTTTGAGAGTATAAGTATATGATGTATATTAATTTCTCATATAACCTGGAAAAATATCAAAACATGGTCTTATTTTTATGCTAGTGCTAATTATTTTCCTGTATAAATTTACAGAATAAAAGAGGTAGTTAGACATTCTTAGCCTATTGCACTCGAATAATATAGTATGGTTTTGTGTCATGAATCATGAACCTAATCGGTCTGGGCAGAGTATGTAAAGTACCTCTCCTTTCCTCTCTTCTCATCACTCTGCACCTTCATCCTCATACCTCTTCCATATTTTGCTTTTTCCCATTCTTTATCCCAAAGTCCATGGTGGAAAAGGTATTAGGTTTACTCTTAGTGAAGAGATTTATCCAGAAAAGGGTATGTCATTGGTGCGAAGGCTTTTGGAAGCATGTCCTATCCTGCTCTGTCAATAGTCAGTTTACTCAAATCTACTACCAGTTAGAGCTACTTTTCCAGCTGATGAGGAGTAGTAGGGGAAAGCATGGTCAAACTCCAGTCCCACTTGTCAGGATATACTATACCCCTTGTTGTCTTTTACATATGTTTCATTCTCTAAATTAAAAAAAAAAATCTTTGAAGTAGATGAGTATTTGATGACCTCTCCATGCATTAAATTAAAATAACTGAGAATGTGGCATGGGGCATGCAGTGTAGCTGCTTCATTTTTAAGTTAAATTGATATGCCCGCTTCTGCCATTATGTTGACCTGTATAAGTGGGACTGAAGTGCTATCTCTTCTGGTGGTAAGACCATATAGCACGTTCTTGGACTCCGTTTTGCCCACACTGAATGTGATATTGCCTTGCAAAACTTCACAAGATGGCCCTTTGCCTGTAAAAAGCATGCACTGCATCAGAATGCCCTGTCTATTACAATCAAAACTTGCAAGTTAACTGCTTTATCACTCTTAAAATCGTTTTTTTCGATTATAGAGATTCCATAGATGGTAGTATTTAGGTTTAGTTTATATGCTACAGAGGTATATGGTAAGAAAAAGTGAAAAAGGGACTCCACGATGGTGAGTATGTCAGAGCTCAAGCTGTGAACATCGGCTTTCTTTGGGAGGGTTATCTTAACAAATGCTTTTGAATTAACATTAAATGCAATAATATTAAGATGCATGTTGCACTTGGCAAGCATGGTATACAGTGGCCCTATAGCATATCATAAGCATTAACTGCCGGACTTGGGTTACAAACAAAATAGTAACACAATTCCTTAGAAGTTAAAAAACTCCTCAAAATGAATGACTGCTGGCAGGACAAAAATTAGAACAAGTTCATTAATTTTTGTAAGAAAATACCAGAAAATTGCAGAATGGTCTCACTGTTCAAAGACCAGTCATACCCTGCCAGCAGTTGTACTCAAGGATATTGCTTGGATCTCAAATCATAGGCTTGCATTTAATTATCAGCTCTTTTTATTTCTAGGATCTGGAGTGGATGACTCAGTCGGAGAAGTTTCTATCCATGTTGAGCTGTTTACACACCCTGGAACAGGAGAGCACAAGATCAGTGTCAAAGGTAAAATATATGAATGAAAGGAAAATTAGGAACTATAACGAAGTTAGAAATGAATTGCTGTTAGGAACATATGTTAAGAGTCACAGTTTTAAATATCTATCACCTGGCAATAACAGGAAAATAAATTAAAAACCTTGGATGCCCCCCTTCACAATTTTGAAAGTTAATTTTCTCAGCCATCCCGCCAAAAGAAAATTCATCTCCTGAATGCCAGTGTGATAGACATTGCGACTAGGACAGTGTTTCCCAAACTGCAGTAATCATGGCCCTCAACAGATCTTGTTTTCAGGATTTCCTTAGTAGACTGACAAAATGTTGAAATTACATTTTTTTTTGCCACATCACCATTGGTTTTCCCATTCTCAGTAAATTAGATGGTAAAATAAATGTTGCCATTTAAATCTACAACTTGACCTGCAAAAAAACAAGCCGTCATACAGCATATGTTTGATGAAAAAATAAAACACTCATGACTCTTAAAAGAGAAGGAAAACATGTGCACGTGCGTGCATAAACAGAAAATTAGCCACGGGAGGAACGAGTTAAACTATACCTCTAATTACTTGGCAAAGTAGTTGATTAGTAAAGTGCTTCTCTATTCTGAGCTCCAGCAGCATAGACATTCCTATCCTGCTACAAATGGCCCTGTTCTAGTTCCATTGTAATCAAAAGGAGCTTCCTGCCGTTTCTCCAGGCACAGGGCTTTGTCTGCTGCTGATGAGCACTCACTATTCGTTTATACAGTTAGGTCCATATATATTTGGACAGAGACAACATTTTTCTAATTTTGGTTCTAGACATTACCACAATGAATTTTGAACAAAACAATTCAGATCCAGTTGAAGTTCAGACTTTTACTTGTACTAGAAATGAACATTTTATTTACAATTATTTAATCTGTCCAATTACTTTTGGTCCCTTTAAAAACAGGGTGGCACATGTTAAGGAGCTGAAACTCCTAAACCCTTCATCCAATTTTAATGTGGATTCCCTCAAATGAAAGCTGAAAGTCTGAACTTCAACTGCATCTGAATTGTTTTGTTTAAAATTCATTGTGGTAATGTCTAGAACCAAAATTAGAAAAATGTTGTCTCTGTCCAAATATATATGGACCTAACTGTATATTACAAAGTTAAACCTTATAACTTTCTGATCCAACCAGACACTATGGGTAAATCCACAGACTTGGGAAATTTCTGATTTATTTCTAGGTCCTTTTTAATAGATTCATATAATTATTAATGTTAAATTCTTTCTTTATAGCACTGAAGAAGACCAAGAAATCAGTTAATAATTTTTAATATTTTTTTAAGTCACTTTTCTTTTTTGACTTGTGGTTAAATGTTGTGCGTACAGGAATAAGATGCGCCACTTAATTAATTTAGTGGATCTTATCAGTGTCCTACGCCTTGTCAGAAATGTTACTCCAGTTGGGGACTGGAGTAACATTTCTGACATAAGAAGCGCCATCATTTTGAATGAATGTGTCAGGCAGGCAATGCCCATTTTGGCAGAGGTGCCCTAAAATAAAAATGCTAACAGCCGCAAAATTTTTGCTCAACTTTGTGTTGTGTAAAAATTTTGAGACTCTTCAAAGTGTTTTACGCCAGCTTTGAGGAATCAAGGCCTATGTTTTTACACATCACTGTGAATTCAATTTGTCAGTGAAGAAGCAATATTATTGTGTTCATATACAGTGCCTTGAAAAAGTAAAACACAAACCTCTGAGGCCTTCACAGAACAGCTGTAGTTAGACTGAGAATAAATTACACTAAAATGTACTAATTCTATGACTTCTGGAGGCAATTGGTCATTCAGGCTTTTATTTAGGTATATCAGACTACAAGGGCCTGAATACAAATGCGCTTCACAATTTTCAGATTTACATTTTTAAAATAAGTAGAAAACCATATATCATTTCCTTTACACTTCACAAATACTTGCTACTTTGTGTTGGTAAGTCAAATATAATCCCAATAAAATACATTTGAAGGGGTTTTCCCACGAACAGAGGTTCATTTTATTCAATGGCTGTGTTGATCGTGTACGGAACATGGTCTGATCATACCACATCTCCTGGGCAGGGGAGGGAGGAAGAAAGAGTGTACAGACCTTACAGCAGGGGATCTCAGAGGATTCATTCTTTGAAGTTAAGCATTGTTTAAAAACAGGCAGTGAAATGTTTTACCTCACAAAAATAATCAGCTGCGATCCCGTGCTGTCCTGTCTGTATACTCTTTTGCTTCCTCCTCTGCCCAGGAGATGTGGTACGATCAGATCATGTTCCGTACACGGTCAACACAGCCATTGAATAAATTGAACTTTTGTTTGTGGGAAAACCCCTTTAAGTTTGTCGGTGTTACGTGAAAAAATGTGGAAACGTTCAGGGGGTATGAATACATTTTCAAGACACTGTAATTCTACCTGTATTATTGCAAGTTGAATGATTTCCATTGTCTTTTGTTCGTTGGTTTGATAGTGATTAAAGTATGAATGAAAATGGCTGAAAAATAATAACACCAATGTAATAGTAAACATTATAAAGCATGTATTTTATTTGTATAGTTGTGGCAGCAAATGATCTCAAGTGGCAGACCTCAGGAATTTTCCGTCCCTTCATTGAGGTTAATATGATTGGTCCAAATCTGAGTGACAAGAAAAGAAAGTTTACAACGAAATCCAAGAATAATAGCTGGGCCCCAAAATACAATGAGAGCTTCCAATTGTGAGTATGCACACAAAACAGTAACAAATTGAAAGGAAAGTAATTATTTGTATGGGTGTAATTAATTTAAGGTTAATAAAATAATACGGGTGAAAAAACACAAATTTATATAATCCAGTCTAATGTCAGGACTCATTTAGACAAGAATATTTTATGTCCTGTCCATCTGCTAAACGGATAGCATAAAACAGCACACAGCGAACTCAAGTCAAATAAGGTAGTTAGCATAAATCCAATGGTTTACGTGTAAAAAAAAATTGTAACGTACATGACTTAGATCTGTTTTTTAGATCAGACTCTAACATTCAAATGCAATGGGTGCTTTAAAAAATGGATGCCATACAGACACAGGCCATTTGGCATCCGTTTTCACGCATCCAATCCAATTAGTAACATCGGTAAGTGTATTTCTGCATTTATTATTTTTTAAATTGTTGATTTATAAAAACAAATTCCATACAGATGTCATACAGATGAAAATTCGGATAAAAAATTAACATTTTTTTTCTGGATGAAAAACGGCCTAGTTTTCAAACACTCATCTAAACCTAGTGAGGTGGATTCACAAAGCTGCTGGTCAGGGTAAATACAGATTGTGATATTCACAGCAAACAATGGGTTAGTCAGCAGGTAACAAGAGTAGCAGATGCAAATGGTAGATATTACTAGAGTCTGGGCAGATGATGGCCACAAAAGAAAAACAATGGTCATAATCTCAAAAAAAAAAGCTACAAAACACATTAGAGATGCAATACTAAGACACGGATGTATCTAATTGGGCCTTAAAAGACCTTGAGAGATTATGTAACTGAGAAACCTGATGTGGAGCACAGCAAAAGGCAGCAACCAAGGAAAAGGGAGCAGAGTCCAGCCATGAAGATGAGACAGGTGCGTTACACCCAGCCAAGAATCAGAGACCAATTTCCCTCATCTTGTTCACTACAAATACCAATTAAAACAAATACCTGGACAACTCATCTTTACAACCTGTTCTCCGTTTCTGTAATACAGAAAACTGATCCTTGCTATGTTGTTACTTAATGGTCACTGCCTCCATTAGGAAGACTAATGCAGTCTTATACGACTTATATTAAACCACTTAAGTGAAGACAGATTTTAGAGTAAAAGTATTAAAGAAAGAAGGATTGGTGCTTGTTAGAAAATAAACACTGTAACCTCATGTAAGATCAAAGCTGCTTTTGATCACATTTCCTGCTGATAATGGAAAGTATGTTCACTGTTTACAGTTTTTCATATGGATGTCATTTAAAGAACATTTGTAACAAGTTATCTGAGCTCACTGGGGTGGAGTTACGTTTTTAAATGTCATATAAGTAAATTGCCAACTGTAAAAATTGCATAAAGTGTTATGATAGTGTAGCAACTCACTTGGGAAAATAGATAACACACTAAAAACTGCAGCTGACCCTGCTGGTTCCTGTACAGACTAGAAATCCTGACCC
Source organism: Phyllobates terribilis (assembly GCF_046119375.1). NCBI lineage: Eukaryota > Metazoa > Chordata > Amphibia > Anura > Dendrobatidae > Phyllobates > Phyllobates terribilis. Next base: position 718,716,960 of record NW_027362761.1, on the reverse strand, counting down.
CACAGTTCCTAGTGGTTCCTGCGTGAGGTGAGATAGCCCTAACCACAGACTAGATGATGGCAACTTGGACCTATTCTGCCTGAAAGGCCATCGAGCTGTTCACGTTCCTCGTAAAGTACCGGAGAGCAGACCAGAGTGCAAATTTTCTACAGAAGGGAAAGTGTGCTGAAATAGAAAGAGATCCCAGAGTGAGTAAAACAAACCAGGAAATACAAAATAAAGGATTAAATACATACTGTTAGAGAATATGGCACCTACTTCCTAAAAAGAAACAGAAGATAGGTGCATGGTAAAGAACATAAACAGCAGAGAGATAAACCCTATCTGCTCTTTCACTGACTAGCTTAAACTACAGCAGTAAGGCTGGACATCCAAATGAGACTACCACCAGCAGGAAATCCCAGCAGGGGGAAAGAATTTAAAGCAGCACCTGAAAGGTGATAGGACAGACATATGAGTAAATGAAAACACCTGTTACCCTAAAAAGACTGAAGCAAAGATAACAGAAACTGAACACCCGGAGAAAAGGTGTATGTCTTTGTCAGTGGGCAAACTTACAAAAACAGCAAGGGATCAAATAATAATTTCCTTCACTATACCTTCCTGAGCCTACCCAATGATGTGACCCATGCTACGTAAATTTTGAGGTGTTCCTGTTACTGTATGCATGAATAAAATTGACAAAGAACTGCAGAGAACAAGAAATGACAAGGAGACTGCGCACAGAGCGTTTTCTGTGTGTACAGTGTCGCTTACAGCAGCCAGCAGTGCAATGGATTTGATGGTTATTTTTAGGAATGAGTAGTTACATAAAAAATTAAAACACCAAATGAAAAAAAAATAGTAAAATAAAAACATGAAAGATTTTTTTTATTCAGGTGATAATTCTCTACAAAAACGTTCTTTTGCCAATGAGTACAAGAAGATGGACACGACTTAAATAAAATGGCTAGATTCAAATGAATTGAAGCCCATTATCCATGTATATTATCAACAACTAATATTATATCGTGTTTTTATCTCTTTAGCACCCTAGGCAATGAAAATGGCCCGGAGTGCTATGAACTGCAGGTATGTGTGAAAGATTACTGCTTTGCTCGAGAGGACCGGACAGTGGGCACAGCTGTTATGCAGCTAAAGGATCTGGCACAAAGGGGCAGTTGTGCCTGCTGGTTGCCTCTTGGCCGGCGCATTCATATGGATGAAACAGGACTGACCATTTTGAGGATCTTGTCACAACGCAACAATGATGAGGTCGCCAAAGAGTTTGTCAAACTGAAATCTGACACTCGCTCTCCTGAAGAGGGCAGCTAGAGTGAAGGACTGTTTACACCTCCATTACACAGATAAAAAGATGACCCTTTTTCACTGCCTTGCACCCCAGGCCCAGACTGTAAATAGTTTGAATACATTGTGAAATACACTTTTCACCATGTCATTGCCAGCAGCGCTCCCTAGGTTCTGCCTAATGTTCACTGGTGCCTTTCTGGCAGTGACATGGGTAAAGTGTACATGAAAACACACACCAAGGGCTGCGTTCATATGTGCCATTGTGTTAATGTTCTCCCTGCTGGACCACATAAGCACAGTTGTTAGGGGGGCTTTACTATTGTCCTGCATTAAACTGCTGGGCGGTTAATAGCACCCTAGCAGTTGGAGGATTACCTGTTTAAGAGACCATGTTTCCCTACAAATGAAAAAAATTGACACATCCCCTCCTTTGACCTGTCTGTTAAAGTTGCCTGCACCCCAACTGCTGTGTTTATAGGATCTTCCTGTACCAGTGTCTTATTCTGTGCAATGGTGCTGCATGGGTATTATTTTTCCAAGAAACAGCCCCTTTAACCCAAAACCTCTTAGTATATGCCAGTCACCACATGCCTGTTGCAATGCCTTGAATTGGACAGTCACCCACTTGCACGGTGCAGCAAAAAAAAGGACACTGCCAGCTGCTTAGCACTTCTGTCCTTTCCTAGAACTGCCTAAATTATCCAGCAAAGATGGGACTACAAATCCCCAATTCCATTCAGGGCAGGACAGCAAAAGCATCCTAACTCCCTCCCTCCCATGAATACTGCACAAGGACTAAAACTCCAACATAAGAAAATAAAAGTGTGGCATGTTGTTTTGAGGAGAGATGCCGCAGTTATCCCACTTCCTTATTTACCTGCCCTAAATGTATAGAAAGTTCATTTTCCTTTACCTTCCTCTTGGGTGCATGTGAAGAAGTTTTGCACTAACTTGGACATTTTGGTCTCTGTAAAAATATTTTATTATAACAGCCATTAAATACAAATAAGAAAGACAATGTCTGTTTGATTATTGGTATGCTTGTTTATTCAAACCAATGGTAGTCTATTCTGATAAATGCAAAATTCATATTTAAAGTGAACCTATCATTAAATTTTTTAGTATTTAATTTAAAAGCATAAGTAAAAATATCAATAATTTGACAAAAAAGTTATAAACAAGGCATATATCAAGTGTGAGAAAAACTCCCTTTCTTGGCATGAGCCTCTCATTTAACTGAGGCGACTTCAGGGATTCCCCAAGCTCCTCTGCTCTGCTGACATCACTCTCCCATGATGCATTGCACCACGAGAAAGTGATCAGCAGTCTACCCTACCGGTCTGAGCTCTGCAAGTAATACTAGAGCTGCTCAGCTAGGGGTGAGATGGAGAGCAGGATCGCTGGGCTGCTGTATATGACGCGCCCCCTGGGCCATATTGTGCTGCGTTGCGCACGCGGGGAATACCCGGAGCCGGATCCGATAGGGGTAGTAGTCCTTGTGGCGGTGATCCGGTCCGTGCCCAGGGTGTCAAACTAAGTGGCGTTATTGATATGATGGTATTAGTGTCCGACTACGCCACCCGTTGAATGCGGCTATGAAGCCGCCGCTGCAGGGCAGTCCGCTGAGGCCGGTGGTACGGATGTGCAGCGTGGATGGTATAACCCCCAACGGGAGGGGTATAGCCTCAGGGCAGCTGATGAAGCAGGAAAAGATGATAGTGGTAGTGGTGGTGTGACAAGGAAGCTCAGAGACGTGCAATTGCAGTTTTCACAGCTTTACTCACAGTTCTTTATCAGGTCCCTTGTGTATAGCTAGGACCACCCGAGCCGTGCTGCGTCCACCAGGTGCGGGACTCGGCCAACTCCCAGGCAGTTCCAGGGCGTGGTCCTGAGCTCCCCTCTCTTCCTTTCTACTGGCCGTCCCCACCAGGGATCCACCTTTGTCCAGCTCCCTCGGGCCTTCTGGTGGTGAAACCTTTCCCGGTTTCCCTGACCCTATATGGTATGCCTTCCTGGTAGATATGGCGAGGGGTCGCGCCAAAACTTGTCCACGACCTCCGGTTCCTGGCTAAGGATAATTGGCCTTCACCAGTTTGGGATCCGGCACCCTGTTCTGCCAACCCTTCACCCGATATTTCGTGGGATCTCAGGGTTCCCTCTCTCTTGCGTCTCTGGGCCTTTCCTGGTGTTTCTGTTCCTTCTTCCTCTGACTTCGCTCTCTCTCCCTCTCTCAGCTTCAGGCCTCCACTCCAGGCCTGACTCTGGAGCTGGGCCCAGACTGAGCCACAGCTCCCTATCAGCCCTCTCTGGCTGAGCTCCTCTCTGCACAGAACAGACCCTGTCCTAAGATGGTGCCCACCTTATATACTCCCTCTGACACCCGAGCCCAGGTGACGAGCAACCAATGGGCTCCTACCTCTGCCCAGAGTCCCTCCCCTCTCTGCTCCTACACCACTAGGATGTTCCTCCCCCCCTCCCCACTCCAGCCAGGGACAGAAGCTGTCGTACCTGCACATCTATCTGGTGGGAGTACCGTTGATCTGTCCCCCGGAAATGGGGTGAGTGTGGTGCATGCAGCTATCTGAGCCCAGTTCCACACTCCATCCTTACCCGGGAGTGGAATACCACACCTCTGGTCTGAGGTGCAATACCCCTGTAGCAGCCGAGTCCTCGGGGTGCTACATATACATTGGTAACTACCCTGCCAGTGAGTCAGCAGTAACCCAGTGATCCTGCTCTACATCTGCTGCTACAGCACAATCAGCTCTGGGTTTGCCAGGTCCTGTAACTCCCTCCATAACTCATCAGGCAGTGAGCTGGAGCACTATCATTGGTTTCCTCCTCCCTCCTCTGTGGTAAAGCTGTACAGGATGTTCTTGCTGTGGGCTGCCTCTTCCCCCCACACACTGTCCAGCACTGAAGTGCAGATCTTCTGGAGACTCCTGCAGCCTCCAGGGTAGTGATGGTGCCCATCCCTCACTGTGTGACTGCAAGCAGGGCTGAGAGGAGAGAGATGTGGGAAACAGAAACTACAGCTACTAAAAGAAGCTGTGCCAGACAAGTGGGGGGGTCTATTTATTTCCAGTTACTGCATATGGCCAGTGTGTGTGTATAGACATGTGTCAAATATTTGCCTATATGTGGAGATTACGTGCATAAGTGCATAATGTATTTAAGAACTGTATGTATATATGTGCGTGCACGCACACATATATACACATGTGTATATATGTGTGTATGTATATATATGTGTCTATATATGTGTTTTATATACTTATGTGTATATATATATATATATATATATATATATATATATATATATATATATATATATATATATATATATATATACACACATCCATATATACATATACACTGCTCAAAAAAATAAAGGGAACACTTAAACAACACAATGTAACACATTTAAACACCCAGGCCAGGGTGTCAATCAAAGCAGGAGTGAGGTAGCAGCTTGGTCCTAAAGTAAGACAGTTTTAAGAAGACGTCTGCAATATCAAACAAAGTGATCTGCAGCCAGCTGCAGAGCGACTGTCTGTTACATCTGACACACCCGTGACAGATATATACACACAGATATATACATATATACACATGTACTAATCTATGATATCAGGTGTTCAGATGAGCTGTGCTATCCCATGCTGTGAGCCCTCCTCCCCCACCTCTTCTCTGAGTGAGATGCTGCTGGAAGGAATGGACGGAGCAGAAGACGCATAGTCAGTCCTACTCTTCCTCCGCTATTGTCCCCAGTGTGCTGTGTGGCCCGGGCCCCCTGACTACAGGTGAACACTCACCATTGGGACGCGCCATGCAGGAGGACAGAGATGGCAGCCAGTGAGCGCGCTCATCAGTCTAGTGGGAAAAGCGTTCATTGGCCAGTGTCTCTCCCTGCATGACATGCCCCCTTTTTGAAATCCTGCACTCTGCGCACCGCTCTGTTACCCGGCTCTGGGTCAGAATGATTATGGGCAGGAGTGAGAGGGGCCTCGTGCTGCTTGACATCAGACCCTTCTCACTCCCACCCATAATCTTGACTGAGTGGCTCCATAGTGGCTGCGTGGTCTGCCCCTACGGGCAGTGCGCCCCTGCCTGCAAGGCGCCCCCCTCCACCTCCGGGCCCCGATGCAGTTGCAGCGGCTGCACCGGCGGTATGTCCTCCCCTGGTATTTATGGCATAATGACAACATATGCCAGAAATGTCTGTTAGGTGGGGTGCCAACTAAGTGTATGTGCACACCACATCATTTTCAGGAATTTTTCACCAGAAATCCACCTTAAAAAGTACTTGAAAAATGCTAAAAAGAATGAACATTCACATTACTAAGTCAAAAAGACTTGCTCTGCATATGCTCTGACCATTCTTCCGGTAGCTTTTGTCGGTCGGCATCAATTTAATGTGACCTTAAATGTTGAAAACCATTCAAATTTTCAATCAAGATAAAAGCTGCACCTTTCTTTCAGCTTTGAGATGAATAAACATTTCTTTGATGACTAATAATGTTTTTTCTCTCAGGGATTAATACAATTTTCAACTAACTGGCTAACATGGTACTAAAATGTTTATACTTTACCAACTGATTACATTTGGTCTGCTCAATTACTTCCTTCTAAAACATTTGATATTTTCAAAATTACTGACAAAGTACCATTGGTAGAGAATGAGGGAATGATAATGAAACCCTTATACAAAGGAGAAACGTAAGCAAATCACTGAATTTTGCTTGACAGAGATACCAACAGTCAGACGTGTAGCTATGGGCTCAGTATAGGAGGGGAAAAACACCGCTGAGTGGACCCCTACCTGGATAACTGTTGTTTATCATTTCAGAGCCGCACTTTAATTGTAGTGGCTTTAAACAGGAGGGAGGGGGAAACTATGGGCTCTAGCTTGACTGACAGTTCAGACCAGCAGCATTTTTGTGCCAGCGCTTTTAAAATATGCGCCCTTTGATGCTGAAAGCAGAGGCCCCTTTGAGGCGTGCAGGTGGACTGTAGCTGGCCAGATCCAGCATTCTGAAGAGCGTCACAGCAGCGCTTACTATAGAAAAGTAAATTGCAAAGTTGCTTGTTTTTACCTGCACTTGGCAGTTTTAACCATTATTGATGACAAGGCTAACCTTTTAAATTTAATAGGCTGCCACCCTGAAGGTGATGTTGGAGAGATGAAACTGCGCCATAGAAAAAAGGCCTTTGATCAAAATTCAGCTTTTCTGTGAATTGATTAGCTTTATCTTCTGTTTTATTGTCCCAATCGCTAGCCAACCTATGCAGGGTGCAGCACTCCAGCTGACTTTTTCACTGGCTGCTGTGCTTATTGAATACTCATGTTACGTGCACAGAATGTCTTCATGTTACATTTTTTTTATTGATGCTATTCTCAAAAATCTAAACAAAAATGCGTCAAATGCACAATGTGACACATATACTTTACTGTTAATCCACGTCCCCACCTTCAGTATTTGGTCAGTATTTCACGTCAGTATTTGTAAGCCAAAATCAGGATTGGAACAATCAGAGGAAAAGTAGAAGGGTATGTGCAGACGATCGGTATGGGCAGCGCTTTGAACGCAGTATACTTTATGCTGCATCCAAAGCGCTGCACACAGGTGAATCCGCATGTGTTCATTGAACCATGCGCATTCACCGCAATCAATACATTGTACTGATCTAATTTCTCTTGCGGAGACTAGAAACTCCACAAGAGAAATTGACATGCTGCGATCTGGAAAGACGCACCGCATGTTCGTGTCCGCGGGTGTCTAGAGATGCATAGTGGGCATGGGATTTCTACAAATCCAATCCACTATGCTGTAACATCTGGCCACTGCGGTTTGCATGCAGCGCAAGTGCACTGCGTCCAATCCGCAGCTACAGTGGGTACAGAAAGTATTCAGACCCCTTTACATTTTTTGTACTCTTTGTTTCATTGCAGCCATTTGGTAAATTCTAAAAAGTTCATTTTTTTTTCATTAAAGTACACTTTGCACCTCATCTTGACTGAAAAAAACAGAAATGTAGAAATTTTTGCAAATTTATTAAAAAAGAAAAACTGAAATATCACCTGGTCATAAGTATTCAGACCCTTTGCTCAGACACTCATATTTAAGTCAAATGCTGTCCATTTCCTTGTGATCCTCCTTGAGATGGTTCTACTCCTTCATTGGAGTCCAGCTGTGTTTAATTAAACTGATAGGACTTGATTTGGAAAGGCACACACCTGTCTATATAAGACCTCACAGCTCACAGTGCATATCAGACCAAATGAGAATCATGAGCTCAAAGGAACTGCCCAAGGACCTCAAAGACAGAATTGTGGCAAGGCACAGATCTGGCCAAGGTTACAAAAGAATTTCTGCATTACTCAAGGTTCCTAAGAGCACAGTGGCCTCCATAATTCTTAAATGGAAGAAGTTTGGGACCACCAGAAGTCTTCCTAGACCTGGCCATCCAGCCAAACTGAGCAATCATGGGAGAACAGCCTTGGTGAGAGAGGTAAAGAAGAACTCCAAGATCACTGAGGCTGAGCTCCAGAGATGCAGTAGGGAGATGGGAGAAAGTTCCACAAAGTCAACTATCACTGCAGCCCTCCACCAGTCGGGCCTTTATGGCAGGGTGGCCAGATGGAAGCCTCTCCTTAGTGCAAGACATATGAAAGCCTGCTTAGAGTTTGCTCAAAAACACATGAAGGACTCCCAGACTATGAGAAATAAGATTCTCTGGTCTGATGAGACGAAGATAGAATTTTTTGGTGATAATTCTAAGCGGTATGTGTGGAGAAAACCAAGCACTGCTCATCACCTGCCCAATACAATCCCAACAGTGAAACATGGTGGTGGCAGCATCATGCTATGGGGGTGTTTTTAAGCTGCAGGGACAGGACGACTGGTTACAATTGAAGGAAACATGAATGCGGCCAAGTACAGATATTTCCTGAATGAAAACCTCTTCCTGAGTGCTCTGGACCTCAGACCGAAGGTTCACCTTCCAACAAGACAATGACCCTAAGCACACAGCTAAAATAACAAAGGAGTGGCTTCAGAACAACTCTGTGACCATTGTTGACTGGCCCAGCCAGAGCCCTGACCTAAACCCAATTGAGCATCTCTGGAGAGACCTGAAAATGGCTGTCCACCAACGTTCACCATCCAACCTGACGGAACTGGAGAGGATCTGCAAGGAAGAATGGCAGAGGATCCTCAAATCCAGGTGTGAAAAACTTGTTGCATCATTGCCAAGAAGACTCATGGCTGTACTAGCTCAAAAGGGTGCTTCTACTCAATACTGAGCAAAGGGTCTGAATGCTTATGACCATGTGATATTGCAGTTATTTTTTTTTAATAAATTTGCAAACATTTCTACATTTCTGTTTTTTTCCAGTCAAGATGGGGTGCAGAGTGTACTTTAATGAGAAAAAAATGAACTTTTTAGAATTTACCAAATGGCTGCAATGAAACAAAGAGTGAAAAATTTAAAGGGGTCTGAATACTTTCCGTACCCACTGTATTACTGATCATGTGCACGTACCGAATAGAAACATGTCACCACTTATGCATTTTTCACCCATTCCTGATTTTGGCTTACAAATACTGATATAAAATATTGACCTCATACTGAATGAACATGGCCTTAGGCTAGGTCCACACACAGTTTTTTTTGTACATGGATTTTGAGACAGATTCACTTTAAAATCCACATAAAAACCCTCTTCAAATAGTCTTTGGCTATGTTCTGATGTAACGAATTAACTTTGCAATTTAGCAAACAATTTTCACCTACATCCGCAACATAAATTGACATGCTGTGGATCTTGAACCCCCAGCTCTTGGCCCTTGTCAATTTACTCTGTTGATATTTTTTGCGGCATGTGCATGATCAGAGGCGAACATGCATTGGTGCAACCTTTGCAGCCACACATGGGCCCAAGAGATGAGGGGGTCCACTTCCACCTCCGAAGCATCAAATTGCTTCTGTTAAAGACACATTATTGGACTACAGTGGGCCCCAGGGGCGGACATACCACCGGTGCAGCTGCACCGGGACCCCTCGTTTAATGAAAGAAAAACCCATAATGGTCACAGAAATAACTTGAATCTGGCAAAAGTAATAATAAATTAAAAATCTATGAAAATGAACAAATGAAAGTCAGACATTGCTTTTCAACCCTGCTTCCAGAGAATTTTTAAAAAAAATTAAACTCATGAAATAGGCCTGGACAGAAATGATGGTACCACTGAAAATAATGTGACAAAAGGGACATGTTAAATCAAGTTGTGTCCACTAATTAGCATCACAGGTGTCTACAATCTTGTAATCAGTCAGTGGGCTTGTATATAGGGCTACAGATACTCACTGTGCTGTTTGGTGACATGGTGTGTACCACACTTAACATGGACCAGATGAAGCAAAGGAAAGAGTTGTCTCAGGAGATTAGAAAGAAAATTATAGACAAGCATGTTAAAGGTAAATGTTATAAGACCATCTACAAGCCGCTTGATGTTCCTGTGACTACAGTTGCACATATTATTCAGAAATTTAAGATCCATGGGACTGTAGCCAACCTCCCTGGACGTGGCTGCAGGAGGAAAATTGATGACAAACCAAAGAGACGGATAATACGAATGGTAACAAAAGAGCCCAGGAAAATTTCTAAAGAGATTAAAGGTGAACTTCAAGCTCAAGGAACATCAGTGTCAGATCGCACCATCCGTCGTTGTTTGATCCAAAGTGGAGTTCATGGGAGACGACCAAGGAGAACACCATTGTTGAAAAAAAAATAAGAAGAAAGCCAGACTTGAATTTGCCAAACTACATGTTGACAAGGCACAAAGCTTCTGGGAGAATGTCCTACAGATAAGACAAAAATGGAAGTTTTTGCCAAGGCACATCAGTAAAGTATGAAGTAAAGAACACTGTCCCTACTGTGAAACATGGAGGAGGCTCTGTTATGTTCTGAGCTGCTTTGCTGCATCTAGCACAGGGTATCTTGAATCTGTGCAGGGTACAATGAAATCTCAAGACTATCAAGGGATTCTAGAGAGAAATGTGCTGCCCAGTGTCAGAAAGCTTGGTCTCAGTCGCAGGTCATGGGTCTTGCAACAGGATAATGACCCAAAACGCACAGCTAAAAACACCCAAGAATGGCTAAGAGGAAAACATTGGATTATTCTGAAGTGGCCTTCTATGAGCCCTGACCTAAATCCTATTGAGCATCTTTGGAAAGAGCTGAAACATGCCGTCTGGAAAAGGCAACCTTCAAACACGAGACAACTGGAGCAGTTTGCTCATGAGGAGTGGGCCAAAATACCTGTCGAGAGGTGCAGAAGTCTCATTGACAGTTACAGGAATCGTTTGATTGCAGTGATTGCCTCAAAAGGTTGTTCAACAAAATATTAAGTTAAAGGGGTATTCCCATCTCCAAGATCCTATCCCAATATTAAGTAGGTGTAATAATAGTAATATACTACATTCTTAATGTAGTCTAGTATTTTTGATTCGCTATCTCTCTTACCTCATGTGCAGGCATCGCAGGACCTTAGGTATCCATGGTTACGACCACTAGCAACTAGCTAACTGACTTTATCAGTGGACGTAACTATGGATACCTAAGGTCCTGCGATGCCTGTACATGAGGAAAGAGAGATAGTGAATCAAAAATACTATGCTACATTTCTAATTGGAGGTATTTGCTAATATAATTATTATTGCACCTACTACATATTGGGATAGGATCTTGGAGATAGGAATACCCCTTTAAGGGTACCATCATTTCTGTCCAGGCCTATTTCATGAGTTTAATTTTTTTTTAAATCTCTGTGGAAGCAGGGGTGAAAAGCAATGTTTGACTTTCATTTGTTCATTTTCATAGATTTTTTATTTATTATTACTTTTGTCAGATTCAAGTTATTTCTGTGACCATTGTGGGTTTTTCTTTCATTAAACGAGGGGTACCAACAATTTTGACCATGTGTGTACATATTCCACATTCACCACTCAGCAAGAGGGCATATGTGCTTTCAAATTCCTGGCCTGAATTTTAGTTCCTCTCCGACACTGATTTAATGTGTTGAATTACCAGCTTTCATTTAAAACAGAAACTAATACATTTTATTTTACCATGATATTGAGTGTCTAGAGATAAATCTACAATGTTCTCAAAATTAAGTAAGTAAAACACAATGAAGAGACTCCTCAAATCCCTACCCGATCTATCTATCACAATAAATTACATCACACTTTCCCCTGTATTTGAAGTCCGCAGCCTTGGAGTCTGAAGCAAATCTAGGGGAGGGCAGCTGACAGCTGGCTCAGAGAACATGCAGTGCGCCGGCTCCCAGTGAACAATTGCACTTGCATCTTTCAGATGCGAGTACAATTGAAGCTCTGACCGCTGGGTCAGAGCGACATCTGCATCGTGATCAGGTCATGTGATCACGCTGCTGACGTCACTCGCTGGCGCTGCAGATGCGCACATTGGTGGTATGTGCTGCAGTGAAGCTGAAGACACCGAAGATTTACTCTAACGGGGAGATTTAGTGTGGGGGTGATTTAGTGTAATGAGTGTGGGGAAGATTTGAGGACACAAGTTTGGGAAGCAAGGAAGGGACAGGTGCAGACATAATATGGGGAGCGGGAGAAATTTGAAGGCACAGTACAAGGAACAAGGGGAGAGATGGGGGCATGTATGAGGAAACAGTATGGGGGGATGGGTGCAGACACAGTATGGTGAGTGGGGGATGGGTTAAGACACAGTATGGTGAGTGGGGGATGGGTTAAGACACAGTATGGTGAGTGAAGGGATGGGTGCAGACACAGTATAATGAGTGGGGGGGTGGGTGCAGATGCAGTATGATTAGTGAGGGGGGAATGTGTTGTGAGTGGGGGGATGGGTGCAGACACAGTATGGTGAGTGGGGGGATTGGTGCAGATACAGAATGGAGAGGATGGGTCCAAACGCAGTATGGGGAGCGAAGGGGGGAATGTAAGAGGCAGGCACAGTATGGAGAGCGAGTGGGGGGATGGGTGGATGGGTGCAGACACAGTATGAGTAGCAAGGGGAAAAATGTATGTGGACACAGTATGGGGAGCGAGGGTGATGGGATGTGTGCAGACTGTATGGGGAGTCGGGGAGATGTGTGAGGGGGCAATATGGAAAGTCAGGGGATAAATATGAGGAGACAGTATGGTTAGCAGGGGAGATGTGAGAGGAGATAGTATGAGGAGGGAAGGGGAATAGTGTGAGGAGACAGCATGGGAGAAGAAAAGTGTGAGTGGGCACAGAATAGAGACTGGGTAGTGTGGGGGTAGCATGGGGGGACAGTGTAAGGGCACAGTCAGGAGGGGACAGTAAGCCAAGGAGGAGGAGTGTGATGAGGGGGCACAGTATGGAGACTGGGCCCTATAGGGGGGACACTGAGAGGACAGTGTGAAGAGGGAGCCCAGTATGGAAAGGAGAAAACAGTATGGAGGGCATATACCATAAGAGGGACAGTATGGGGGTCATATTTTGTGCAGGGACTATAGTGAGGGGAAATGATTTATTCCAGGGCTCAGCGAAGGGCAGATACTTTTATTCAGAAGCATTATAATGACACTGCTATTTTTAAGGGCATCATGTTGGGATGTGCTGCAGAAGACCGGAGAAGATTGAAGTCTGCAGAGACAGGCTGTGGATGAGAAAAGTCATCCTGGAGTCTGGACAAGATGAAGAAGAAAAGAAAGAAGAAAGAGAATGACTCCAATTAGAGACAACTTCATCTATCAGGTACCTGGATGTAAATGTTTTTTTTTGTGATACTGATTAATTCTCATATTTTTATTTATGTGAGGAGCATTAAAGGGGTTATCCAAGTTTGTGATGAGTCTACAGTCATTTTATGTGACTGCAGACTTCTGAATTCTCACAGTTTGCATTGCGTGCTGTCAGGATTCTCTGGTGCCGATGATTTGCATACATGCGGTCACATGCCGACTAAACATGCGTGGCCTCACTCAATTAAAATGAATTGAGCAAAGTCGGACAAGCCTAGTTGGAATGTGGCCAGAAGTATAAAAATTGCATAGTTGTGCTCACATGACCATCACAAGGGAGACTCCTAAAGGTCATCATATGGCCACTTCACTCATATGAGATTTTCATACTTACAGTCATATGACAACTAGCTTTTCTTCCTGCTTCTCTCAGTTTTTCACTGAACATTGATAGAACTAGGGAGAGCAGCTAGTCAGTACGTGACTAAGTGTGCAAATCGCATATGTGTTTGGGGGGGGGGGGGACTGAATTTTTGTCCGGAAAATCTATATACACTTCTGCTTGGAGTAACCCTGTCCTTCAAACCGCATATCAAAGCTTTTACCACCTCCTACCACCTCTAACACAAAAATATTTCCAGAATCAGTCCTTTCTTCAGACCTCAATCTACTAAAATGTTAGTGCATGCACTCATTATCTCGTGCCTCGACCACTGCAATATCCTCCTCTGTGGCCTTCCTGCTAACATTCTCGCACCTCTCCAGTCCGTCCTTCACTCTGCTGCCTAACTAATCCACCTCTCTCCTCCCTTGTGCAAATCCCTCTAATGGCTCGCAATTCCCCAACGTATTCAGTTCAAACAACGAACATTAACCTACAAAGCCGTCCATAATCTGTCTCTTCTGTATATATCTCCAAACTAATCTCCCGATATCTTCCAACACGTAATCTCCGGTTCTCCCAGAACCTCCTTCTTTCCTCCACACTTATGCGTTCATCAGTCAATTGCCTCCAAAATTTTAACCAAGTATCTCCCATCCTCTGGAATTCTGCGCCTCAATATGACCAATTATCCACCACATTTGGAACTTTCAGACAGAACCTGAAAAACCGGCCTGTTAAAACCCACCTCACCACCACCAAAGTTGCCGCAACCCCCTAACGTACTGTCTCCATACCCATTATCCTGTGGAATGTAAGCCAACAGGGGCAGGGTCCTCACACTTCTGTACCAGTCGGGCATTGTTAGTTTGTTAACTGTAATTTATATTTGTACTTTTGTAGGTATCCCGTTCTCATGTACAGCACCATGGGATCAATTGTGCTCTAAAAATAAATACTACAGTACACTCTCTGCTTCGGTGGCACACAAAATGGCAGACATACACTGCATCCTTCATTGGTATGCAAAACACCATACATACACTGTGTGCTTTATAGCATGTAAAATGCCAGACATACATTGTGTTCTTCAGAGGCATGTAAAACGCCAGATATATTTGATGTGCTTTGGGGGCATGCAAAATGCCAGACATTCAAAGTGTGTGCTTTGGTGGCAAGTAAAATCCCAGACTTACACTGCTTGCTTCGATGGCACATAAAATGGCAGACATACACTTCGCTCTTTGGTGGCACGTAAAGCACCAGACATACAGTGCATGCTTCGGTGGCACGTAAAACACCAGACATACGCTGCATGCTTTGGTGGTATGTAAAACGCCAGACATACATTTTGTGATTTGGTAGCACGCAAAACACCATACATACACTATGTGCTTTGCTGTCATATACAAGTCTAATATGCAAATTGCCTCTTCAGAGAAAAAGAGGACTTGAACTCTATAGCGCCACCTATTGGAAGCAGCAATCCTACAAGTCACAATCAACCCTTTAACGAGTCGTGCAATATGACTTAGGATAAAAGCCAAATCAGAATCTCAATTTGCAGACACGGTGTTTCGGGCTGTTGGCCCTCGTCAGTGCAAAGTATGAGAACTGATTTGGCTAGGTGAGAGGCTCTGGACTGAGGTCTAAGGGGTAACGTTTCGCCTTGTGGAGAGTAACACACCGACTCTGGCATGTCAAGGTAAGGAGGCTTATTCACCGTGCAATGGTCCTCTGGGAAATTTAATATGCAGATTGCCTCTTCAGAGAAAAAGAGGACTTGAACTCTATAGCGCCACCTATTGGAAGTCTAGAAATACAAGTCTAGAAATGCACAGCGTGCTTTGGTGCCACGTAAATTGTAAGATTGTCACAGCCTGCTTCGGAGGCACGTAACATGCCAGAGATACATTTCGGGCTTCAGTGGCATGCAAAATGCCTGAAATTTATTTATTAGGCATTGCTTATATAGTGCTATCATATTCTGCCATACTTTACATACATTATCATCGCTGTTCCCATTCGGGCTCACACCAGACATATATTCTGTGCTTCGGTGGCATGTAAAGCGCCAGACATACACAGTATGCTTTTGCGTGTTTCAGTTGTACCCAAAACGCCAGACATACACATCATGATTTGGTGGTACGTAAAATGTCACAATGACACAGTGTGCTACGGTGCCCCACAAAATGCTAGACATACACTACATGCTTAGGTGGCATGCAAAACAGACATACACATAGCTCCTAACCGTCCCAGATTCGGCGGGACTGTCCCAATTTGAGGGCTCAGTCCCGCGCATCCCGTTACGTCTCAGCTGTCCTCCCAGCTTCTATTTATAAGACTGGCTGCATGTTTGGGGTTGTTGCCCTAATGCCGAATACATTTTGGAGCCAACGAGATGCCTCCTTGGTGATATTGCATGATGGAAAAGTATCTGCCTATATTTCTCAGCATTGAAGACACTAATATTCTTGACCAAATCCCCAACTCCATTTACTGAAATGCAGTCTGTGAAGACATGGGGTCTTCCGTGGGCATAATACTACTCAGATAACACAGGGTGAGGGTTAAGTAGTGTGGCAATACTTTAGTGAACCACCAAACAGACAATAACATATAGAACAGTCCCAGCAAATACCCAAGATGGTGCAAAATTACACAGTCTCACCCTTTCGCTGGCCTGCCAGGAAGAGAGCAACTGTGACTTTGGGACTTCCAGGACCAACTACCTCAACCGCTTTTGGCGAGCACCCACAGAGAGGAGGCAGCGGCAAGCTTAGGAAGCTGACAGTCCATTGACATACGTGGCCAGGAGACCCGAAGATCCCACCCTAGCTTTCTCCAAACATATCCATGGATCCAGGTGACCAGATGGTCCAAACCTGGATTTCTCCGGGTGTATCCATGGGTTCCAGGTGACCGGATGGTCCCAACCTGACTAACCCAAACATATCCATGGGACCAGAGAGTCACAATCGTGGATTTCTACAGAACATCTCCATGGGACCAGGTGACTGGAGGGTCACAATCCTGTTTTCCCCAAATGTCTCCATAGGGTCAGTGGTGGTCAATGGAGCAGATCTGTATCAGTGTTCCCTTAGGCTGGCATCCTGTAGAATCCAAATCAGTGTCCCTCGGGATGGAGCCATGCTACCAAGCTGCTGTCCTGAAGAGTCTCTCTGATTGTCTCAGGATGGAAAATCCCTCTTTATATGTACATCTGTGGCTTAGGTCATTATTCACAGGTCGGGGAGGAAGGTACAGGGCTCATGTCTCATTGTTTGAGCATTTAATTAATTTGCATAACTTATACTGCTCTGCGAGTCACCAAGCCACAGGCTCCACACAATGGTTAATCAACATATTTAGCAAACGTTCATTGTTCACAGACCAAGTGAAGTCAACATTCAGACTTATGACAAAAATCCATGTTTCTTGTTCCACCCGAAGAAAGAAAAAAACATAAATTCAAAAGTCAACATAAACATAATAGTGTATTTCTCCTGACCTAACGTCTGGCTAATTAAGATTAGAAGCTGTGTATTCACATCACCTCTCAGACGTTTTCATGGCTCCAGTAGCTCCTCCTCGGAGGCGGGGCGTCTGTCTGCTCAGTGCATTAATTAAATTGTATTACTCACCTCTTCTATCTCCTGTGATCAGGTCTCAAACTTGCATCTCTGTGTTCATAGGCTCTGGCTCTACCAATAAAACCATAGCCCACAATGCTGGAGATAGGAGAATTTTGTTTTCTTGACTTCTATTGCAGGCAATGAACACAGAAGCAGGTTATACAAGTCCATAGAGATACATTGTGTATAACAATGTATTTTTATGGTGCCTGTATGCAGAGTTGAAGAAAAATATTTTTTTGTTTCTATAAAAGCATTAAAAATAATATGCAATGGGGTGGCGTGGCTTGGACTCCATACTGAGCAGACGTGCTGTGGATCTGCTCCTCCAGCATTCACCCTTCTAAAGGCTTTGGATGCCCAAAATGGAGAAAATCTGTATCCCATCCAACTCTCCCTGATCCCACAACCCATGATTGATCATTTGAGGGGTCTCACAGCTTCCTGGCCCCCGCAAGTAGAGGAGTTGACGAGGTGACCAGGAAGGAAGACACCATACCTGCACGGAACCTTCTTCCCACGCTGCCTTCTGCGGACCCCGGTCGCTGCATCCGAGGTGGCTGGCGCTGGCGGCGGAGTCTCCGTGGTGCTTGGTTCCGGGAGGAGACGCTGTCACGGAGCTTGCGAGGACTAGCAGGCAAGGCAGAGCATGGCGCCATCTTGCCCTGAAGCAACACAACCTCATGGCGCCAGAGGGTGAGCGGATTCTGCAGGAGTGAGGTGGGAACCCCTGGCACATCTTCTCTCTTCCCACACTTCTCCCCCTTCCCCTCTCCACAGGGCTTCATCTTCCTCAGGCCCTGAGTCCAGGTGGGACTTGAGCATTTCCTTGGGCTTATACAGTGGATTATTTTTTTTTTCTTTTTGGCGCCAAAACAGAATACTGAAGAAGAAGAAGGAGATCCATAACAGCCTAAGCCTCTATTAATAAGTTCTAATAAGTTTTAATAATATAAAGAGGCCAAAAGAGGATTCTGTTCGCGTCCCCAACAGAGAATTCTACCTGACACAAGGGGGGAGCTTGCTGATGGAGGAGTGAGACAAAAGTGATGGTAGCTCCACACTCCATACTCCCCTATGACCACCTTTAAGTAAACATAGCCACTGGCACACATGGGCAAAACTAGAAGAAATATCAAACAGACCACAAGCTTAAAGAATAATTCAGATGTGATGGACCATTTCCTGAGCTCATGTTCCCAGACTAGAAACACAAGATCTTAAATGGCCTCTGCAGCACCCCGGGACAGCTCACCAACAAGAGAATCTTTAGCATCTCATTGTTCTCCACGCAGACTGACAGATGACTGTGATGGAGACAGTGAAGTCTCAGATGACATGAACATCACTGAGCTAAGCAAACACATAAAAGCTCTACCCACTAAAAAAGATTTGGAGGGGTTTGTATGCTGACTAGAGAATTCTTATAAAAAGGAATTACATACCCTAAAAACAGTATTCACTACACGAGTGGAGGAAGTAGAGAAGTCTCAGGAGGACATACTTCAGGAGCTACAAATCCATAGGGATATCATAACTAGCCATACCCTTAAACTAGAGGAAATATCAGGAATGGAGGACTTAGAAAACCGCAACAGACGAAACAACATCCATATACGCGGTTTACCGGAGTCCATAACCGCGTCTGAACTAGACTCTACAGTACAAAAATTGTTTTTGGACCTACTAGGTGATATCGCAGCTAACTCAATTGAATTTGATCGTATTCACGTCCCAGAGACATTATTTGTAGAGTGCATTACTATAAAGTCAAAGAAGCAATTGTGGCTGCCGCAAGACAAAAAGGAGCTATAAACTATTCTGGATCTCAGATTTTATTGCTTCTAGACCTATCGAGACATACTCTCCAGCTGAGAAGAGCACTAAAACCTCTACTGTCACACCTTAAAGAAAAAGACATTCCTTATAGATGGGGTTTCCCCTTTCAATTGACCGCCTTCAAAGGGGGGAAAACTGCCGCATTTCGCAGACTAGGAGACTTGGCTAATTTCCTGGGTGTATTCGAACTCCCAATGCTTGACCTCCCTAAATGACCACAAAGTCCCCAATTTCCGGCAGCCCCTCCAAGATCGCACAATATTCAACAAGCTAAAAAACAGATATGGATTGGAGCCCCTTCCAACGACACCTGAAGAGGACTAGTCCGTCGTTTGCCAACTATTCATCAGAAAGAGACATACATAATTCAAAGATTTTGTCTTGTCTTCTCTCTTTTAGACCTTTACAGGCTGCTCATGTGTTGCTGTGTTGAATTCAAATAGTTATCGTTATCTTAAAATCCTTTATTTGTTAATAACCCAATCTTAGGAAATAAAACCCATGTCAAAACGTTATTACGAGTATATATATCTCTATTCTACATAAATTAACATATCTTAGTGTCCTGATCCCAGACGGTCCCTACGAATAACAAAATGTGTTTTACAAATGGATCATCATTTGGCCACTTTTTCTTTATTTAGATTTGAATGTTTATATTCAAACAAGGTTATATTATTAGTGATTTTGACATATTTTAGAATCATTCTGGATAGGTGGTCACGGAGTATGGAGGGAGCACCAGCTCATCCACGGCTTCCTCTTTCCCCTTTTGCTGGTGCGGAAGGTAGTGAGAGTACTACGAGATCACAGCACCAATGGCTCATGATACTGGGTGTACATGCTCCACCTACTCTAACCATTCACCCCTTTTTCTTCTTTCTCTTTTCTTTCTTATTCCCTCTTATACCTTCCTCCCCACTCTCCCCATATTTTCACTGGTCTCTCTCCTGAGTTGGCCTTTGCAGGCATCTAACCAAGTGCCAAAACAATACCACCATTATGGATAAAGTTTTGCTCCTTTAATATGAAGGGGCTAAACATACCAGAAAAAAGGAGACCGGTTGTTTACTCATGTCATAAGCAACGTGTCTCCATATTAATGCTCCAGGAAACACATTTCAAGTCTGGGGCAATACCAAATTGCTCATCAAGGTATTATCCGTTATGGTTGCATAGCTCTAACTCGAACTCCAAATCCAAAGGAGTGTCTATAGCCTTTCATAAATCTTTTACATCTGAGATCCTTGACTCTCTTATTGACATAAAGGGCAGATATAACTTCTTGCGAATATCATGGGCTACACGCAAATTTGTAATCGCTAATGTATATTTCCCAAACCAGGGCCAACAGAAATTCGGCTCGATGTGTAAGAGACTTCTAGAAGAGTTTTTTCCGACTCCTCTCCGGTGATACTTGGAGGAGACTTTAACCTTTCCATGAACTCTAAAATGGATGCGTCCTCTGGCAGGTCTTCTTACTCCTCTTCCACTATACAACAGGTAAAAAGAAAGATGCTAAACATGAGGCTAATCGATGTCTGGAGGGCTCTTTACCCGGATACCAAAGACTACAGCTTCTTTTCACAGGTTCACTCCATTTACAGTAGAATTGACAATTTTTTTGTGTCCCACAATCTACTGGACTTTCAAGTTGAAGCAGAGATGGGGTCCATATTGTGGTCAGACCATGCACCCATTTACTTCTCAATGCAAATAGACCCGTGCTCGAGACCTAGTTTCTCTTGCCATCTAAATGAAAACCTACTCCAGGATTCTCTGTAAATCCGAAGTAGAGCAAGCCATCAACAACTTTATTTCTGACCATGACCAGGATTCCACCTCACCATCAATTAAATGGGAGGCTTTAAAAAGCTTGGTGAGGGGTATTTTCATATCTCATGGAACATGCCTCAAAAGAGAGCGCACCACTGACATAGTCAATCTCTCTTCTCAGATCCTCAAACTTGAAACTCAACATAAAAAGGACACATCCCCACATACATATGCACAACTTTCCACAGCTAGACAAAAACTACTCGCTATAATAGACCAGAAAACACGCTGCTTTAGAGAACGAATTAGAAGTCGCTTCTATCATATGGGCAATAAAAGCGGCAAATTACTGGCAAGAGCTCTACATCCACGTAACCCGAACACATACATTCCATTCATAAAAACTGCTAGCGGGAAAAAGGTTCATAGCACTAAAGACATACTTTCTGGCTTTAGTGATTACTACCAATCCTTATATAATATAGCAGACCATTTTAAAGACCTCCCCACACCACAGATCCAAGATAAAATTAAAACATATCAACACTTAAATAAACTACCCATAGTCCCCGAAGAAACACTTTGAAAAGTTTTGGAGACAGATTTCACACTAGAAGAAGTTACCTCAGTAGTGAAGGAACTGAAACTGGGGAAAAGCCCTGGTCCCGATGGGTATACCACAGGCTTTTATAAACAATTTGGTATCGGGATTAGTCCCATATTTTTGTCAATGTGCAACTTCATATCATCGGGGGGCTCCTTTCCACCTCAATCCCTCACAACGCACATTACTGTACTCCCCAAACCTGGGAAAGACTTAGCATTATGCAGCAGTTACTGTCCCATTTCCCTAATAAATATAGATATCAAAATGTACGCAAAGATGATCTCTAGGAGGCTTTGTTCCCTTCTCCCATGCTTGATAAATCAAGATCAGGTTGGATTTATTCCTGGGCGCAAGGCAAGGGACAACACTATAAGATCTATTTCATTAATAGATGACACTTCCTTCTCTTTCTGCCCTATGTGTATTCTGTCGATTGACGCAGAGAAAGCATTCGACAGGGTACATTGGGAATTTATGTTTCAAACTGTAAAAGGAATTGGATTGCAAGAAAATATGTTACGCAGGATAGCTGCGCTTTATACTGTTACGTTCGTGCCCGGACTGACTGGCGTGAGCGTGATTAGTGATCCCACTGGACCATGAGCCGAGGAGTGCCTGGAGGGGCGTAACTAAGTATCAACCCGGTCTGACCAAGGTCGCACGGTTGCTCAGTCGACTCCATGAACCAGGAAGGAACCGAGCAGAGGGACCAGGTGCTACTCCAGGTCAGACCCCGGTCACAGCTGTTGACCCACACCGGGGAATGCAGGAACAGGCAGGTTAGCTGGTATGCAGACAGGTGGGTACTGGCAGGCACGGCTGGTATGACGGCAGGTGGGTACTTAGCAGGCACGGCTGGTATGAAGGCAGGTGGGTACTGGCAGGCACGGCTGGAATGCAGACAGGCGGGTGCTGACAGGCACGGCTGGAATGCAGACAGGCAGATACTGGCAGGTATGAACGCAGGCTGGATAGGGACGAGTACAGACTGGAATACAGGAACAGAGCCGCAGGTGCGGTGGACTAGCAGAGCAAAACCGCAGGAGCGGTGAACAAGCACAGCGGGGCAAAACCGCAGGTGCGGTGAGCAAGCAGAGCGGAGCAAAACCGCAGGAGCGGTGAGCAAGCAGAGCGGTGAACAAGCAGAGCGGAGCAAAACCGCAGGTTCTGTGAACAAGCAGAGCGGAGCAATACCGCAGGTGCGATGAAAAAGCAGAGCGGAGCAAAACCGCAGGTGCGGTGAACAAGCAGAGCGGAGCAAAACCGCAGGTGCAGTGAACAAGCAGAGCGGAGCAAAACCGCAGGTGCGGTGAACAAGCAGAGCGGAGCAAAACCGCAGGTGCAGTGAACAAGCGGAGCAGAGCGGAACCGTTGGAACGGTGAGCAAGCGGAGCAGAACAGAACCGCAGGTGCGGTAAACAAGCGGGAAGAGCGGAACCGCCGGAGCGGTGAACAAGCAGAGCAGAACAGAGCAGAAGGTGAAGGCAGACTGGACAGGGCTCTGTTCACATGGAACAGGCTGGAAAATACAGGAAGATGGTTAGAACACAGGAGGTAGATACGGAGGCAGGGAAAGGGGACAAGCAGAACCAGATACACACAAGGTACTTACAATGAAGTAGCGAGTGGACACAAAACTCACAAACAGAAGTACAGAGACGAGTTGGAGTTAGGTGCAGGTTCAGACACTGCAGGAAAAGGGTAGGTACGGACATAGAGAGAAACAAGTAACGGGCTAGGACACTATTCAGTCAGGAACTGAACCGGGAACAAGATACAGGAACGAGCCTGGGAACTCAGCCCCCAGGGTGGCGGAAACAGACTAGAAGTCAGAGATACAGGTAGCAGCCCTGGGTACTCAGCCCCCAGGGTGGCGGGAACAGACTAAAAGTCAGAGGTACAGGTAGCGGCCCTGGGTACTCAGCCCCCAGGGTGGCAGAACAGACTAGATACAGGACAGGACCTGGCAACTCAGTTGCAAAGACAAACTGAGTGAAAGTGTTGCTCAGGCACCTCCTACTGGGTGGATGGGGTTTAAGTATCCAGTGACTCACAGCAATAGGCTGGGGACGCATTAGGACTGTGCACACAGTAGCTATAAGAAACAAGCAGAAAGCCGTGCCGACGCCCTAAGCAATCAGACAAGACACATGGACACAGCAGGTACAGGAGCAAAGAGTGCAGCATGGACTGACAGGTAAGATTGTGGTATTGCATGGTGGGGGGTGGTACACCATGCAAACACGCCGCCAGGGATGTTACAGTACCCCCCCTTTACGCCCTTCTTCCTCCAGCGAGCAAGGATTTTCTGCAGAGAATTTGGAGGCCGATCCTTCTCCTCAAGAAGATTTCCTCTTCTGTCCACTAGAGGGAACAAAGCTGGTCTTATCATCTTGGTAACTAGGATGCTTCCTTCCATCGTGCCATCCTCAGCAACAGATGAAGTGGGCGAGGTACCAGGAACAGGACACAGGAAAGTCTCTCTCCACTTATTAATATCGGGTAGCACCCCAAACGATTCACGGGACAACTGGAGATCCTCCTCCGGGTTGGAGGGGTGCAGAGACTTGGGGGAAACCACCGCCTTGACGTACACTTTGCCAAGCTTACTGGATGAAGTGGGCGAAGTACCAGGTACAGAGTGCAGAAAAGTCTCTCTCCATTTGTTTTCAAATAGCACCCCGGAGGATTCAGGAGGCAACTGGAGGTCCTCGGCCTGGTTGGAGGGGTGCAGAGACTTGAAGGTAGCCACCGCCTTGATGGACTTATTGCCAGATTTGTTAGAGATGGAGGATCCTTGCTTAGGGACCAACTTCAGTCTGGTTTCTGAGAGGACACGTCTGCGAGACAGGGTGGTGCCTAAAGCCAGATCATTGGTACAATTGTCGAGACTGTGTGGGGACAATGCCTCCGCTTCCCTTCCTTCGGAGACTTCAGCGCACAGCGAGTCAGCGACAAGCAGATCTGGTGAAGAAGAAGAAGAAACTGCTGACTGTCCTCAAGATATGGGGACTGAACACCCCTTGCACCTCAGCAGTCCCCCAGGAAACACCATGCAGGATCTCCAGACCTGAGCGGGCACTAGATCTCTCGGCTCTGGACGACCTGTGGGTAAACCAGACAGCACCTGGAATGTGAACTTCTTCATGTGTAATGCTCCAATCTGGAGCTTAATTTGTACAGACATATTTTGACTGTTTCTGAGTGGGGCTCGTCCTTCCGCTGACAATGCCCAAACCGGCTTCTGGAGTTGTCGGACGGGAATCAAACACCGACTCTTCAAGGCTTTAAGCCCGAAACTTCCGGTTAATCAGAGGCCTTCACTTGCCACGGAGACAGTCATGGTCATCTGTGGAGGGGAAACACTAACGCCACAGGCAGCCTCTCCTACAGGCCTAATGTCTTGGGATTCTCCAACCTTCGCTGGACAAAGACCGTCAGGGGGTCCCAAACAACCGCAGCGAGACCGCAATCCGATTTTGTGACTGAGTTCTGGCCTCTGCTTTGCCTGACGAACATAGTCATCCTTCATGGATTCTGTGCGGAGAGCTGCCTCTACAGGCTGGGGAACAGGAGGTCTTTGGGAGGACAGAACCTGGCGTGACGGTTTACCTCTACGCCTTGCACGTCTGGACTGCCTCTTGAGGTTGGGAAGGAAAGTATTCTGTAGAGCATTGTCATCCTGTGTGGATTCTGTGTGGGCAGCAGTCTCTTCAGGCTGGAGAACTGGTAGGCTACCTACACACATTACCCATCGGGGCTGCTCCGGGATACTGGGAAGGGAAGCTTTAGCAGAAGCCTCAGGGTTAGGGTCATCAAAGACCAATAGAAAGGCCACCAGGAAGGCCTGCAGGTCAAAGACGATAGGATCCCATGCTTCCCATAAGGGGGTGATCCAATTCAAGCCATCACCCGCTAAATAGGACATCATGAATGCTACTTTCACCCGATCAGTGGGAAAATAGTGAGCATAGAATTTAAAATGCAGCATACATTGCTCCACAAACGCACGGCTTTGTTTTGGATCCCCATAGTACCGTGGTGGATCCGCAGGAATGAGTGCTGATAGCTCCATTTGGGCTGGTGCGTAAATCACCTGGACCTCAGCTTGAGAAATTTTTTTTTCTTGGTGCACGTATTCACCAGACAAGGATTCAAATGTCTCTGAGAGCGAAGGGCCATGGGGCTCAACGGGAACCATGGCCTGAGCAAACTGTTACGCTCGCGCCCGGACTGACTGGCATGAGCGTGATTAGTGATCCCACTGGACCATGAGCCGAGGAGTGCCTGGAGGGGCGTAACTAAGTATCAACCCGGTCCGACCAAGGTCGCACGGTGGCTCAGTCGACTCCGTGAACCAGGGAGGAACCGAGCAGAGGGACCAGGTGCTACTCCAGGTCAGACCCCGGTCACAGCTGTTGACCCACACCGGGGAATGCAGGAACAGGCAGGTTAGCTGGTATGCAGACAGGTGGGTACTGGCAGGCATGGCTGGTATGACGGCAGGTGGGTACTTAGCAGGCACGGCTGGTATGAAGGCAGGTGGGTACTGGCAGGCACGGCTGGTATGCAGACAAGCGGGTGCTGACAGGCACGGCTGGAATGCAGACAGGCGGGTGCTGACAGGCACGGCTGGAATGCAGACAGGCAGATACTGGCAGGTATGAACGCAGGCTGGATAGGGACGAGTACAGACTGGGATACAGGAACAGAGCCGCAGGTGCGGTGGACTAGCAGAGAAAAACCGCAGGAGCGGTGAACAAGCAGAGCGGGGCAAAACCGCAGGTGCGGTGAGCAAGCAGAGCGGAGCAAAACCGCAGGAGCAGTGAGCAAGCAGAGCGGAGCAAAACCGCAGGAGCGGTGAGCAAGCAGAGCGGAGCAAAACCGCAGGTGCGGTGAACAAGCAGAGCAGAGCAAAACCGCAGGTGCGGTGAACAAGCAGAGCGGAGCAAAACCGCAGGTGCGGTGAACAAGCAGAGCGGAGCAAAACCGCAGGTGCGGCGAACAAGCAGAGCGGAGCAAAACCGCAGGTGCGGCGAACAAGCAAAGCGGAGCAAAACAGCAGGTGCGGTGAACAAGCAGAGCAGAGCAAAACCACAGGTGCAGTGAACAAGCAGAGCGGAGCAAAACTGCAGGTGCGGTAAACAAGCGGAGCAGAGCGGAACCGCCGGAGCGGTGAACAAGCGGAGAACAGAACCGCAGGTGCGGTAAACAAGCGGAACAGAGCGGAACCGCCGGAGTGGTGAACAAGCAGAACAGAACAGAACCGCAGGTGCGGTAAACAAGCGGAGCAGAGCGGAGCCGCCGGAGCGGTGAACAAGCGGAGCAGAACAGAACCGCAGGTGCAGTAAACAAGCGGGAAGAGCGGAACCGCCGGAGCGGTGAACAAGCAGAGCAGAACAGAACCGCAGGTGCGGTAAACAAGCGGGAAGAGCGGAACCGCCGGAGCGGTGAACAAGCAGAGCAGAACAGAAGGTGAAGGCAGACTGGACAGGGCTCTGTACACATGGAACAGACTGGAAAATACAGGAAGATGGTTAGAACACAGGAGGTAGATACATAGGCAGGGAAAGGGGACAAGCAGAACCAGATACACACAAGGTACTTACAATGAAGTAGCAAGTGGACACAAAACTCACAAACAGAAGTACAGAGACAACGAGTTGGAGTTAGGTGCAGGTTCAGACACTGCAGGAAAAGGGAAGGTACGGACATAGAGAGAAACAAGTAACGGGTTAGGACACTGTTCAGACAGGAACTGAACCGGGAACAAGATACAGGAACGAGCCTGGGATCTCAGCCCCCAGGGTGGCGGAAACAGACTAGAAGTCAGAGATACAGGTAGCGGCCCTGGGTACTCAGCCCCCAGGGTGGCGGGAACAGACTAGATACAGGACAGGACCTGGCAACTCAGTTGCAAAGACAAACTGAGTGAAAGCGTTGCTCAGGCACCTCCTACTGGGTGGAGGGGGTTTAAGTATCCAGTGACTCACAGCAATAGGCTGGGGAAGCATTAGGACTGTGCACACAGTAGCTATAAGAAACAAGCAGAAAGCCGCGCCGACGCCCTAAGCAATCAGATAAGAGACATGGACACAGCAGGTACTGGAGCAAAGGGTGCAGCATGGACTGACAGGTACGATTGCGGTCTAGCATGGTGGGAGGTGGTGCACCATGCAAGCACATCACCAGGGATGTTACATATACCTCTACCACTGCACAAGTTAAAGTCAATTGATCTCTTTCGAGCGCATTTTCAATCCAGAACGATACAAGGCAGTGATGCCCTTTATCACCCCTATTGTATGTTCTAACCATGGAACACTTAGCTGTCGCAATACGCAGCAATTAAAGGAGTGAAACTCTGCTCTGAAGAGCACAAGCTAGCTCTTTTTGCAGATGACATCCTGTTATATATTACGTCCATTGTCACTAGTTTACCAAACATTATTTCCGAACTACATAAATTTGGATCTCTGAGTAACTTCAAAATGAACTCTTATAAATCTGAGATAATGAATATATCCTTACAACCATCACTGGTAGCCTAATTATGTTCATCCTTTCCATTTAAATGGCGTTCTGACTCACTCACCTATCTAGGAATAAAATTGACTGCAAAAACTTCACAACTATATGAGGCAAACTTTAAAAATGCTCTGCGAAAATTGGAATAAGTTACAATTGGCCTGGTTTGACAGAATTAATGCAATAAAAATGGATCTCTTACTGCGCCTCCTATATTTTTTCCAAATAATTCCTCTCTACCTTCCTGCTTCCTTTTTTTCTAGACTCAAAAAGGTGATCATTAGTTTTGCCTGGTCCCATAATCGTTCATGTATATCTTATTTCCTATTAAGTAAATACAAACAGGCAGGAGGAGTAGGTCTACCACATTTCGCTCTTTATAATGGTGCTTCACTAGGGACATGTACTTTAGATTTATTCAATCATATAAACAATAATAAATGGGTTAATATCGAAATGGCTCTTTCTCAATTCAGTCCATTAGCGGCTTTATGGTCAACAAGGGCGGTCGATGGGAGCAATGATCCTCTTCCTTTTCTATCCAGGAACCTTATTCTATCTGTCAGGGAGATATTAAGAAAATATGAACCATTTCTCCCAAACCCCTCTTCACCCCTTCCTTATCTACCATTTGTCACAAGAGAAGAGCTGACAGTCCAGCATATGTCTCTTTGAAAATTATCACCAACAGCAGAAGTGACTTGTAAAGCTACAACCTAATTAAAATGCAAGGGTCTTTCTCCCTGGCAGAGGCAGGGGATGATTAGACACTGGCTTTCGATCAACTTACATGTAGCTGTTGCAGATTGCTTCCCAGGATGAAAAAGGGAATTTAATAGAGGGTCCCAGGATGCCCGACACCGATATGAAATATGGAATAGCTCAAGTTCTGATAATAAGGGGACCTATATTTTTAGTGGCAGGATCAGCCAGGGAACAAGATGCTTATTTTTTGATAGCCGTAAGCCCCTCCAAGGAGCTGTAGCGCAAGAGCACCAGAATAACGGATCGCAGCTACGCCATGTGTGGTCTCTAAATGAAGGTAAAATCATAATAGAAAATAGGGTATCACTTTTGGACTTCTGGGATCAACCAGTGATAAGTTATCCCAAAACCAGATATCTTAAATAAAAGGTGCAGGCTAGAGCCCAGCCCCGTAATGTCAGCACAGGGGGTGTATGGGCAGACCTCCCCTTAGGCATAAGAGTCCACGGAGGATAGATAAGCATTCTTTGCCAGGGGGGTATAGATACTATAAGCAACAGATCACATTCGATAATGCTCAAATCAAATCGGGAAGCCCCTCCTCCAGCTATACTGATTCGTCCCTGCGAACTCTTCTGTAATCCTGTTTATTTTATGTAACTGTCTATTCTGTACTGTAAATGTCCATTTGTAAAATCTTGTATATATTTCATAGCACTGCCTCCCTTTTGGGTTAAATATAAAATTTAATAGTTCTGTTTCTTTTGTCCTGAAATCGTTCCCTCCCCCGAAGCCATATACGCTACCAGAACGCAGGCGTCCGCCCAGGCCTGTATTATATTTCAAATCTGTACGGTGGTGGCAGAGAATAATAATAATTGGGCTATTGTGAAGCTGACACTGACCGTACGGGGGGTGTATACACATATTCCATGCGTTGGAATCCGGAGGTGTAACGCCATACGCTCACTGGTCGCTTGCCGATACCTACGTAGTTAGTAGTCGGGATCGTGAGCTCACATATACCTGACGAAATCCTGACAGAGTGACGGCCACGGCGAGATATTGCGTGATCTCCCCAGTGTCGTCTCTGTGGAATAAAGGCCAAATTGACGGCAGCGGTGGGATATTGTGTGATCTCCCCGATGTCGTCTCTGTGAAACCCTGACACTATTCATCAGACATGGAAATAGATCACTTCACTTATCATCCATACCTGGTCCTTTAACACCATTATACACTGCTCAAAAAATAAAGGGAACACTTAAACAACAGAATATAACTCCAAGTAAATCAAACTTCTGTGAAATCAAACTGTCCACTTAGGAAGCAACACTGATTGACAATCAATTTCACATGCTGTTGTGCAAATGGAATAGACAATAGATGGAAATTATTGGCAATTATCAAGACACACTCAATAAAGGAGTGGTTCTGCAGGTGGGGACCACAGACCACATCTCAGTACCAATGCTTTCTGGCTGATGTTTTGGTCAGTTTTGAATGTTGGTTGTGCTTTCACACTTGTGGTAGCATGAGACGGACTCTACAACCCACAGAAGTTGCAGTGCAGCTCATCCAGGATGGCACATCAATGCGAGCTGTGGCAAGAAGGTTTGCTGTGTCTGTCAGCGTAGTGTCCAGAGGCTGGAGGCGCTACAAGGAGACAGGCCAGTACATCAGGAGACGTGGAGGGGGCCGTAGGAGGGCAACATCCCAGCAGCAAGTCCTCTATCTCTGCCTTTGTGCAAGGAGGAACAGGAGGAGCACTGCCAGAGCCCTGCAAAATGACCTCCAGCAGGCCACAAATGTGCATGTGTCTGCACAAATAGTTAGAAAACCCAACGTCCACAGATGAGGGTTGTGCTCACAGCCCAACATCGTGCAGGACGCTTGGCATTTGCCACAGAACACCAGGATTGGCAAAGTCGCCTCTTGCGCCCTGTGCTCTTCACAGATGAAAGCAGGTTCACACTGAGCACATGTGACAGACGTGACAGAGTCTGGAGACGCCGTGGAGAGCGATCTGCTGCCTGCAACATCCTTCAGCATGACCGGTTTGGCAGTGGGTCAGTAATGGTATGGGGTGGCATTTCTTTGGAGGGCCGCACAGCCCTCCATGTGCTCGCCAGAGGTAGCCTGACTGCCATTAGGTACCGAGAGGAGATCCTCAGACCCCTTGTGAGACCATATGCTAGTGCGGTTGGCCCTGGGTTCCTCCTAATGCAGGACAATGCCAGACCTCTTAGGAGTGTGTCAGCAGTTCCTGCAAGATGAAGGCATTGAAGCTATGGACTGGCCCGTCCGTCCCCCAGACCTGAATCCGATTGAGCACATCTGGGACATCATGTCTCGCTCCATCCACCAACGTTCCACCACAGACTGTCCAGGAGTTGGGGGATGCTTTAGTCCAGGTCTGGGAGGAGATCCCACAGGAGACCATCCGCAACCTCATCAGGAGCATGCCCAGTCATTGTAGGGAGGTTATACAGGCACGTGGAGGCCACACACAATACTGAGCCTCATTTTGACTTGTTTTAAGGACATTACATCAAAGTTGGATCAGCCTGTAGTGTGTTTTTCCACTTTAATTTTGGGGGTGACTCCAAATCCAGGCCTCCATTGGTTAATAAATTTGATTTCCATTGATGATTTTTGTGTGATTTTGTTGTCAGCACATTCAACTTTGTACAGAAGAAAGTATTCAATGAGAATATTTCATTCATTCAGATCTAGGATGTGTTATTTGAGTGTTCCCTTTATTTTTTTGAGCAGTGTATGATAATCCAGCTTTCCCTGCAGGTCTAAATAAAACAACATTCCTAAACAAACACAAACATCCTATCATATATGATTATTTAAATCAATCGGGAGTGAAACCAATACGAGATATATTCTCTGCCAATGACCCTCCTACAGATACCTGTTTTCTTTTATGAACAATTAAAAAGCTTTATCAACTCAATATCTAAATAAAATGACATTTTAAGACCACTCACTCCCTTTGAAAACCTGTGTCTGACGAGGAGCCCTCCGGACCACACTGTTTCCCTACTATGTAAGATATTTCAAGAGGGCCAAACAGTATCTCGAGGTCCTCCCTTGTTCTTCTCAAAGTGGGAGGAGTATTTGGGAAGACTTCTCTCCCCAGAGGATTGTGCTAGAATCCTTTTATTTACATTTAAATCATCGCTCTGTTCAGTATCACAGGAGAGGAGCTACAAGGTATTAACTAGATGGTATAGGTGTCCTTCCACCATCCACTCAATGTTCCCCACGACGCTGGACACTTGTTGGAGATGTTGGGAAGAGAAAGGCTTGTACACTCATATTTGGTGGTCGTGTCCACCTATTAAGAATTTTTGGCTCAAAATACTTGATCTATTTAAACTCTCCTTATATAGGGCGCAACCTTCTTTGGAGATAGTCTTATTATCATTAAGTGACATTTCAATATCAGGGTTTAAAAAGGATATGCTGAGACATTTCCGCACAGCAGCCAGGAATCTAATTCCTCGATATTGGAAACAAGAAAAAACACTGTTGACGCGCTCCCAGGGCCGTGGGGTACCCGATGCCGGGCCAGTAGATGCTGGAGTGCGGCTAAAGGGGGCCGCCGCTGCGGAACAGTCCTCTGAAGCTGGTGGTTTTGCAGCAATGATGGTACAACTCCCCACAGGAAGAGTTAGCTTCAGGCCAGTGTGTGGATGATGGTGGTTGTGCTGGGCGTTGTAGTGCAGTAGTAACCACAGAGTCAGTATAGTGCAGTCCCAGGGTCTTTACTCACGGTTATTGCAGTTCAAGTTACATGTACCAGTGCAACTTCCCTCGGTGTGCTGCGCTTACTCAGTGAGGGGCTCAGTCCACCCCCAGGTATTTCCAGTGTATTTAACAGGACCCCGTTCTGTATACCGTCCTCAGTCGTCTTCCTGCGCTGGCTCTCACCCTCCTGCCCTGCGCCTCACAGTCAGTGTCCCAAGCCGGTGACCTCGGGTCTTGGCGGGCGACCTGCAGTCCCCTGGGCCCTATGTGGCCACCTTTTCGGCGATTGTTAACTGGTAGTGGGCAACTGCCTGAAAGTACAGACGCCTCCGGTTGCTAGCTGAGGCTTGAATTACTCCTCTACTAGTTAAGGGGCCGGTCCCCTCTGCGGCTTGATCCTTCCACGTGCCTGCAGATTCAGGCATACGGGTGGCCTCCAGTACTTCCCGTACCCCTAGGATCCCTTCTCTCCTTCAGTCCTGGGCCTCACAGGCTAGGCCCACCTCCGGATCAGAGCTCCTGCAGAGCCCCTGCTCTGTCACTTCTCCTCCTCTGACTGTCTGCTTCTAGATGGTTCCATCCCCTTTTATGCTGCTTCTGGCAAGTGCTCCCCTTTTCTACTTCCTCCACCCCATCCACTACATGGTTCCCCCTCACTTGTGGTTCCTCCCCACTCCAGCCAGGGATCAGGGACTGTGCTCTCCCGTAGGAGCAATCTCGCCCTGCCCTCGGAAATGTGGTGTAGTGAATGCAGGTGTTAGGGTCCTGAGCCATACTCCTTCCTTACCTGAGAGTGAGGTACCACACCTCTGGATGAGATGCAATACTTCTGTAGCAACCGAACCCTCGGGGGCACCACACTGTCGTGCTCCGAATTTGTATCTGAGCTCAACAACATATTTAGAATGGAACAATTAATAGGTCAGATCACAGGAAACGCAGATACGATCTACAATACTTGGGCCCCTTGGATCGCGTTCAGATAAACGCCAGACTTGGCCTCCTGGCTAAACGAGATTCAGTTTTATTTATCTCAATAACAGTCAGAATTGATAGAGACTTTACAAGGAGAATCAAAGATCAGACTCTCTTTAGATCATCAGAGAGCCCATGGATACATTTGGGGAGACCAGGTTGGAACGATGAAGTCACCTGGCCCCACGGATACGTTGTTTGGAGTTACCAGGTGGGACCCACTGGTTGCCTGGAACCCATGGAGACATTCGGATAAGCCAGTCATCTGGGCCCATGGAAACTCTCGACCCTCAGGTCTCCTGGCCTTGTAACTCGATGGACTGTCAGCTTCCTAAGCTTGTTGCTACCTCGTCTCGGTGAGGGCCCACCAAATGTTGGGGGCCACTGGTTGAAGTAGTTGGCCCTGGAAGTCCCAAAGTCACAGTTTTTCTATCCCAGGCGGGCAAGCAGAAGGGTGAGACTGTAATGTTGTACCATCTTGGGTACTTGCTGGGACTGTTCTATGTGTTTATTGTCCGTTTGGTGGTTCAATAAAGTATTGCCACACTGTTTTACCCTCACCCTGTGTTGAGTAGTATTATGCCCAGGGAAGACCCCGGGTCTTCACAATAAATTTTTTTTGTTAGGAAGTTAGGTTTAAAAGTTGACCGACAATTTCTCAGAGGTCTATAATTCCATTTTGGAACCTAGACCACTCAAGAAATTTATCTTGATGTGTGGTGAGCACCTTGAACCCACAGCATTGATCTGTTAAAATGAAAAAAATTATTTTTCCCACAAAAATGTTTTTTAGCCCCCATTTTTTTTCATTTTCACAAGGCTAGTAAAGAGAAATGGACCCCATAAATTACTCCATTTTGTGTTGGGTGGTATGATGATAAAGCATAGTTTAAGTTTTTTGCCTCTTTTTTTTTTTTTGACAGTGTTCACTGAAGGGGTTAACTAGTGGGACAGTTTTATAGGTCCTGGACGTTCCCGACGCAGGGATACCAAATGTGTACTTTTACATAGATGTATTTATTGGATTAATGTTTTTTCATTTTTTTTTTATACATTGTCAACTGTCCCTACCCTGATCTAATACTCTGCAATGCTTCTACATTGCAAAACAATTGGATCAGCTTCTTGCATGCAGAGTGGAGGCAGGTCAGCTTCTGCTCTGAGTGGCCCCGCGGTCACCATGGAGACCATTGGCGCAACGCGATCGCATTGTACCGATGGAAGCAGAGAGGGATCTCCCTCCCTCTGGGAAGGCCATCGATGTTGCTGTCACTATTGACAGAGGCATCAGAGGAGTTAAAAGTTCACGATCGGTGATAGCACTGATTCGTGGGTGTTGGTGCAGGGTTTCAGCAACTGTCTCCTTCCCCACCATCCTGTAGAATGTAAGCCCACAAGGGCAGGGTCCTCTTCTCTCTGTACCAGTCTATCATTGTTTACTTGTCACTGTAAGTGATATCTGTATTTGGTATGTAACCCCTTCTTATGTACAGTGCCATGGAATCAATGGAGCTATATAAATAATTACAATCATATAGAGCCAACACCCACACTCGAATGAGGCAGCGCTCAGCGTGAGACCGTGTGATCGAGAAGTACAGTGCTGGCCAAAAGTATTGGCACCCCTGCAATTCTGTCAGATAATTCTCAGTTTCTTCCTGAAAATGATTGTAATCACAAATTATTTGGTTTTATTCTCTTCATTTAATTTGTCTTCAATGAAAAAAACACAAAAAGAATTGTCCTAAAGCCAAATTGGATATAATTCCACACCAAACCTAAAAAAAAAGGGGGGTGGACAAAAGTATTGGCACCCTTTGAAAAATCATGTGATGCTTCTCTAATTCGTGTAATTAACAGCACCTGTAACTTACCTGTGGCACCTAACAGGTGTTGGCAATAACTAAATCACACTTGCAGCCAGTTAACATGGATTAAAGTTGACTCAACCTCTGTCCTATGTCCTTGTGTGTACCACATTGAGCATGGAGAAAAGAAAGAAGACCAAAGAACTGTCTGAGGACTTGAGAAACCAAATTGTGAGGAAGCATGAGCAATCTCAAGGCTACAAGTCCATCTCCAAAGACCTGAATGTTCCTGTGTCTTCCGTGCGCAGTGTCATCAAGAAGTTTAAAGCCCATGGCACTGTGGCTAACCTCCCTAGATGTGGACGGAAAAGAAAAATTGACGAGAGATTTCAACGCAAGATTGTGCGG
Organism: Phyllobates terribilis; assembly: GCF_046119375.1. Taxonomy (NCBI): domain Eukaryota; kingdom Metazoa; phylum Chordata; class Amphibia; order Anura; family Dendrobatidae; genus Phyllobates; species Phyllobates terribilis. The sequence continues at coordinate 718,681,470 of NW_027362761.1, read as the reverse complement.
ATGGTGGATAAAGAACCTCGACTAACATCCAAACAAGTTAAAGCTGCCCTGCAGTCCGAGGGTACAACAGTGTCAACCCATACTATCCGTCGGCGTCTGAATGAAAAGGGACTGTATGGTAGGATACCCAGGAAGACCCCACTTCTTACCCCGAGACATAAAAAAGCCAGGCTGGAGTTTGCCAAAACTTACCTGAGAAAGCCTAAAACGTTTTGGAAGAATGTTCTCTGGTCAGATGAGACAAAAGTAGAGCTTTTTGCGAAAAAGCATCAACATAGAGTGTACAGGAAAAAAAAAAAGAGGCATTCAAAGAAAAGAACACGGTCCCTACAGTCAAACATGGCGGAGGTTCCCTGATGTTTTGGGGTTGCTTTGCTGCCTCTGGCACTGGACTGCTTGACCGTGTGCATGGCATTATGAAATCTGAAGACTACCAACAAATTTTGCAGCATAATGTAGGGCCCAGTGTGAGAAAGCTGGGTCTTCCTCAGAGATCATGGGTCTTCCAGCAGGACAATGACCCAAAACACACTTCCAAAAGCACTATAAAATGGTTTTAGAGAAAGCACTGGAGACTTCTAAGGTGGCCAGCAATGAGTCCAGACCTGAATCCCATAGAACACCTGTGGAGAGATATCAAAATGGCAGTTTGGAGAAGGCACCCTTCAAATATCAGGGACCTGGAGCAGTTTGCCAAAGAAGAATGGTCTACAATTCCAGCAGAGCATTGTAAGAAACTCATTGATAGTTACCGGAAGCGGTTGTTCGCAGTTATTTTGGCTAAAGGTTGTGCAACCAAGTATTAGGCTGAGGGTGCCAATACTTTTGTCTGGCCGAGTTTTGTGTGAAACGATCAATGATTTGGTTTTTGCTTCATTCTCTTTTGTGTTTTCCCTTGCAAGCAAATTCAATGAAGAAGATAATACCAAAGAATTTGTGATTGCAATCATTTTCAGGAAGAAACTGAGTATTATCTGACAGAATTGCAGGGGTGCCAATACTTTTGGCCAGCACTGTATATGCAGTTGTTTGCGGTAACACAGCTCCCGCAGCGCCGTACATATACGGTACGTTGGGAAGGGGTTAATATACTGTGTATCAATTTGCTTTTTTATGTTGAGGTCTTTCTATTTTGATTAAATAAAAGTAATATTTTAGGTGATATGTAAATTAACACAAATCTAAATACATTATTGAAGTACCCTTTGAACTTATGACAGACTCCTTCCGAAAAAGACTGAATGCTATCAGCATGGCACATCTAGAATTAGCAATCTTTACCCACTCTTTCTTGCACTAGCTCTCCAAATTTGTCTGGATGCAAGGGCATCTCCTGTGTACAGCGCCCCCTTCAGGTCAATATGTGCTTAAGCGTCTGTGTACCTGGTTCTTAGTTCGATTTTAGCTTTACATAGTTCCAAAGTAATCTCTTCATATTCTTGTTCATTTGTTTTCAGAAATACCCTTCTCAAATTTAGGAGAGTGATCTAAATGAAATTTATTCCACTCTAAGAAAACCACTTCCTCTTGAAATAGGGATGCTTCTTTACATTGACACAGACCTCTAAACAAACACCTATTTTCCTCATATGATCCTAATGAGGTAATAGCTCAAAAAAGACATTTCTTTCTCGAGTATTTTTTTTTCCCCCTAAGTATCTGATACTTAAAGAAGTTGTCTACTACTTGGACAACTCTGTCATATCTCATGCTTGGCCCCGCAAAAATAAAATAGTTTATACTCCCCTTCCGTGCAAGCGCAGTGTCGGCACTCGCAGTCCCAGGGTTCTCGTGCAGTTATGACGGGTGAGCCCGGCGCCTAATCAGCGCCGGCGTCAATGTCTCTGCCTTTTGTTGAATTTAACATGAAGAGGAAGTCCAGGCTGCAACGGATCTCTGACTCCCTCTTCAATTTGTACGAAGCCGGGGACAGTGACGCCATCGTTGATTGGGCGCCGGGCTCATGTGTCACAACAACCGCACTAGAGCACCAAGACCGAGAGTACAGACAGCGCTGGAACGGCACAGGCATGGGATGGGAGTAAAAGCTTTTTATTTTATCGAGACCACACATTTAGATCAAGAAGGGGTTGTCCTAATAGTTGACAACCATTTTAAAACCAACAATTCATAAGTTGTAGTGCATTCTGTAAAAAGAAAAAAAAAAACACCCCCAAATCCTCTTATAATTTGGATTATTAGGAGAGGACTTTTTACTCATCTATGGTGGCAGATCACATAAAAAATATCCACAGACCCTTTTCTTGGTCATCAGGGTTCGTTAGTGTTTGTATATTTTACACGGCTTTTGATGTAGCCCACAGACAGAAAAAGGTTGGACACCCCTGATCTATATGGTTCTAGAAATGTTGCAAAGTATTATAAAAATTGTATTCGTATTCCCTAGATGACAGCATATAGAAATCTGCAAAGCTTGCAGTTTAGACTGTGCATAATAATGATGTATAACGAGTATGTTACTTGGAGTTCACAGTGTGCAATATAAGGTGAAAAAAATATTTTTTATAACCCCCACCCAAAAAACTCCACTATATTTCCCTTTGGTGTGCACACATGTAATGTTTGACTACTAACAATAAAATGTGCAAAATATTTTACAGTTGCATTTAAATTTCCGGTATGTGGAGACTTATCTTTTGTCATAAAAAAAATTACATCTTGCCCATCTCACAAATGAGGAAGCACACTTTCTCTGCCACACAAGCTTTGGTTTCAGGATTTTTCTTCAGTTGCAAAATTAAGACAAAAGGTGTATTAAAGTGCCATCCTTGTTTGCAGTATGTGAAAAACAAAAACTGCTGGTATTAAAGGAATTGCTACCGCAGCATATTACAGATCAATCAATGCACAGTCACACAGACTCGGCAGGTCCATCATTTCCCGATCATTTGTATAATTGGATTATTACTCCCAGACACACTACCACTCTCCCTTTTAATGTGCTTCAGTGCTGCAACAATTCACCATAATCAAAGTTAAGCCTTTTTCTGTCTTTATGTGTAATGAGTAGTGTTAAGCGAGCGTGCCCAGTTAACCCTTTTACCGAGCAAGCTTGGGTGCTGCCCGAGTATTTTCGGCATGCTCAACAACTATGTTCGAGCTGCGGCAGCTGCATGTGTCGGGGCTGTTAGCAGCAATACATGCAGGGATTGCCTATCTAACAGCCCCGACACATGCAGCCGCCGCAGCTCGAACATAGTTGTTGAGCATGCCGAAAATACTCAGGCAGCACCGAGTAATGAGCTGTGCTTTGATCACCTACACCTAAGCTATAAAATCCTAAAATGGCCACGGCTTAGCTAGTTCTCCTCTTTTGTAGTGATTTTGATAGTCCCCACTGCCTCGCTGCACTAAACCGTGTGATAGCTGTAAGACATTACAGGGGAAAGGCACGGGTCCGTGTCTGACGACATGAGCCGCTCTCTGGCTGCTTCAATTTTCAGCAGTGTGTAAAATGGCACCAGGTATTTTTATTATTACTCTTTTTCAGTCCTCTCAAAACAAACTGCAAATTGTTAAAATTCATAGGGATCTAGGAAATTCCACTCCAAGTAAAAAAGCAAAATAGTGTGCCTTTTCAGCAGGCAAACAAACGGAGCATTGCACCGCAGTGGCGTGTAAAAGCCGCTACTTCCCCCCACCCCCCTCCCTCATGGCAAGCAAATGCCAAACTTTGTGCTAGCCTTGCCCAGACACCAAACAGTGTGCTATGGGGGTCACACAGTCAAAGTATGAAATTTAATCGATAACTATTGGTTACACTATAGGCACATTTAAGTTAATTTTGTGTAAAGAATTGATCAGACAGGACAAATCAAGAATAGGGAATTAAGCCATGACTATATGCCTATTGGATAACAATGCTTTGTCATTATGCATTAAGCACATAAATATTTGTAAAGCTTCAGTACGATAGTCTCCCCGAACATAAAGTACAATATTTAAATTTAATCCTGTACTGGAAACCATATTCATTTTTTTATTTTAAAGTTTAAGGCTTGTATAAGTAGCATCCTCTATAAATATTTAGTATCCCAAATTAGGAGGCCAGCTCCTGGATTTGGCTAAGACCATTAGCATACTGGAAGTCTCCACTGTTCTCATATTCATACATATCCAAAGCCACTTCACAGCTCTCTCTAACCACCTGTTCTAGGTCCCCCACATGTGTTCTAAGTGCTTTTAAACAGTCTTCTTGAGCAATGGATCCTAATGCTTCAGCGCACTCATGACGGACCATTGGATTCTCCTGCAATCGATCCAATGCTGCCGCAAGCCCTGGAACTGCTGCTTCATGCTGCATTTGACCCAAGACATATCCAATTTCATGACGGAAAAGTGAACCTCCACACTGTAGACCTGAAATAAACCAAAATGTATTACTATATATACACACACACAGCACTGCATAGAGAATACATTATTCAGAATTGCTAAACTTTTTAGGTGAACAAAATGGAGACCTATAAGCAATTATCCCTTGCTTGACTGAAGTCCCAACTGCAACCAGCTTTGTGTATGTAGAGAGTTTTCCAGGAGTTTAAACAACTGATCGCCTAAGGCTAGTTTAAGCCATTAATATCAGACTGGTGGGGATTAGTGTTGAGCGAACGTGCTATCCGAGCATGCTCAGGTGTCGGCCGAGTATCTTGGGCATGTTCTGCTAATATATGTTTGTCTCCCTGCGTGTGACAGACAGACGCAACACATGCGAGGATAGCCTGTTAGTTAGTTAATCCTCGCATATGTTGCATCTGTCTACCACCACAAAACATGCAGCAACAGTGAGACAAACATATTAGTACAGCACGCTGAAGATACTCAGATAGCACATTATCCTTAAAGCGTTCGCTTAACACTAATCAGCTCTTCATAGATCCTGCGACTGGGAAGCTAATAGGAGTACAGCACTGGGACACAACACTATGTACTGGTGGCTTTCCAGTACTGCCACTACATATAGTGTATGGCACTGTGGTTCCCTGCCTTTGTACACTATTTATGGCTACCACAGGACCAACAGCTGACCAGCTGTCAGACCCCCACTGATCTGATATTGATGACCTATCATAAAAGTAGCTCATCAATATCTATGTCTTGGACCCTTTTAACTACATCCAGACAGGTCTGACATTTAACCCCTTTACCCCCCAAGGTGGTTTGCATGTTAATGACCAGGCCAATTTTTACAATTCTGACCACTGTCACTTTATGAGGTAATTACTCTGGAACGCTTCAATGGATCCCACTGATTCTGAGATTGTTTTTTCGTGACATTGTACTTCATGATGGTGGTAACATTGCTTCGATATGACTTGCGTTTGTGAAAAAAAACGGAAATTTGACGAAAATTTTGCAATTTTCAAACTTTGAATTTTTATGCCCTTAAATCAGAGCTATGTCACACAAAATAGTTAATAAATAACATTTCCCACATGTCTACTTTACATCAGCACAATGTTGGAACCAATTTTTTTTATTTTTTTTTGTTAGGAAGTTATAAGGGTTAAAAGTTGATCAGAGTTTTCTCATTTTTCAACAAAATTTACAAAACCAATTTTTTTAAGGGACCACATCACATTTGAAGTGACTTTGAGGGGCCTTTATGATAGAAAATACCCAAAAGTGACACTATTCTAAAAAGTGCACCCCTCAAGGTGCTCAAAACCACATTCAAGAACTTTATTAACCCTTCAGGTGCTTCACAGGAATTTTTGGAATGTGGAAGAAAAAAAATGAACATTTAACTTTTTTCACAAAAATGTTACTTTGGACCCCAATTTTTTTTATTTTGCAAGGGTAACAGGAAAAAATGGACCCCAAAATTTGTTGTGCAGTTTCTCCGGAGCACGTCGATACCCAATATGTGGGAAAACTACTGTTTATACGCACGGCAGGGTTTGGAAGGGAAGGAGCGCCATTTGACTTTTTGAATGTAAAATTTGCTTGAATAATTAGCAGATGCCATTTTGCGTTTGGAGAGCCCTTGATGTGCCTAAACAGTGGAAACCCCCACAAGTGGCACCATTTTGGAAACTAGACCCCTCAGGGAACTTATCTAGATGTGTGGTGAGCACCCTGAACCCCCAGGTGCTTCACAGAAGTTTATAACATGGAGCCGTAAAATAAAAAAAAATAAAAATCTAACTTTTTCCACAAAAATTATGTTTTAGCCTCAAATTTTTTATTTTCACAACGGTAGGAGAAAATGGACCCCAAAAACGTTTGTGCAATTTCTACCGAGTACGCCAATACCCCATATGTGAGAAAAAATATACAGTGTTTTGGTGTACGGCAGAGTTCAGAAGGGAAGGAGCACTGTGTGACTTTTTGAACGCAAAACTAGCTGGAATGGAGAGCGGACGACATGTCGCGTTTGGAGAGCCCCTGATGCGCCTAAGTAGTGGAAACCCTCCACAAGTGACCGCATTTTGGAAACTAGAACCCTCAAGGATTTTATCAAGGGGTATAATAAACATTTTGAACCCAGAGGTACGACACAGAATTTGATAACATTAAGTCATCATATTGAATAAGTTGTCATTAGTCTTGAGCGCAAGTGCTCGCTACTTGAGTTTGCATTGGGTATTCGGGTATGCACCATGTATCGCAGGTGCTCAAGTGACATGCTCGAGTACCCACCCCGCATGTTTCACTGTTATTAGACACCCAAAAAAAAACAAACATGCGGGGGATCGCTTGTGCATGGCAGGCAATCCTTGCAACTTTTTTTTGGCCACAAAGCATATGGGGCAGAGATTCGAGCACCCGCGATACTCCGTGCATACCCGAGACCCCGATGCAAACTCAAGTAGCGAGCACATGCGCTCAACAATGGTTGCCATATCGTCATTTTTTTTTTTTAACTTGACTTTTGAAAAAATTTACAACCCCAACTCTAGAGTTTATTTTTCACGCAACTGCTCATGCGGTATAAGTGATTAGACGACTTTTATTCTTCGGATCAGTGCGATTACAGCGATACCAGATTTATATCGGGTTTTTATGATTGACAGCTGTCATGCATCTTTTATTTATTTTTTTTTAAAAGACTAGTTTTTGCATATTTCGGTAACAGTCATGTGATGGCTTGTTTTTTGCGGGACAAGTTGACGTTTTTATTGGTACCATTTTTGGGCACGTGACATTTTGTGATCGCTTTTTTATTCCGATTTTTGGGAGGCAGAACAAAAACCAACAATTCAGGATTTTTTTTATTTTTTATGCCGTTCTGCGTGTGGTAAAATTGATAAGGCATCTTTATTCTTCGGGTCAGTATGTTTACAGCGGTACCGCATTTATATATTTTTTTATGTTTCGCAGCTTTTACACAAACTATTTTATAGAAAAAAAGAATTGTTTTTGTATTGCTTTATTCTGAGTGCTATAACTTTTATTTTTCGGATGATGGAGATGTATGGCGGCTTGTTTTTTTGAGGGACAAGATGAAGTTTTCAGCGGTACCATTTTTATTTACATTCGTCTTTTTGATCGCGTGTTATTCCATTTTTTGTTTGGCGGTATGATGATAAAGCATTGTTTTTTGCTTCGTTATTTATTTATTTTTTACAGTGTTCACTAAAGGGGCGAACTAGTGGGACAGTTTTATAGGTCAGGTCATTCCGGCCGCGGCGATACCAAATACGTGTACTTTGTTTTGTTTTTTTTCCATAATAAATATTATGGGTACAATATATTTTTATTTTTGGGGGATTTTTTTTTCATTTTTTTAAAAATATTTTTACAATTTTTTTTTTTTTTTTTTTTTTATCTTTCTGGCACTTTCTTTTACTTTTAAACTTTGTCCCACTATGGGACTTTCACTTTTTGAAGCCTGATCGGCTGTATAGCATAGGAATGCAGCAGCTCCCTATGCTATCCAGGATGTCAGCGCTGCACAGGGAGAAGTTACTTTGGTCATGCACTGCGCAGGACCAAAGTAACTTCCTGCTGTCTGGTGACCCGAATGTTGTCATGACGACATCAGGTCACCATGACAACATCCGGGAGCCGCCGCAGACAGCGCGGGACACCGGCAGAGGAGGCACGTATCAGCGCTTACCTCCCCTTGCCCCCGCAATGCTGCGATCGACTTCGATCGCAGCATTTTGGGGGTTAATGTGCCAGCAGCGGTGCAGGACTGCTCCTGGCACATAGCACCGGGTGTCAGCTGTGACAATCAGCTGACACACGGCGGCGATCTCCCCGCACTGCTTGTGTGTGGGCGCGATCGCAGCGCAAGTAATAGTACGTAGCTGGTCCATAAGGCCCAGGGCGCAGCTACGTACTATTACTGACAGGATCGTAAAGGGGTGAAAGCTTTAAATCATCTTTTAGGGACCCTATATGACAGAAAATAACATTTTAAAACTGCACCCTTCAAAACCACATTCAAGAAGTTGATAAGCACCTGAAGGGTTTAACAGGAATTAAAGAGGTTGTCCACTAGAATAAATAATGCCCCCATGTATTTAAACATTGGAAAGAAGTGTTTTTCTAAATACTTTCCATTGCCATTTGTGCTGGTGACCGCTCACTGGGCATCACTTGACCCCGGTTGCAGCCTGCTCTGACATCCGCTGATGTCCAGTCAAGTCCCGGGAACCCAGAGGCGTAACCCAGTGGCACGCACCCACTTGACTGGGCTGTGGGCGGTGTTTCACCACACATCACAGTCCAGTATCCAGCATGTGCTTGCGGCCAATGAATGCAGAGGAGAGAGGGAAAGCATGCGCTGGATACTGGGCCATGACGTGCAGTGAAACCCCGCCCACAGCCCAGTCAATCAGGGGGGGGGGGGGTGGCACTGGGTCACGCCTCTGAGTGTCTTGACGGGACATCAGCGGATGAGCAGGCTGCAACCGGGGTCACGTGATGCCCAGTGAGCGGTCAGAGATGGCGCTGCTCACAGGCACAAATGACAATGGAAGGTATTTAGAAAAACACTTATTTCCAATGTTTAAATCTATGGGGGCATTATTTATGGTAGTGGATAGCCCCTTTAATGCAACGTGGAAGGAAAAAAAACAAACATTTTTTACTATTTTTTTTCACAAAAATGTTACGTTAGCACCAAATTTTTGATTTTCACTAAGGTAACAGGAGAAAATGGAGCCCAAAATGAATTGTGCAATTTCTCCGGAGTAAGTAGTTTTCCCCCACATATGGGGTATCTACAGTTTGGACGCATTTGGAGAGCCTATGATGTGCTTAAACAGTGGGAACCCCCCCCACAATTGACCCCATTTTGGAAACTAGACCCATCAAGGAATGTATCTAGATGTGTGGTAAAAAGTTTATAGACGTAGAGCCGTGGACAAAAACAAACAAAATTTTCTGAACCCATGACAGCATCACGAGAGGGGGAGGGGGGGGGGGGGGGGAATCAGTTCTTCAAGAAAAGGAACCCTACAGGATAAAAAGGGAAGTACCTTTCCCTAGCATCAGTTGGATTACAAAAGCACGAAAGGACCTCCAATGGTTATTACAAAAATTTAAAAAAAACACCAACACCACTTATCTTAAATTCAAAACGTGAACTTATAACTCTTGTGAAAGGAGTGCTCACACACACGTGACAGAAGGGAAAATCAGGGTGCTGTCATGGGTTACGAAAAATCCTGTTAGTGGTAAGTAACCAAGTCTCTCGATCACCCACGACAGCACCACGAGAGAATTACAGAGAAATAAGAATTCAGGGAGGGACCACAGCCTGCAGAACCTCTCTCCCAAAGGCGAGGTAGGAAGAGGAAATCATATCCAGTCTATAATGCTTATAGAAATAGGAAGGAGAAAACTAGGTTGCCGCCTTACAAATCTGCTCGATTGAAGCATCCCAGAAGCCTTTAAACCTTCTGGAACAGTTTTGCCACTTGCTGAGTAAGCTAAAGAAGTGGCCTCCCTAATCCACCTAGCTATTGTGCACTTTGAAACCTTAAGTACTTTCCTGGGTCCCTGGAAGAACACAAATAATGAACCATCCCTCCTCCAAGCTTCCATATCTAAAAGGTATCTAACCAGACATCTTAAAACATCTGGAATATGAAGTCCTTCTTTATGATTTTTTGGCCTAGAGCAAAAAAGAAAGAAAATCTACCTCCTGTGATCTATGAAATCGGGAACCTACCTTAGGTAGGTAGGCTGGATCAGGCTTCAAAATGACTCTGACTTTTAAGATTTGCTTAAATGGTGGACCTACAGAAAGGGCCTGAAGGTCACTGACCCTGTGAGCAGATGTTAAAGCTACTACGAGGGCAGCTTTACGAGAAAGAAACTTAAGTGACACGGAGTCTATAGGTTCAAATGGTACACAAGTCATGGCTGATGGGACCAGAATTAAATCCTAATGGCGCCAACTGCTCTCTCAAAACTTAGATGAAGCTTTAATAAATCTCAAAACCCAATGATTTCTTGCCAAGTCATAATTATACATAGTCCCCAGAGCAGACATCTGGACTTTAAGGGTACTGGAGGACAGGCCTAGTTCACAACCTTTTTGCAAGAACTCCCAAATAAGACTAACTGGTACCCCATCCACTATTTTTGACCCAGAAGTGGTTAAAAATTTCCTACAAGTTCTAGCATAGATTTTTGTAGTAGCAGCTTTTCTACTCTGAAGGGTGGAAATAAGATTAGGAGAAAAACCCTTTACACTTAACAGCATCTTCTCAAAATTCCACACAGTTAAATGTCGATTGGCTGCTTGTGGATGGTGCACCGGCCCCTATGAAAGATTCAGTATCTCCAGAAGCACCAACAGTTCGGTGACTAACATTATACTTAACCATGATCTTCTGGGCCAAAAGGGAGCCATCAGAATAATTCTTGCCCTGTCCTCTCTGATATTCCTTATAACTAATGGGATTAGGGCCACTGGTGGAAAGGGGTACACCAGGTCGTAATCCCACGGGATCAGGAAGGCATCTACCACTTGGGACTCTCCCTGGGATTCAGAAAACAGAATCTTCTCACTTGTCTGTTCAGTCTGTTGGTAAATAGTACAAATGTGGGGCCTCCCAGACATAGATCTATCTGGCTGAAGACTGACTGATTTCGCTCCTACTCCCCTTATCTTAGTTGATTGCAGCTTAGGAAGTCTACTTTGATGGCATCTTTCCTTTTCTATGAAGGGTCGTCAAAGAAAGGAGGAGATGACATCAGCTAGTTGTAAGCGATCTGCCACCTCCATCAAGCGTCTGGATCAGGTTCCCCCCTGGCGATTTATATATGCCGCCGACACCGGATTGTCTGAGAGGATCTTGACATGGTGACCCTGTAAGGATACAAGGAGTCTCCTTACTGCAACTTCTACTGCTAGCAATTCTTTAGAGTTTGATAAAAACCTGCTCTTTTGTTACCTGTCCAGACCCTCTGGACCATTATCTTCTCTAGATGAGCTTCCCACCCTCTGGGGCTTGCATCTGTGGTGACTACACGCATAACTCTGTTCACCCAGGGAACCCCCTTGGACAGGTTCCATACATTTAGAATGGAGGGACTGCATTGTCCTTAGGGATATAGTCATCCTCCCTTCCAAGTGCCTTTAAAAGGGAGATATCGTTTTTCTAGGACATCCTATTGTAAGACCCTGGAATGGAACTGGCCCCACAGTACTGCCGGAATGCATGAGGTTAAAGAACCCAGGAGGGACATTCTTCTACTGAGGGACATGGTGGGGGACTTCAAAGCTTGCAATATTTGATTCTGAATTTTTTCCATCTTTTCCACCGGGAGTCAACACTACTGAACCTCCGAGTCAAATAAGCTCTTGTACTTTTCGGGGCTCTAACCTTGACTTTTTTTTAGATTTGATAGCCAGCCCAAGTTCTTTAAAAAAGGTAGACAGCGATTACCTTTGTGAAGACTCAAGGAGCTATCACTAAGACAAGTGAAGGGGCCTGAACTGAAAAATGATTGACTACCCCCGCTATGCTATCGCCATCCTGAGGAACTTCTGGTGTTCTATGTGTAGGGGCACATGATAGTAAGCATCTTTCAGATCCAAGACTGCCAAGAAACAATCTGGGAAGAGCATCTTTATGGTTGACCTCAGATTCCATCTTGAATGATTAAATCGTCAAGAATTTGTTAAAGCCATTCAAATTTATTGTAATCTTGAAAGATCAGTCTGCTTTTTTTTTTTTTATTAAAAAAAAAAGAGGAGTAAGACCAGTCCCCCGCTTTCCGACACAGGAATGTCCTGGACAGCCTTCTGTATCAGGTCTAAGACTTTGGCTTCAAGGGCAAGTTGTTCTCTCAGCAAAGTCCGAAAGGGAGTCAAAACGAACTTCCTATGCAGGACTGACTGGAACTCTAGATTTAACCCTGTTTTTACCAGGCTGAGAATTCAGCTGCTTCAGGATATTCTCTCTCAGGCAGGAAAGAAGGAGGAGAGCTTCTCTTCTACCTGGAAACAGAAGTCACTAGCCCGATTTCTTAGCAGCCTGGGAGGAGGTTCCAAAGATAAAGCCTCTACCTTTTTATCTCCGGTCCTCCCATCCATCTTGATCTGAGGGGCTTCCGCTGGATAAATCTTCTCTTCCAAAAAGGACAGTTTGTAGGCCGGGATGGGCAAATTAGGGAATCCTTTGACATCCCCAGCTTTCTCCAGAATCTCAAAGGCTGGGACTTGGAATGGCACACAACCTTACTCTGGCCTGAATATCCACCGGCCAGCTCTTCAACCACAAAGCCCCACAGGCCACGTTCGAAAGTGCTGCTGATCTTGCAGTTAGTCGAAGAGTCAGCCAAAGAATCTGATAGAAATGCTGCTGCTCCCCACATGAGTGGGATGGAGGCTAAAATATTATCCATCACCTGGGATTCTAGGCAATCTAACCAGATTAAAGATCTAGCAGTACATGTTGTTGCCACCGCTGATTTTAGGGCTCCGGCTGATGTTTCCCCAAGTATTCCTGAGAAAAATGCCTGTTTCTGTCCAAGGGATCCCTTGGCATCCACATAAAGGGGAGGGTAGACTTTTTTAGATGTCTTTTTAATGGCCACATCAAGCTTAGGAGCCTTATCCAAATGGACGAAGAAGCCTCAATAAAAGGATACTTAAACAATGGGAGAAGAGAGCCTCTTCTCTCGTTTCTTTTGGACTAGTGCCTGGATCTTTTGATTTAAAGGAAATATTCTACGTCTTCTCTGATCTAGACGCCCAAACATAATATTTCATACAGACCTCTCAGGTTTTGAATTAACTATCCCCATTGTGGCTCTGACCGCTTTTACCAGTTTATCAGTATCTTCTAATGGGAAACAGTGACACCCTGTATTGCTGTCTGATGAAGAAGCAGACAAGGAGGAATCTGAGGAGTCTTCATCACTATCTGACCTTCTAGAAGCGTCTGACACTCTGGATAACTGCTTAGCTCTTCTATCATGCTTTTCCTTCTGATGCTCTGAGTGAGGCATCTCAGAGATTCTTTAACTTCTGTCCTGATGATGGACCTTAGATCAGTGGCGAAGTTAGGGGCCTCTTCTGCTAAAGTCTGTTCTATACAGGCCTGGCAAAGTCTTTTCTGATAGGAATCTGGCTACAACATTTTACAAAGCACATTCCTTGTGCTTAGATTTTGCCACACATTTCTTTCCATGGCAATAAATGACCAGATAAAAAAAAACCTCATTACCAAGTGAATTTTCACAAAGATCACTTACCACTCTGAGGCAATCAAATGATAACAGATTAAGAGGACGACATGTATCAACTGATAGACCGTCTCTGGAGCCTGAGGAATCATCCACCTTATTGGAGCTCCGCTGACTTGCAGCACTCAGTCTCTCACCGAAGCGAATGCTGCAGGGACAACGCCACACCACCTGCTCCTGGGACTTCCCATCATGCTGCTGAGGCACATGCTGCTGCTCAGTGTCAGGCTTCATCTTCCTGGAGGGAACAGCTGGAGCATAGAAAGTGCCCATCCGTCGGTCATACCACAACTAAACGCGGGACCTGCACTACAACCCGCCCCTCCAGGCAATTTTCGGGCCACATGGCTCTTGCAAGTCAATCCGGTTCGCCTCCTGGCATGCACGTCATCTGAGAGCGCCTCCCGGCGCAAGCATGTGCAGATCGAGCAGCGCAGAAGCTGGAAATCACCGCCAGCGTGATGCCTCTTACATAAGCCAGAACACGATTGAAAGTCCCCATGGACCCACCATGGCGCTTCCAGGGACCCTGCACTGGCCGAGGCAGGGAAGAGATTGCAGCCCGAGCCGACCGGCCAGGCCTGGGAAAGAATCAAATCTTCAATCTTCAGGTACGAAGACTCTGCTAACAGGTTCCCCCGTCAAGGACCGGAAACCAACTGATGTGAGGGAAAGGTACTGTCATTTATATCCCATGTAGGTTTCATGTCCTTGAAGGGCGGATCCCCTCTCTTGTGGTGCTGTCATGGATGATCGGGTAAAATCAAATTTTTACTACAAAAAAAAAAAAATGTTCTTTTAGCTTCAAATTTTGCATTTTCACAAGGGTAACACGAGCAAAATGGACCAATTTGTTGTACAATTTACCGGAGTACACAGATACCTCATATGTGGTCGAAAAGTACTTTTGAGGCACAATGCAAAGCTCAGAAGGGAAAAAGAGGCAAACTGGAGTTTAGATTTTGCTGAAATGGCTTGAGGGTGGCATGTCACATTGGAAGAGCCCCTAAGGTTCCAGAACAGCAGAACCCCCATAAGTGACATTTTACAAACTACACCTCTCAATGATTTTTATCTAAGGGTGCTTTCATATAGCGATTGCGTTCTGTGTCCCCGTTGAGGAATACGTCCAAAGTCCCCCGCAAAACGGGGTCCATACATAGATGCCAACCATAGGCTGTAATGATGCAGACAGAGCGAACGTGTGCTCTGACGTGCAATCATTTATTGAAGTATCCACGTACTGGAGGCGGACACTCAGACGTAGTAGACTGCACCTGGGTGTCCACCTCCAGTAGGCAAACACACCTGAAAATGATGCACGACAGAGAACACGTTCGCCTAGTCTGCATCATTACAGTCTATGGCCCCGTCGGTACATACACTTGGACCCAGTTTTGAGGGGGATTTCGAACGTATGCCCAGACGGGGACACAGAACGCAATGTGAAAGCACCCTAAGGGTACACTGATCATATGGACATCACAAAATTTTATATTGTTGGGCAGTGAAGAAAAAAGAATTACATTTTTACCACAAAAATTTTGCTTTAGCCCCAGATTTTACATTTTCACAAGGGGAAACGGGTAAAAATGGCACCTAAATTTGTCAGACAATTTCTGATGAACGTGGAAATACCCCATATGTAGCTGTAAAGTACTGCTTCACCACACGGCAAGACTCTGTAGGAGCGGAGTGCCATTTGCCTCCTGGAGCGCAGATTTTCCTAGAATAGTTTGCAGACTCCATATACAGAGCCGCTTAGTGCTAAAAAAAGAACACCCCCCTCCAGTGACCCCATTTTGGAAATTATACCCCTTTGGGAATTTATATACAGATGAAGTCATGATTTGACTCCATGGGTGTTTTCCAGAAACAAGCAGCAGTGGATGTTGCTGAGTGAAAATTGCAAATCTGCTATTGTAGTGCCTGTACATTGTAGTGCCCAGCTTGTGGTTCGGGAGACACGCATCTGTAAATTAGGCGGGCTCTTAACGCTGCAGAAATGCCAAACATGTGGATGCTAAATGTGGTTTAGGCACACTCTGGGGCTCAGAAGGAAGGTGGATATTTGGATTTGGGAGTGCAGAATTATCTGGATTTCTTTGGGGGGGGGGGGGGTGAAGAGCCATAGCGCTTTTCCAGGGCCTTTGTACTACCAGCTAATGTGAAAGCCCCCTATATTTCCGTTAACAGATGACAGACCTGAGTGAGGACTTGCTTTTTTTTGTGGATTGATTTGAAGCGGTTATTGGGAACACATTTATCCTGTGCTCTACGCTGAGCACTTACATCGGGGTTTCCATCTAAATCTCCAAATGACAATTCAGATGAAACCCCCGAGGGATCCAATCATTATAACGAGGCAGCAGGGTTACTCTAGA
The DNA here is from genome assembly GCF_046119375.1 of Phyllobates terribilis. NCBI lineage: Eukaryota > Metazoa > Chordata > Amphibia > Anura > Dendrobatidae > Phyllobates > Phyllobates terribilis. The sequence continues at coordinate 718,665,409 of NW_027362761.1, read as the reverse complement.
CTACGCCTGGCCTCTGTTCAGCGATGGCCACATTTTTTGTGCACCTCTGAAAAAGGACAACGGAACTTTTATCCACGCCTAGAAAGACGGACACCAGTGGATCATAGTCCAGGCAACGTCCAAAGTGACTCCATCTGCCTCATATGGAATCTTCAGCAGGGGGATTCCGTTTGAATCACGCATTTCTGAGATTTACACAGAAACCCCGGTGTAAGTGCTCAGCACAGAGTGCAGGATAAATGTGAGTGGAGCCTTACTGCAATCTCTTGGGAGGCAGTATGAACAAATCAACAGCAGGTGAAGAATTGGTTTTATTATTTTTTATGCTATTCCTCGTGCGGAATAAGTGAGGAGACAATTTTATTCTTTGGGTCGGTGGGATTACAGTGATACCAGATTTATTTGCGTGTTTTTTGTTTGGCTGCTATCACACACTAAAAAGGCGTTTTTTCTTTTTGCATCGCCATATTTTGATAGCTATAATTTTTCCATATTTCAGCCGACAGTTATGGGAGGGCTTGTTTTTTTTTGCAGGACGAGTTGCCGTTTTTATTGGTACCATTTTCAGGCACATGACATTATTTGATTGCTTTCTATTCCGATTATTGGAAGCCAGAATAATGTTGAGCAATACCTTCCGATATCGGGAAATATCGGATCGGATCGATACCCAAAAAATAAATATCGGATATCGCCGATTCAGATACCGGAAACCAATGCAAGTCAATGGGACACAAATATCGGAATGAAAATAAACCCTTTCTTTCCTTGTAGGTTAATTCTACATGAAGGAAAACAACTAAGAATAATGTAGAATGTATTGGGGGAGGTGGGGGAGACAATAAAGGCATAGAGGTTTAGCCCAATCAAATGGAATAGCAGGAATTAATATTTTTTTTTTAAGACGTTCTGAGTTAAGGAAATATTGACTATGTTAAGTTTTTTTATATTTTGTCAGATATTTATGTTTCACTACTTCCATGCTCTTCACCTTTACTTCTCCCACACTTTCTCCATCATCCTCAGCATCAACTTCTTCTTCACCTTCTTCTTCGTATTATTTTTTTTTTTTACATTCTTCATATTCTTCTTATTCAACTATTATTCTTCTTCATATTCTACTTCTTCATCATATTCTTATTTGTGACAGGCATTCCTGTAGTTGTTATCTATAAAAGTTTGAAGATTACACCTTTCGTTCTGCCTGTCACAACAGGATTTGTCCGCGTTCAGTTTGGCCTGCAGCAGCAGGTCTTTTCCAGGGGCACCATGAGAAGGAACGGACTCACCCCCATACACTGCTTAGTCTTCTTCTGCTTATAATTTAGATAATATCTTTTGCTCTGATTTTTAGTCTTATGCTTAATGTTCTTCTGCTTCTTGGTTTTCTGTCTCTTGTTCTTCTGTATCTTGGTGGTTGTCTTCTTGTTCTTTGTCCTCTTGGACATCTTCTTCAGGGTCATCTTCTTGGTCTTCTTCGGGGTGGTCTTCAGGGTCGTCGTCTTCTTCGGGGTGGTCTTCAGGGTCGTCGTCCGGGAGATCCAGAGTGATTACGAAAAACTATTTCAAAAAGCTTGAACTTGGAAATGTAGCAGAAGGTACAAGAAGGCTGAGGAACTGCCTAGAACCAGCTGACAGTACTGGAACCCGGATGGGTAGCAGAAGGTACAACAGCAAATGGAACTACCGAGGACCAGCTGACTGTACTGGAACCCGGATGGGTAGCAGAAGGTACAAGAGCAAATGGAACTACCGAGGACCAGCTGATGGTACAAGAGCAAATGGAACTACCGAGGACCAGCTGATGGTACAAGAGCAAATGGAACTACCGAGGACCAGCTGATGGTACTGGAACCCGGTTACTAAGCAGGAGGTACCTGTGCCAGAAAGCACTACCAAGGACCAGCAGACGTTGGTGGAACTTGGATACCGAGAAGGAGGCACCTAAGCCAAAGGCACTGCCGAGAACCAGCTGACGGTACTGGAACCCGGATGGGTAGCAGAAGGTACACATGAAAAAAAAAGGTTGCAAGGCCGTGAGCCGGCCTGAGTTACCGAAACCCACAGTCCTACAGGGGGTGCTTGTCCTCTTGGCACTATGGAACCAGCCTTCATTGCCAGATCCCGCAGCCCACATAGGAGTCACCTAAACCTACCGCAACATGACAGGACAACGTATTGGAGGCAAAGTGACGTTGACACTACCCGGAAACAGCTGGCGTGCTAGAACCAGGCTGGGCAGGAGGGAGTACCCGTGGCAAAGACACTGCCGGGAAACAGCTGGCGGGGCTGTAACCCAGGGTAAATACTGAAAAAAAAGAGTGTAGCCAGAGGTGTAATTGGAGCAAGTTTTAAATCTGTAGTAGTAGTGAGAATATGGACAGAGCAGGAGAATTTGCCGGACACACAGCTGGGGATCAGCTGACGTTACTGAACCCCAACAACACTGGACCAAGTGTTGACTGTGCAGACAGCACTTCTGAGCAGCAACTGGCGGTGTTGGAGCCCAGGGATTACAGTTCAGGTGGTAGAAACATGAACACAACAGGAGACCTGGATACTGTTGCCAACCAATTATTTATTCTGGAAGAGGACTGGCAAATTCATGCGAGATCCAGGCCTTGTTCATTTTCAGAAAAGTAAGCCGGTCAATGTTATCGGAGGATAGTCGCATGCGACGGTCTGTTAGTACACCACCTGCGGCACTAAAGACGCGTTCCAATAATACACTAGCAGCAGGGCAAGCCAGCACCTCCAATGCATACTGGCCAAGCTCTTGCCATGTATCCATCTTAGAGACCCAAAACTTGAAAGGGGAAGAGCCGTCTGGGAGTACACTGAGAGGGCAAGACATGTAGTCTGTCACCATCTGACGGAAACGTTGCCTCCTGCTGACTGGAGCCGTCTGTGATGGTGTAGACATTTGTGGCGGGGGACACAAAACTTTGCCACATTTGGGCCATACTGGTCTTGCCTTGTGCTGAGGCCATGCTTCTGCTCCCTTTTTTGTGCAGAGCTTCCTCCACTGCCTCGACGCACTGAGATGCTTTGTAAAGCACTAGTAGCACTCTCGGGTGGAATGGAGAACATGATGGAATGCACCAGTGCGTCTTGGTACTCCCGCATTTTACGCTCCCGGTTCAACGGTGTTATGAGGCTTTGTAAGTTGTCCCGGTAGCGAGGATCTAGGAGGGTGGACACCCAATAATCAGCCGTGTTGAGAATGTGGGCGATGCGGCGGTCGTTTCTCAGGCACTGCAGCATGAAATCAACCATGTGCTGCAGACTGCCAACTGGCCAAGAAATGCGGTCCCCTGCTTGAGGCGTGATCTCTGCCTGCTCTGCATCATCCCACCCTCGCTCTAGATACGGACTACTAGAGCATTGTGTACCTCCCTCCTCTGGACAGATGTCTTCCTCCTCCATTGACTCCTCCTCATCAAGTGTCCCCTGCCTAGGCCTTTGTGAGGAACCACGTTGCGCAGACTGTACAGAAGCAGATGGCATTTGAGACTCCTCATCCTCCACCTCTTCCAAAACCTCCTTAGTGCTTGCAGTGTTTTTTCAAGCAGGCAGATAAGGGGGATAGTCATCCTGACTAGTGCATCATCTGCACTCGCCATCCGCGTGGAATTATCGAAGGCACGCAAAACGTGGCAAATGTCCTTCATAGAGGCCCACTCAGTGGTGGTGAAGTGTGAACGGCGCGCACTGCGACTTCTTTGCGCCTGCTGCAGCTGGTACTCCATTACTGCTGCCTGCTGCTCACACAACCTCTCCAACATACAGTACAGACCAAAAGTTTGGACACGCCTTCTCATTTAAAGATTTTTCTGTATTTTCATGACTATGAAAATTGTACATTCACACTGAAGGCATCAAAACTATGAATTAACACATGTGGAATTATATACTTAACAAAAAAGTGTGAAAAAACTGAGAATATGTCTTATATTCTAGGTTCTTCAAAGTAGCCACCTTTTGCTTTGATGACTGCTTTGCACACTCTTGGCATTCTCTTGATGAGCCTCAAGAGGTAGTCACCGGAAATGATCTTCCAACAATCTTGAAGGAGTTCCCCGAGATGCTTTGCACTTGTTGGCCCTTTTGCCTTCACTCTGCGGTCCAGCTCACCCCAAACCATCTCGATTGGGTTCAGGTCTGGTGACTGTGGAGGCCATCTGGCGTAGCACCCCATCACTCTCCTTCATGGTCAAATAGCCCTTACACAGCCTGGAGGTGTGTTTGGGGTCATTGTCCTGTTGAGAAATAAATTATGGTCCAACTAAACACAAACCGGATGGAATAGCATGCCGCTGAAAGATGCTGTGGTAGCTATGCTGGTTCAGTATGCCATCAATTTTGAATAAATCCCCAACAGTGTCACCAGCAAAGCACCCCCACACCATCACACCTCCTCCTCCATGCTTCACGGTGGGAACCAGGCGTGTAGAGTCCATCCGTTCACCTTTTCTGCGTCGCACAAAGACACAGTGGTTGGAACCAAAGATCTCACATTTGGACTCATCAGACCAAAGCACAGATTTCTACTGGTCTAATGTCCATTCCTTGTGTTCTTTAGCCCAAACAAGTCTCTTCTGCTTGTTGCCAGTCCTTAGCAGTGGTTTCCTAGCAGCTATTTTACCATGAAGGCCTGCTGCACAAAGTCTCCTCTTAACAGTTGTTGAAGAGATGGGTCTGCTGCTAGAACTCGGTGTGGCATTGACCTGGTCTCTAATCTGAGCTGCGATTTCTGAGGCTGGTGACTCGGATAAACTTATCCTCAGAAGCAGAGGTGACTCTTGGTCTTCCTTTCCTGGGGCGGTTCTCATGTGAGCCAGTTTCTTTGTAGCGCTTGATGGTTTTTGCAACTGCACTTGGTGACACTTTCAAAGTTTGCCCAATTTTACGCACTGACTGACCTTCATTTCTTAAAGTAATGATGGCCACTCCTTTTTCTTTACTTAGAATTTGTATTATGGCAGGAAAAAAGCAGCTAACAGTCTATTCAGTAGGACTATCATCTGTGTATCCACCTGACTTCTGCACAACACAACTGATGGTCCCAACCCCATTTAGAAGGCAAGAAATCCCACTTCTTAAACCTGACAGGGCACACCTGTGAAGTGAAAACCATTTCCGGTGACTACGTCTTGAAGCTCATCAAGAGAATGCCAAGAGTGTGCAAAGCAGTCATCAAAGCAAAAGGTGGCTACTTTGAAGAACCTCGAATATAAGACATATTTTCAGTTGTTTCACACTTTTTTGTTAAGTATATAATTCCACATGTGTTAATTCATAGTTTTGATGCCTTCAGTGTGAATGTACAATTTTCATAGTCATGAAAATACAGAAAAATCTTTAAATGAGAAGGTGTGTCCAAACTTTCAGTCTGTACTGTATGTAACGTTGAATTCCACCTGGTGGGTAGGTCACATATGATGCGATGTTCCGGAAGACGTAATCGGCGCGGCAGAGCTGCAATGCGCGATCTTGCGTTGCTGGAACGCCGCAAGTGAGCGCACTCTATGCGGACCTTGTGCAGCAGTGCATCAAGATCCGGATAGTCCCTCAGAAAACTCTGCACAACCAAGTTGAGCACATGTGCCAGACATGGGATGTGAGTGAGGTTGCCTAGGCCCAGAGCTGCCACCAGATTTCGGCCATTGTTGCACACTACCATGCCTGGCTGGAGATTCGCTGGCACAAACCACACGTCGCTCTGCTGCTTGATGGCATTCCAGAGCTACTGCGCTGTGTGGCAGGTAACCGCTCACGGGTCGATGTGGAGGTAGACCGTGACGGCTCCTGCAGCGCTGATTCAGAGGAACTGGAGTATGAGGAGGAGTCAATGTGTACAGACTGGATTCCTGCAATCCTTGGAGTTGGCAGAACACGTACAGCGCCACTCAAGATCTGTACCCGGCTCCACAACATTTACCCAATGAGCAGTGAGGGAAAGGTATCGTCCTTGTCCATGCTTACTGGTCCACGCATCGGTGGTCAGGTGGACCTTGCTACTGACGGTGTTTTGTAGCGCATGTTTAATTTTTCCCTCCACATGCTGTTGCAGGGCAGGGACGGCTTGCCTGCTGAAATAAAAGCGGCTGGGCACGTTGTATTGTGGGACTGCCAATGCCATAAAGTTATGGAATGTGTCAGTCTCCACCAGCCTGAATGATAGCATTTCAAGGGCCAGTAGTTTAGCAATGCCAGCATTCAGAGCCTGTGCTCGGGGGTGGTTTGCCGAGTATGGGCGCCTTTTCTCCCATGCCTGTGCTAACGATGGCTGTAGACTGGCCTGGGAGTGTGAGGATGACAGGGAACGTGGTGCTGTGGGTGGAATGACACTGTCTCTGTACAACAGTGCCAGAGGTTCTTCCATGGCGATCTTGTGAGGAAGCCGAACCAGCTGTGTGTGAGCTGGAGGAAGAGGCTACAACACGAGCTGAAGAGGTGGTAGGTGGAGCTGTAGGTTGGCCTAGGTCTTCAGTGTGTCTTTGTAACTCCACCACGTGCTTGGTCTGCACATGTTTCCACAGCGGCGGCTTTTATAGTGCATCATGACATAATTTCAGCAGCCAATCACAGCCATGCCATTAGTTAACATGCCTAACAGGATGTGCCCACACTTCTTAGGATCCTCATTGGCTGAATAAAATGAAACTGGCTCATTGCATTATGGGAACTTCCGATTCCGGTATCCGATATTCTAAAAGTATCGGAACCAAGTATCGGAATTCCGATACTGAAATATCGGGTATCGGCCGATATTCGCGGTATCAGAATGCTCAACACTAAGCCAGAACAAAAAAAAAACAAAAACAGAAATTCAATTGTTTTTTTTATGCCGTTCCACGTGTGATAAAATTGATAAGGTAGCTTTATTGTTCGGGTCAGTAAGATAACAGCGATACTACATTTATATAATTTTTTGATGTCTAGGTGCTTTTACACACAAAAAAAAAACAACAACCTATTTTACAGAAAAAAAAATAATTGTTTCTGCATCACTTTATTATGAGAACTATATATTTTGTTTTTCCGCTGATGGAGCTGTGTGACGGCTTGCTTTTTGTAGGTCAAGATGATATTTTCATTAATCTTTTTGACTGCGTTTTATTGCACTTTTTGTTCGGTGGTATGATTAAAAAGCAGTTTTTCACCTCGTTTATTTATTTATTTTTTAACGCAATTCACTGAAGGGGTTAACTAGTGGGACAGTTTTAAAGGTCAGGTTGTTCAGGACGTGGCAATACTAAATGTGTGTACTTTTTTCCCCCCATGAAAATACTTATTTATGGGTACAATATAAAGATTTTTTAAACTTATTTTTAAAATTTTTTTCCACTTTTTTACTTAGTCCCGCTATGCAACTTTTTGCAGTCTGAACGCTGTTATAAAGCATTGCAATGCTTTCTAAACTGTCAGTGTCACACTGACACACAAGCTTGTTAGACCATGCTCTGCACATGGTCTAACAAGCTTGCTAGCTCTGGTGACCCGGATGTCGTCATGATGACGTCAGGTCGCCATGGCATCATTCGGGCTCTCGCGATGACATCACGGGGGCGCCGATCGGAAGGGAGAGGGAGCTCCTTTCCTCTCCCTGCCATATACATGCTGTGATCGATATCGATCACAGCATTCAGGGAGTTAAACTGGCAGGAGCGGTGCAGGCACTGCTCTTGGAAGTGAGAGCTGTGTGTTCGATGAACACCCAGCGGTGCACAAAAATTGCCAGGACGTATCAATACGTCCAAGGTCGGGAAGTCCTTCCCAACCAGGACATATGGATATGTCTAAAGGTCAGGAAGAAGTTAAAAAGGTGGTGAAAAAATATTCAGAAATTTGTACTTTTTTTTTTTTTAACTACACACACACAGCTCAAAAAAATAAAGAAAACACTTAAACAACAGAATATAACTTCAAGTAAATCAAACTTCTGTGAAATCAAACTGTCCACTTAGGAAACAACACTGATTGACAATCAATTTCACATGCTGTTGTGTAAATGGAATAGACAATAGATGGAAATTATTGGCAATTATCAAGACACCCTCAATAAAATGAGTGGTTCTGCAGGTGGGGACCACAGACCACATCTCAGTACTAATGCTTTCTGGCTGATGTTTTGGTCACTTTTGAATGTTGGTTGTGCTTTCACACTCGTGGTAGCATGAGACGGACTCTACAACCCACAGAAGTTGCTCAGGTAGTGCAGCTCATCCAGGATGGCACATCAATGCGAGCTGTGGCAAGAAGGTTTGCTGTGTCTGTCAGCGTAGTGTCCAGAGGCTGGAGGCGCTACCAGGAGACAGGCCAGTACACCAGGAGACGTGGAGGGGGCCGTAGAAGGGCAACAACCCAGCAGCAGGACCGCTACCTCCGCCTTTGTGCAAGGAGGAACAGGAGGAGCACTGCCAGAGCCCTGCAAAATGACCTCCAGCAGGCCACAAATGTGCATATGTCTGCACAAATGGTTAGAAACCGACTCCATGAGGGTGGTATGAGGGCCCGAATGTCCACAGATAGGGGTTGTGCTCACAGCCCAACACCATGCAGGACACTTGGCATTTGCCACAGAACACCAGGATTGGCAAAGTCGCCACTGGCGCCCTGTGCTCTTCACAGATGAAAGCAGGTTCACACTGAGCACATGTGACAGACGTGACAGAGTCTGGAGACGCCGTGGAGAGCGATCTGCTGCCTGCAACATCCTTCAGCATGACCGGTTTGGCAGTAGGTCAGTAATGGTGTGGGGTGGCATTTCTTTGGAGGGCCACACAGCCCTCCATATGCTCGCCAGAGGTAGCCTGACGGCCATTAGGTACCGAGATGAGATCCTCAGACCCCTTGTGAGACCATATGCAGGTGCGGTTGGCCCTGGGTTCCTTCTAATGCAGGACAATGCCAGACCTCATGTGGCTGGAGTGTGTCAGCCGTTCCTGCAAGATGAAGGCATTGAAGCTATGGACTGGCCCGCCCGTTCCCCAGACCAGAATCCGATTGAGCACATCTGGGACATCATGTCTCGCTCCATCCACCAATGTCACGTTGCAGCACAGACTGTCCAGGAGTTAGCGGATGCTTTAGTCCAGGTCTTGAAAGAGATCCCACAGGAGACCATCCGCAACCTCATCAGGAGCATGCCCAGGCGTTGTAGGGAGGTCATACAGGCACGTGGAGGCCACACACAATACTGAGCCTCATTTTGACTTGTTTTAAGAACAATACATCAAAGTTGGATCAGCCTGTAGTGTGTTTTTCCACTTTAATTTTGGGGGTGACTCCAAATCCAGGCCTCCATTGGTTAATAAATTTGATTTCCATTAATGGTTTTTGCGTGATTTTGTTGTCAGCACATTCAACTTTGTACAGAACAAAGTATTCAATGAGAATATTTCATTCATTCAGATCTAGGATGTGTTACTTGAGTGTTCCCTTTATTTTTTTGAGCAGTGTGTAATATACATACATACATATCATACACTTGGGTTGCCATTTCCCCGAGACCCACTAAGTTTTAATTTTTTTGATCAATGGAGCTCTGTGAGTGCTTATTTTCTTTGCATGGTAAGCTGTCATTTTATAACAATTTTGGGAAAGATATTTTGATTGATTCTTACTATATATTTTTTTCCCCTGCAGAGTTAAAGCAACACCCCCTACCCTTTACCACCCCCCCCCCCCAAAAAAAATGCAATTCTAGAGTTTTGATTATTTTTCTCCTCATCATTATTACCGATTGTGTTGATATATTTTACATTTTAAATGGCTGGACTTTTACAGACGCAGTGATACCAAGTGTTTTTTATTATTATTTTTTTTAATGCAATATGAAAGAAGTCCGAGATGAATTTTTAAAAACTTAATTAATGGGTAACACAGGAGCACAGTCATGGCAGGTATGGGGCCTTCCTCAAACCCCCAGCTCCCATAGCAACATGACTGAAGGGTGCAGATTGTGTGAACAGCGAGCCCCTGGTTCGTGCACTTTAAATGCTGCTGTCAGATATTGACCATGGCATTTAAGTGGTTAACAGGAGTTCAGCTCCACTTTGTGCTCTGAAAGGCTAATTGCTGTGTAAAACAGTCTCACTTTCCGAGCTTGCAGCAAAAATAGGGACCCAACATATGATGAAATATTACATCAAATGTCGGAAAGGTGTTAGCTCCTCTTTTTATGCATGTTAAAATGGAAGCAAATAAAAAAAAAATATATATATATATTGCATTTTTTTTCCTGAAATGGCTTACCATCTATCAATGCCAGAACTGCATCCTTCCCTCCAATATTTCGTAGCGCAAACATGGCACGATAACGCTCAAATAGCTGCAAGTTGTCATCTAACAAGACAGCACGCAGTTTTGGTACATCTCTTTCCTCAGCAGGAGGAGCAGGATCCACGGACAAGAAAGGATTATCATCAGGGGCATCCGGGTTACTCTGAAGCCATTCTATCCTTTGAATGGCAAGCTGACAAGTCTCAGCAACCTAAAAGGGGGAAAAAAATTAATTAAATTACCGTACTTTTTTCAGATCCTAACTTCTGTTTCTCCTCAACGTAGCGCACGTCAGTAGTAATGAGCGGGCTCAGAAGCTGTAATACATAGCTGCCATTCGCCCATAACATCAATGAACAGCGTTAGCCATGATTGCAGCTGTTTAACCATTTATATGCCCCTGTCAATCACTGACATTCGGAATTTAAATAGCACAATCGCCATCAAATGTGCACACTGGCACCCAACAGAGGACCAATAGGTTACAATGGCAGCCGCGAACACCAGATGGTCCCTGATATTGGACATTTTGTAGGTGTAACGGGTCCCTGAAGTGTCATTTTCTTCAGAAAAGAAAAACAGCTTTTCTTGGGACAGTATGGAACTACCAGGATTATGGTGCAGACTTCAGTTAGTATCTTTTGCAAGACCTTCAAAATCAGAGGAATTGGTGGAAACTGTAGGCCATATGGAAATTGAATGCCAATTTAAGACATCTACTGCAGCCAGAAAGTCTCTGGGATTTAGGGAGAAAAGTAACTGTCTTGCAGTTTGACCTGGTGGCAAAGAGTTGTATTTGAGGGAGACCCCATCTTGACCTTAACTGACAAAATATCTTTGGCGATGGTCAATTCTTCTGGACCCAGACTCTCTACAGAACAGGAAGACTACTTGAGTTGTTAGAGAGACTTTGAGATTAACTGCAGATAGTGAGAGAAGCAAATATGCTGCTAAACAAAATATTCTGTTTGCGACAGACTGTAGTCAACTGTGTCTGGTTGTTCCCTGGTGAAGTATGATTTAGTGTCAATTATTGGCACTTTGGAGGGCCTTGCAAATTGCTGAATTGAAGACTCAGATAATGGGACCATCTTCCCTGAAGAGATAGCGGCACAGAATGTTATAACCAGCTCCATCTGTAGCATCAGTAGTGATAGAATAAACTTGATTCAGAAGTCAAAGAATGCCTCTGGAAATTCTGTTAGGATAACCCTTGTAACAACACAACATTTCTTCTTAATCACCCAGACATAAATCAGTAGGCTAGGATAAATACACTATTACCCTTATGTTGACTTTTGAATTTATGTGTATTTCTTTGGTTGGTCAAGAAGGACAGACTATTGTTTGTGTAAGCCTACATGCTGACACTTGAGCTGATATTTACTGCAACTTATGGTCTGTTATCTCTAGTGACAGGGACTGAGGGCCATGAAAAAATGATGTTTACTAAAATTCTGATTAAATATTGTACTAGGCCAGCTAGTTTGTTCATTTACAGAGCAGGGGAATACAAACTATGCAAATTGATTAAATGCTCAAACAAGGAGACATGAGCCCTGCACCTTCCCCCCTGACCTGTGAATGATGACCTGAGCCACAGATGTAAAAATAAAAAGGGATTTCTATCGTGCTGAAGGCGAATCAGAGAGACTCTTCAGGACAGCAACCAGAACACATGGCTCCATCAAGAGGAATACAGATCTGCTCCATTGAATATCACTGAACTTTTAGAGACATTATGAAGAAATCCAGGTTGGGACACCTTGCCACATATCTCACTGTTCTATTCCCGGCGGGCCAGCGGAAGGGTGAGATTCTGTAACTTGCACCATCTTGTGTATTTGCTGGGACTGTTCTATATGTTTATTGTCTGTTTGGTGGTTCAATAAAGTATTGCCACACTGTTTTATCATCAGCCTGTGTTGTCTGAGTAGTATTACGCCCACGGGAGACCCAGCGTCTCCATAACCCACTTCTCTGAGGAGGACTGAGTTGCTTTCCAGTTGAAAAGGATGAATCTTTGAAGAGTTATTATATGAAATTGGGCCAAGGCTACAGAAGATATGCAAGACATCATTCAGCACAAAACTGAAATTCGGAAGTGTCATATGACTTGCCACAAATCTTACTCCAGTCAGGGTATGCAAATGATAGTTATGAGCTAGACGAGCAGGCATAATCTGAACCCCATCCCAGCTTTTTTGGTGGAGTTGGGCGAAATTGTTGTGAACACGGCAAAAAATTCCAAAATGTTTGCAACTTTAAAAGTGTGTTACTCCAGATTTCTGGTATAAACACCATTAATGACCTTGTAGGGGGCATACAGAGTAGTATTTCAATATTTGCAGATGACACTAAACTCTGCAGGGTAATCAATACAGAGGAGGACAATTTTATATTACAGGAGGATCTATGTAAGCTAGAAGCTTGGGCTGATAAATGGTAAATGAGCTTTAATGGGGATAAATGTAAGGTAATGCACTTGGGCAGAGGAAATAAAATGTATAATTATAAGCTTAATTGTAAAACACTGGGCAAAACTAACTGAAAAAGACCTGGGTGTATTTGTGGACGACAAACTCACGTTTGGTGGCCAGTGTCAAGCAGCAGCAGCAAAGGCAAATAAAATAATGGGATGCATTAAAAGAGGCATAGATGCTTATGAGGAGAACATAATTTTACCTCTATACAAGTCATTAGTGCGACCACACTTAGAATACTGTGTACAGTTCTGGTCTCCGGTATATAAGAAAGACATAGCTGAACTAGAGAGGGTGCAGAGAAGAGCGACCAAGGTTATTAGAGGACTGGGGGGTCTGCAATACCAAGACAGGTTATTACACTTGGGGTTATTTACTGTGGAAAAAAGAAGGCTTAGGGGTGATCTTATTACAATGTACAAGTATATGAGGGGACAGTACAAAGACCTTTCTACTGATCTTTTTACTCTGAGGCCAGAGACGGGACAAGGGGGCATCTTCTATGTCTGTAGGAAAAAAGGTTTAATCATAATCACAGACGGGGATTCTTTACTGTAAGAGCAGTGAGACTATGGAACTCTCTGCCGCATGATGTTGTAATGAGTGATTCACTACTAAAATTTAAGAAGGGCATGGATGCCTTTCTTGAAAAGTATAATATTACAGGTTATAAATACTAGATTTCTTGATAGGGCGTTGATCCAAGGAACTAGTCTGATTGTCGTATGGAGTCAGGAAGGAATTTTTTTCCCCAATGTGGAGCTTAGTGTTTGCCACATGGGTTTTTTTTTGCCTTCCTCTGGATCAACATGTTAGGCTATGGGTTGAACTAGATGGACTTAGGTCCTCTTTAAGGTTGAAGGAAGACTATCACCTCCACACATTATTGTATATTACAGTAAGGAGACTGTAGATATAAATAAACATGAAATAAATTACCTTTGGAAGAATCACTTGCGTTATGAAATAAGAGAATCAGTTATGGGAGCGGCCATCTTGCGATTGGCAGCTCAGCGTGCTGTGTTCTGAGTCATGCCCCCAAAATTACAGGCTGGTTGCTAGGCAGCGCCTCTAGTCAGCAGCAGTGTAGTGACCCTAAGAGCTCATTTATCAAATGGTTGTAATATGAAGGGGGACAATCTATATAAAGGGGTCTCCTGTCTATATATACTGTGTGTAGAGCCAGAGAGAAGGCTACAGAGCAACTACAGAATGTATCACCCATTGCCGCTTATAAAAATCCACATTTACATCTCGTGACTAAAAATGGAGCAAGTTGAATAATAGAGTTGAAGCAGCGCTCCAGTGGAAATAAGTAAAAAAGGCCGAATTCATCAAGATCAGATGGGGGAATAAAGTCTGTATCACTTATTTTCATTGAAGTGCTGCTTCCATTCTATTTTTTCCTAATTTGAAGGTTTTTGGCTGGTTGCTGATATTTTTCCATATATCTCTCTATATCTATAGCATAAAAACGTCAGCCAGCACCCCGGTGTGGCGATGTTTCAGTTGCGAACAACCTTCATCACTGCACCGCAGCCGAAACGTCGCCACACCGGGCTAATAAAGTCCATATTTTATATATATATATATATATATATATATATATATATATATTTATATATATATATTTTTTTTTTTTTTAAAGAACTTTTGGAGGGATGCCTACCATTTTCTTGCTATACTGTCTATTTATGGATATCTTTTTGGGGGCCTTTCACCCGATATTTTGAAGATATGATGCTGTTCCAATTTTGACTCTCTTAGTGTTGAGCGAGTATGTTCTGTCCGACTATGCTTGGACCGAGCTCCGAGTATTTACAGCTGCTCGGTGATATGGTCGAATCGCTCCCGTGTGCATGATTTGCAACTGTTTGACAGCTTTATTACATGTGAGTAATGTCTATTTCTTACACATTCCTCACATGTATTAACGTTGTCAAACAGTTGCAAATCATGCACAACTTTATGTAACTGCACATTATGGTTGAGCCCCTCTGTCTATGCTTATATGTAGCACTCTCTTTTGCTATATATAGTAATATACCTGTGTAACAAATATACCTGAGATATATATTGTTGGTCTTCCAACAATCTTGAAGGAGTTCCCAGAGATGCTTAGCACTTGTTGGCCCTTTTGCCTTCACTCAGCAACGGTCAATGGAGCAGTTCTATATCTTTCCAGCTAGGGCTGTGGTCACTTAGGCTGTCATCCTGTAGTGTCTCTCTGAACAGACGCAGAGACCACCTTTTTATAGTTCACATTTGTCCTTTTAAGCCATCATTCACAGGTTAATGGTCAGGGATCGGGATATTAATTTACAATGCTCGAATATCCACAGCTCATCCCCCCAATGTTGGCTGACAAAAACCCTACAATGGTACTTCGCATATCTTAGCAAACATCCATTGTTCAGAGTCTCTGTACGGCAGACCATACGTTGTTGACATGACCGTGATGTCACCAAAGGTCCTGAAGCAGTCTGCACATGGAAAGCTACACTGATAAAGCCATTTAGTGTAGCTAGTGCTGTAGACGCTGGGGGCCCCTCCAAGGAAGTGGGGCCATTGGGAATTGCACAGTCTGCCCCCCCCTTATCCTAACGCCGGCCCTACTCCCCTTGAAACTCTGCCTGTGGCCGGGCTTCAAAGGAGACTGTGATTTTTGCTATATAGAGCCATGCTGGGACACTGGCATGGCTGCAAATAGCACAAGCATCCAGACAATCGGCTTCAAGTCCATTAAGAGGACTAATAAGAACAGTGAAAAAAAAAACAAAAAAAACCCACAACTTTAAAATCACCCCTCTTTTGACCCATTAAATACACATGTGTGCTATCACGGTGTTCAGAAAAGTCCAATCAAAATATAAGAATAATTAACTCAATCGGTAAACACCGTAAACAGGAAAAAAACAAAAACTTAAGAACGCCCAATTTTTTTTTTTTTCTGTCTTCTGCAATACCACAAAAATACTGGTACAAGTGATCAAAAACTTCATGCCTATCCCAAAATGGTCTCAATTTAAACGTAGTCTTGCCCAGCAAAAAATAAGCTTGAACACAGCTTCATTAAAGGAAAGGTGAAAGTGTTACGGGTCTCGTAAAATGGCAACAGAACCCTACATTTTTTTTTTTCCAAAAGGTCTGAATTTTTTATCACCACTAAAATAAAAAAACTGGACATGTTTGGTATTGTCGTAATTGTATTGATGAGGAGAATCATATTACCAGGTCAATTTTACCACAAAATGTACACCACAAAAACAATTCCCAAAAATCGTGTTTTTTTCCCCCCAATTTCTCCCCATTTTGAATTTTTTTTCCCCGTTTTCCAGTACTCTATGTGGTAAAATAAATGGTGTCATTCAAACATACAACTTGTCCCGCAAAAAAAACAAGCCCTCACATGTCTATTTGGACAGAAAAATAAAATGGTTATGGCTCTGGGAAGAAGAGGCGGAAAAAACGAAAATGCAAAAATGGAAATTGGCAAGGGGTTAAGGCTATGTTCCCACATGTGTTTTTTTCAGTCAGAAATCTGCAGCAAAACTGATCTCTGGCAGGAAATCACCTGCGTCAAATTTGCAGGTTTTGCTGTGTTTTTTTCACTGTCCTCCTGTCTCTATTTACGCATGTACATAAAATTCTGTGAAAAAGAGAACCCCATTCTATTTTGCCATCAAAAAAGTTGAAAAAAAAATGATAAAAAAAAAAACAAAAAAAACCAAAAAAAACGTACCAGCGTTTTTTGGTGCTTTTCAAAAGCTTTTGATACGGCTCCACACAAAAGGTTGATACATAAAATGAGAACAATGGGGATAGGTGAAAATATATGTATGTGGGTTAAGAATTGGCTCAGTGATAGGAAACAAAGAGTGGTTATTAATGGAAAACACTCAGACTGGGTCTCAGTTAACAGTGGGGTACCACAGGGGTCAGTATTGGGCCCCCTTCTTTTTAACATATTTATTAATGACCTTGTAGGGGGCATACAGAGTAATATTTCAATATTTGCAGATGATACTAAACTCTGCAGGGTAATCAATACAGAGGAGGACAATTTTATATTACAGGAAGATCTATGTAAACTAGAAGCTTGTGCTGATAAATGGTAAATGAGCTTTAATGGGGATAAGTGTAAGGTAATGCACTTGGGCAGAGGAAATAAAATGTATAATTATATGCTTAATTGTAAAACAATGGGCAAAACTGTAACTGAAAAAGACCTGGGTGTATTGGTGGACGACAAGCTCATGTTTAGTGGCCAGTGTCAGGCAGCTGCTGCAAAGGCAAATAAAATAATGGGATGCATTAAAAGAGGCATAGATGCTCATGAGGAGAACATAATTTTACCTCTATACAAGTCATTAGTGCGACCACACTTAGAATACTGTGCACAGTTTTGGTCTCCGGTGTGTAAGAAAGACATAGCTAAACTAGAGAGGGTTCAGAGAAGAGCGACCAATGTTATTAGAGGACTGGGGGAACTGCAATACCAAGACAGGTTATTACACTTGGGGTTATTTACTGTGGAAAAAAGAAGGCTTAGGGGTGATCTTATTACTATGTACAAGTATATGAGGGGACAGTACAAAGCCCTTTCTACTGATCTTTTTACTCTGAGGCCTGAGACGGGGACAAGGGGGCATCTTTTACGTCTGGAGGAAAGAAGGTTTAATCATAATCACAGACGGGGATTCTTTACTGTAAGAGCAGTGAGACTATGGAACTCTCTGCCGCATGATGTTGTAATGAGTGATTCACTACTAAAATTTAAGAAGGGGATGGATGCCTTTCTTGAAAAGTATAATATTACAGGTTATATATACTAGATTCCTTGATAGGGTGTTGATCCAGGGAACTAGTCTGATTGTCGTATGGCGTCGGGAAGGAATTTTTTTCCCCAATGTGGAGCTTAGTGTTTGCCACATGGTTTTTTTTGCCTTCCTCTGGATCAACATGTTAGGCTATGGGTTGAACTAGATGGACTTAGTAACATAGTTTTTAAGGTTGAAGGAAGACTATGTTACAAGGGATGGGTGAGGATACAGTAGGTGGGGGTAGAGCTGGTCATGCAGTAGTATGGTGGAGCAAGGGTTACTGCTGGTTGTAAATTGTCGGAAGAGGTGGGTCTTCATGTTCCTTTTGAAGGTTTCCACTGTAGGCAAGGGTCTGATATGTTGGGGTAGAGAATTCCAGAGTAGGGGGGGGATGCATGGGAGAAATCTTGTATGCGATTGTGGGAAGAGGGGAGTAGAGAAGGAGGAGATCTTGTGAGGATCGTAGGGTGCGTGCAGATAAGTACCGGGAGACTAGGTCAGATATATGGAGGAGACAGGTTGTGGATGGCTTTGTATGCCATGGTTAGGGTTTTGAACTGGAGTCTCTGAGCAATGGGGAGCCAGTGAAGGGATTGACAGAGAGGAGAAGCCGGGGAATAGTGGGGGAGTCAGGTGGATTAATCGGGCAGCAGAGTTTAGGATAGATTGCAGGGGTGCGAGAGTGTTAGAAGGGAGGCCACAGAGCAGAAGGTTGCAGTAGTTGAGGCGAGATATGATGAGGGCATGCACTAAGGTTTTTGCAGATTCATGGTTGAGGAATGTGGGGATCCGGGAAATATTTTTTGAGTTGGAGTCGGCAGGAAGTGGAAAGGCTTGGACATGAGGTTTGAAGGAGAGATCAGAGTCAAGGGTTACCCCGAGGCAGCGCGCTTGCGGGACTGGGGAGAGTGGACAGCCAATGACTGATAGACAGATCAGATGGGGGAGGGGTGGGAGTTGAGCGAGATGGTGGAAAGGTGATGAATTCAGTTTTATCCATATTACGTTTTCGGAATCTCGCAGAGAAGAAAGATGAAATAGCGGACAGACATTGTGGGATTCTGGTTAGTAAGGAGTTGATATCAGGTCCAGAGAGGTAGATCTGTGTGTGATACTGAAAGCCGTGAGACTATGAGCTGTCTCAGGCCGAAGGTGTAGATGGAGAAGAGCAGGGGTCCTAGAACTGAGTCTTGGGGGACACCGACAAATAGGGGGCGAGATGAGGAGGTGGTGTGTGAGTGAGAGACCCTGAATGTCCTGTTTGTTAGGTATGAGGAGATCCAAGATAGCCTCACAGACTTGGCCCTGAGAGATGAGGGAGTCTGTTGTAAGAGTGAATAGTCTACTGTGTCAAAGGCAGATGACAGATCCAGAAGGAGAAGGACAGAGTAGTGTCGCTTGGATTTAGCGGTTAGTAGGTTGTTGGTGACTTTAGTCAGGGCAGTTTCAGTGGAGTGGTGCGGTCGGAAGCCCGATTGGAGGCGGTCAAAGAGGGAGCAGGAGGAGAAGCGGGAGGACAGCTCGAGATGGACGTGTCGTTCCAGTAGTTTTGAGGCATAGGGGAGAAGTGATATGGGGCGATAGCTAGACAGAGAAGATGGGTCAAGGGATGGCTTTTTGAGGATGGGTGCGATTGAGGCATGTTTGAAGCATGAGGGGAAGACACCAGTTGTTAGTGACAGGTTGAAAAGGTGGGTTAGGGTTGGGATGGAGACTGGTAAGGTTTGGGATGAGCTGGGAAGGGATTGGGTCAAGTTCACAGGTGGTGAGATGTGACTTGGAGAGTAAAGAGGAAAGTTGATCTTGATGGCGGAGAAGCTGGTTTTGGAGGAGGAGAGTTGAGTAGTTGTAAGGAGGGACTGTGGGGACTTATGGCAAAAGCTTTGTCTAATGGTATCAATCTTCTGCTTGAAGAATGAGGCAAAGTCTTCAGCTGAGATGAGTGGAAAGGGAGAGGGAGTTGGGGGATAGAGGAGAGAATTGAAAGCACTGAATAGCTGTTTAGGGTTGTGAGACAGGGAGGATAAGAGATGAGAAGTATGTTTGTTTTGCTGCAGTGAGTGTGGACCTGAAAGTAGTGAGGGCTTGTTTGAATGCGATGAAGTGCTCGTTGGAGTGGGACCTTTTCCATATCCGTTCAGTAACCCTGGAAGCCAGTTTCAATTCTTTAGTCAGGCTGGTGTGCCAGGGTTGCCTGTTGATTGTGCGAGCTTTGGCATGTATGAGGGGGGCAACCAATTCAAGAGCTGCATCTGTTGTGGCGTTATGTAAGGCAGCAGCAGCATCTGCATCGTGTAAAGAATTTATGTTTGTAAGAGGGAGGAGGGATTCAGAGAGTGAGAGTGTTACTTGAGGTGTTCGAGATTTCTGCGAGGGTGTGCAAGTTTCTGGGTGGGGGATTGTGGACCTGGAGAGGAGAGGGGAGAGAATGTGAGTAAGTTGTGGTCAGAAAGAGGGAGAGGAGAGTTTGAGAGGTTTAGATAGGGAACAAAGGCAGGTGAAGATGAGGTCCAGAGTGTGGCCATCTCTGTGAGTGGGGGTGGAAGACCATTGAGCAAGGCCAAAAGGAGGAAGTGAGGGAAAGAAGCTTAGAGACAGATGAATGGGAAGTGTCAATGGATGTCAGAGGAAAGGAAGTGATGTAGCCAGGTGGTGAAATGGTCTAAGAAAGTGGTGGCTGGCCCTGGGGGTGGTAAATGACAGCCAGTTGGAGGGGGAGTATATGCGCACACAGTGCACTTCAAAAGAGGGGAGGGTAACGGAGAATGGCAATGGGATATGTGAGAAGGAGCAGTTGTCGGACAGGAGAAAGCCAACTCCTCCACCATGTTTACTGGGTGGAGTCCGCCATACGAAAGTGCAGCTGTAGAGGCTGTGTCAGAGGGGAGAGCCCAGGTTTCAGTGATGGCGAGGAAGAAAAGTTTATCAGCAATGAAAAGATCATCGATGTACGAAAGTTTGTTGCAGACAGAGCGAGCATTCCATAGAGCTCCTGTTAGCGGTACTGGGGAAGCAGGGGCTGGGCATAAGGTTAGAAAGGTTGCAGAAATGTGTGGTAAATCTAGGCTGAAAGGTAGAAGTGACTGTGGAGATGTGGTGGGGGGGCCGGGATTTGGAGAGATATCGCCGGCAGTAAGGAGGAGCAGAGAAAGTGTTAGCAGGTGGGAGCAGGAATGAGGTGGCTGTCTGTGCTTAGAGATGCAGGATTGTATGTTGGGGAATAGTTCTGAGGAGGAGGTGAGGTGGATGGGGAGGATGGAAGAAGAGATGACCAGTTCCTTGCTAGGTGTAGGGATTAGGGGGCTTAGTAGAAAGTGAAGGATTATAGACGAGAGAGTGAAAACAAACTGGAACATTGTTTACTGTGATTGAGTACCCAGTTCCCTTCAGGCCTAATTCAGAGCTGTTTTAGTACACTTCTATGCTACACTTGTATGCTACGCTGGCAGACGATGTCCTGCAGACGTCCAGCCCACAAATTTATTTAATACAAAGTGCAGGCAGCTGTACTGCACCTCGTCATCTATAACCATCGCATTCGAATCAACATCTCTGTTTATCCATTCCTCCTACAGGTATGCAACTCAACTTTCTCCATGCTGTGACAATTTATGTACTGAGGACTATATAGTATCAGCTATTTTTGTTGAAGTTGAGGTCTTTTAGCAGAAAGAAAAGCATTGTAGCTACTACTGAATACACGTCTGGTAAAGAATATTCCATATTACCTCTATTACAGGGTCTTGGCTATATTCTTTCAGCAGCTCCAGAACTTCTGGATCTCCAATAGCCCCCAGAGCTTCACCTAGGGAGAGGCAACAATGAAAATTACATTAAGGCCACGGCCCCACTATCAGTATTTGATAGGTATTTTATCTCAGGAGTGGGAGCCAAAACCAGGTGAGGAACAATCAGAGAAAAGGTATAATAGAAACAAGTCACCAATTCTGCATTTATCACCCACTCCTAGTTTTGACTCCAACTCCTGAGAAAAAATACTGACCGAATGCGGATAGTGGGGCCGTGGCCTAATGCTTACACTAGCTTGTCATGATAAGGGGGCGTTACCTGTAATAAATCGTATAAAAGTTACAGAAGTTAGAGAAACTAGATTTCTATTGTGGACAATTACACCTACCCTAAAATCTTGAGACCATTGCTGAACACAGCAGCGGGCAATAGACTCAGCTGACTGCCAATAAAAGGCACATCGCGGGAATGTCCAAGTGGTGGGTACATGGCACAGTACTGAGACACCAGAATGGAGCCTGCTCTGACTGCAGGGGTAAGCTGTAGGGGGGGGGGGGGGGGGTGTCCATCTGCTCTGACACCAAGGGGAAGTTGTAGGGGGTAACCACAATTGGCAGCCAATTATTACTAAGTGGCACTGCAAAAAAATACTGCTAAAAAGGTCATTATTGTTAGTATTGTCTGCCACTGGTTACCCCACCAATCAGCTATCATCTACACCAGAACAGCACATGGTTTACTGCGGCTTCTAATCTCATATTCAGGTGAAAGATGATGACAGGTCATTACTATGCTAGTCCTGGACAACCGCTTTAAAGATGTCCACTACTTTTTACTATGCCCCCAATGTATTTACCCTGTTCAGATAAGGGTTTTTGTAAATACCTCTCTTTGTCCTTCTTACCTGTGAGTGGCGCCATCGGTGGCCGCTCACAGTCATCACGTGACCCCCAGCTGCAGCCGGCTCTGACATCTGCTGATGTCACGTCAAGTTCCGGCTACAGCCGAGGGTCTCTCTTCTGCGCTCCACGGTGAGTGATGGGCTGTGGGCGGGGTTACTCCGCATGTCACACCTAGCATCCACCGCGCGCTCTCCCTTTCCTCATTCATTGGGCAACCGCACGGTGGATGCTGGGTGTGAGGGCCGGGGTAACCCCACCCACAGCCCAGCGTCCACCGCGGGGACCGTGTTACTAATGTCACACCTCACTTGTCGTGACATCAGCGGAAGAAAAAGCCGGCAGCAGACGGGGGTCACGTGATGCCTGTGAGCGGCCAGTGATAGCGCCACTCACAGGTAAGAAGGACAGAAAAGTATTTATAAAAACCCTTATCTGAACAGGGTAAAAACATTAGGGGACATTTGGGCCATGGTAAAAAGTACTGGACAACTCCTTTAAAGGATCTCTGTCGGCACAGAATGACTGTTCACGCCAAGTTCCAGCGCTTGCTTCCCCATGGTGTGGCCAAACAGTTCAATGCACCTTCCCATCTACTTGTTTCCCTCCATCTCCGCCCTTCTTTGGCTCTATGAAGCCAGAGCTGGCAACCAAAGAGGGGGTGGAAATAGAGGGAAGATGTACAGTACAGACCAAAAGTTTGGACACACCTTCTCATTTAAAGATTTTTCTGTATTTTCATGAATTAACACATGTGGAATTATATACTTACCAAAAAGTGTGAAACAACTGAAAATATGTCTTATATTATAGGTTCTTCAAAGTAGCCACCTTTTGCTTTGATGACTGCTTTGCACACTCTTGGCATTCTCTTGATGAGCTTCAAGAGGTAGTCACTGGAAATGGTTTTCACTTCACAGGTGTGCCCTGTCAGGTTTAATAAGTGGGATTTCTTGCCTTATAATTGGGGTTGGGACCATCAGTTGTGTTGTGCAGAAGTCTGGTGGATACACAGCAGTCCTACTGAATAGACTGTTAGAATTTGTATTATGGCAAGAAAAAAGCAGCTAAGTAAAGAAAAACGAGTGGCCATCATTACTTTAAGAAATGAAGGTCAGTCAGTCCGAAAAATTGGGCAAACTTTGAAAGTGTCCCCAAGTGCAATTGCAAAAACCATCAAGCGCTACAAACAAACTGGCTCACATGAGGACCGTCCCAGGAAAGGAAGACCAAGAGTCACCTCTGCTTCTGAGGATAAGTTTATCCGAGTCACCAGCCTCAGAAATCGCAGGTTAACAGCAGCTCAGATTAGAGACCAGGTCAATGCCACACAGAGTTCTAGCAGCAGACACATCTCTTCAACAACTGTTAAGAGGAGACTTTGTGCAGCAGGCCTTCATGGTAAAATAGCTGCTAGGAAACCACTGCTAAGGACAGGCAACAAGCAGAAGAGACTTGTTTGGGCTAAAGAACACAAGGAATGGACATTAGACCAGTGGAAATCTGTGCTTTGGTCTGATGAGTCCAAATTTGAGATCTTTGGTTCCAACCACCGTGTCTTTGTGCGACGCAGAAAAGGTGAACGGATGGACTCTACATGCCTGGTTCCCACCGTGAAGCATGGAGGAGGAGGTGTGATGGTGCTTTGCTGGTGACACTGTTGGGGATTTATTCAAAATTGAAGGCATACTGAACCAGCATGGCTACCACAGCATCTTGCAGCGGCATGCTATTCCATCCGATTTGCGTTTAGTGGGACCATCATTTATTTTTCAACAGGACAATGACCCCAAACACACTTCCAGGCTGTGTAAGGGCTATTTGACCAAGAAGGAGAGTGATGGGGTGCTACGCCAGATGACCTGGCCTCCACAGTCACCAGACCTGAACCCAATCGAGAGGGTTTGGGGTGAGCTGGACCGCAGAGTGAAGGCAAAAGGGCCAACAAGTGCTAAGCATCTCTGGGAACTCCTTCAACATTGTTGGAAGACCATTTCCGGTGACTACCTCTTGAAGCTCATCAAGAGAATGCCAAGAATGTGCAAAGCAGTCATCAAAGCAAAAGATGGCTACCTTGAAGAACCTAGAATATAAGACATATTTTCAGTTGTTTCACACATTTTTGTATATAATCAATTACGTTTAATACAAAAGTTTTTTTATTTATTATTTTTTACTTGGGTCACTGGGGGGATGCCATTTGCATTTGGGGGTGTGTAAGTGTCTGAGCCCTCTGGGCTGTCCAGGTCACAGCTGTAGGAGGAGATTGACCCCATCTTTGTGTAGCCTGCAGTGTATGCTGCGGGCTGCACTTTCCTCCATGTTCAGCGTGAGCTGAGCCATGACAGGAGCTGCCGTTGAGTGGAGGTTCAAGGTGAGGCGAGTATCTGCGGTGGCGGGGAGAGGTGACCGCACCCTGTCATAAGTATTAGAGTACAGGCTGCGATCACAGCCGACCTGTTTAGAGCACAGCAGGGAAATCATCACGCTGCTGTGCTCTGAACACACCAACACGGAATAGGACGCCGCACAGCGGGGGAGCGGAGGGAAGACGAGTACAAGCCTAATGTGTGTTGCGCCACTTCTGGGGCACCTGCGGGCTGGTATTTTCAGGCTGGGTAGGGCCCAATAACCTACTTCTATAGGAGCAGTGGTGTAATGCGTTTCCCCACTCCATCCAAAGTCATTTAACCCCTGAAAAACACCAGTTACTTATTCAAATCTGTGAAAATTGGCTATTTGCCCACTTTGATGCCAGTTCTGATGCCCAGAACCCATTTGGGCCAGGCTTGAATGACCTGAATTTGATGTGGGGCATCCTGATCTATGTGTCTGCAGTGTGACATCAGTTGTCTAAAGTCATTTAACCCTTTCAATATCACCCTTCCATGCCCATTTTTGTGCCAGTTTTATCAATTTCGTAGCTGCTTTCAAGTGTACTCACATAAGGGCACCTTGCTGCATTGTATTTGTTTATTTTTGTAATTAAATTTGTAAAAAAAACAGAAAAAAAAAAAAAAAAAAAAGAAAGAACCCGCTGAATAAGAAACAAACTTCGGCGTGGTGAGTAACTAAGCCTTTATCGTGCTATCTTCTCTATAGGTGCAGATTGTGGGGTCCGGGTCCCAGGACCCCACACCAGCTTGTATTCCAGTCGCCTGGTCTGCACACCTCTCATGAAGGGGGTTTGAATGATAGGTGGGCGTCTCAGGACCCGGACCCTCTTAAATCAACTTCCAGTTAAATGGGCACTGAAATATAAAGTCTCACACAATGTGTACCGGGCACTGCAGGCTGCCCACAATGCTATGGAGCTGCAGATACACAATAAATACTTGTCGCCCTCTAGTGGTTACATGCCTCATTACCTAACACCCAGGTGCTGGCTACAAAGCTGTAATACACGTCATATGGTTACAGTGGGCGCTAAAGTATTACCTGCTTCATGGCGCACCATGGGCTCCTGCCCCCGGTCCTTCAGCACCGAGCACAGTATGGGCACCGCGCTCCGGTCTCTCATCTGCCCTAAGCAGTAAGCCAGTTCATGCTTCAGAAGCGCCGAGTCATCATCAAAGCCGCGGCCGATCCACTCCACAGCTTCCCGCCCGCCCAGGTTACGAAGAGTGAACAGGGCACGGAATCGGGCCGGTAACGCTACATCCGCGTCCAGCAGCAGCCGGCCAACACTCGCCACCTGGATGTTGCTGGGCGCCGCCATTTTACTCTCAGGGAAGGCTATGGCGGAAGTGACAGCGAGTTGCTGGGCGGATACGGCGCAGGGAAGTAGCGCCTCTTCCGGCCTGTTCAGTCACTGCAGGAGGACGCCTCGCCCTCTAGTGGTCAGGTCCCGAACTGTCAAAGTGCTCCACCAGCCCACAGTCATTTTGCTGCGACCATCTATCCAATAGTATGATAACAGAATGGGTCCTGCGCTGACTACAGGGGGGAGCTGGAAGGGAGCGGGATAGTTTGGGATGAGGAATGTGCCCCCACTGACTACAGCAAGAACTCACCCCATTAGCCAGCATTTTGTAAAATAATAAAAACCTGTTACTCAACCTCTCGCGACCAGCGCAACCTCTCCATCACTGCTGCTATGATTGTCTGCAGGCTGCAGCGGTGACGCCATGACTGAGCTGCTCTACTGAGCTCAGTGACTGACTGCTGATCTCCGGTGTAGACGGTACAAGCCGCGGAGCTCAGTGACTGACTGCTGATCTCCGGTGTAGACGATACAAGCCGCGGAGCTCAGTGACTGACTGCTGATCTCCGGTGTAGACGGTACAAGCCGCACAGCTCAGTGATCGACTGCTGATCTCCGGTGTAGACGGTACAAGCCGCGGAGCTCAGTGACTGACTGCTGATCTCCGGTGTAGACGGTACAAGCCGCACAGCTCAGTGACTGACTGCTGATCTCCGGTGTAGACGGCACAAGCCGCGGAGCTCAGTGACTGACTGCTGATCTCCGGTGTAGACTGTACAAGCCGCGGAGCTCAGTGACTGACTGCTGATCTCCAGTGTAGACGGTACAAGCGGCGGAGCTCAGTGACTGACTGCTGATCTCCGGTGTAGACGGTGCAAGCCGCGGAGCTCAGTGACTGACTGCTGATCTCCGGTGTAGACGGTACAAGCCGCGGAGCTCAGTGACTGACTGCTGATCTCCAGTGTAGACGGTACAAGCCACACAACTCAGTGACTGACTGCTGATCTCCGGTGTAGACTGTACAAGCCGCACAGCTCAGTGACTGACTGCTGATCTCCGGTGTAGACTGTACAAGCCGCGGAGCTCAGTGACTGACTGCTGATCTCCGGTGTAGACGGTACAAGCGGCAGAGCTCAGTGACTGACTGCTGATCTCCGGTGTAGACGGTGCAAGCCGCGGAGCTCAGTGACTGACTGCTGATCTCCGGTGTAGACGGTACAAGCCGCGGAGCTCAGTGACTGACTGCTGATCTCCGGTGTAGATGGTACAAGCCGCGGAGCTCAGTGACTGACTGCTGATCTCCGGTGTAGACGGTACAAGCCGCACAGCTCAGTGATCGACTGCTGATCTCCGGTGTAGACGGTACAAGCCGCGGAGCTCAGTGACTGACTGCTGATCTTCGGTGTAGACGGTACAAGCCGCACAGCTCAGTGACTGACTGCTGATCTCCGGTGTAGACGGTACAAGCCGCGGAGCTCAGTGACTGACTGCTGATCTCCGGTGTAGACGGTACAAGCCGCGGACCTCAGTGACTGACTGCTGATCTCCGGTGTAGACGGTACAAGCCGCACAACTCAGTGACTGACTGCTGATCTCCGGTGTAGACTGTACAAGCCGCACAGCTCAGTGACTGACTGCTGATCTCCGGTGTAGACTGCACAAGCCGCGGAGCTCACTGACTGACTGCTGATCTCCGGTGTAGACGGTACAAGCGGCGGAGCTCAGTGACTAACTGCTGATCTCCGGTGTAGACGGTGCAAGCCGCGGAGCTCAGTGACTGACTGCTGATCTCCGGTGTAGACGGTACAAGCCGCGGAGCTCAGTGACTGACTGCTGATCTCCGGTGTAGACGGTACAAGCCGCGAAGCTCAGTGACTGCTGATCTCCGGTGTAGACGGTACAAGCCGCACAGCTCAGTGATCGACTGCTGATCTCCGGTGTAGACGGTACAAGCCGCGGAGCTCAGTGACTGACTGCTGATCTCCAGTGTAGACGGTACAAGCCGCACAGCTCAGTGACTGACTGCTGATCTCCGGTGTAGACGGTGCAAGCCGCGGAGCTCAGTGACTGACTGCTGATCTCCGGTGTAGACGGTACAAGCCGCACAGCTCAGTGACTGACTGCTGATCTCCGGTGTAGACGGTAAAAGCGGCGGAGCTCAGTGACTGACTGCTGATCTCCGGTGTAGACGGTGCAAGCCGCGGAGCTCAGTGACTGACTGCTTATCTCCGGTGTAGACGGTACAAGCCGCGGAGCTCAGTGACTGACTGCTCATCTCCGGTGTAGACGATACAAGCCGCTGAGCTCAGTGACTGACTGCTGATCTCCGGTGTAGACTGTACAAGCCGCGGAGCTCAGTGACTGACTGCTGATCTCCGGTGTAGACGGTACAAGCCGCACAGCTCAGTGACTGACTGCTGATCTCCGGTGTAGACGGTACAAGCCGCTACAGCTCAGTGACAGACTGCTGATCTCCGGTGTAGACGGTACAAGTCGCGGAGCTCAGTGACTGCTGATCTCCGGAGTAGACGGTGCAAGCCGCGGAGCTCAGTGACTGACTGCTGATCTCCGATGTAGACGATACAAGCCGCACAGCTCAGTGACTGACTGCTGATCTCCGGTGTAGACGGTACAAGCGGCGGAGCTCAGTGACTGACTGCTGATCTCCGGTGTAGACGATACAAGCCGCGGAGCTCAATGATTGACTGCTGATCTCCGGTGTATACGGTACAAGTCGCGGAGCTCAGTGACTGCTGATCTCCGGTGTATACGGCACAAGCCGCGGAGCTCAGTGACTGACTGCTGATCTCCGGTGTAGACGGTACAAGCCGCACAGCTCAGTGATCAACTGCTGATCTCCGGTGTAGACGGTACAAGCCGCGGAGCTCAGTGACTGACTGCTGATCTCCGGTGTAGACGGTACAAGCCGCACAGCTCAGTGACTGACTGCTGATCTCCGGTGTAGACGGCACAAGCCGCGGAGATCAGTGACTGACTGCTGATCTCCGGTGTAGACTGTACAAGCCGCGGAGCTCAGTGACTTACTGCTGATCTCCGGTGTAGACGGTACAAGCGGCGGAGCTCAGTGACTGACTGCTGATCTCCGGTGTAGACGGTGGAAGCCGCGGAGCTCAGTGACTGACTGCTGATCTCCGGTGTAGACGGTACAAGCCGCGGAGCTCAGTGACTGACTGCTGATCTCCGGTGTAGACGGTACAAGCCACACAACTCAGTGACTGACTGCTGATCTCCGGTGTAGACTGTACAAGCCGCACAGCTCAGTGACTGACTGCTGATCTCCGGTGTAGACTGTACAAGCCGCGGAGCTTAGTGACTGACTGCTGATCTCCGGTGTAGACGGTACAAGCGGCGGAGCTCAGTGACTGACTGCTGATCTCCGGTGTAGACGGTGCAAGCCGCGGAGCTCAGTGACTGACTGCTGATCTCCGGTGTAGACGGTACAAGCCGCGGAGCTCAGTGACTGACTGCTGATCTCCGGTGTAGACGGTACAAGCCGCGGAGCTCAGTGACTGACTGCTGATCTCCGGTGTAGACGGTACAAGCCGCACAGCTCAGTGATCGACTGCTGATCTCCGGTGTAGACGGTACAAGCCGCGGAGCTCAGTGACTGACTGCTGATCTTCGGTGTAGACGGTACAAGCCGCACAGCTCAGTGACTGACTGCTGATCTCCGGTGTAGACGGTACAAGCCGCGGAGCTCAGTGACTGACTGCTGATCTCCGGTGTAGACGGTACAAGCCGCACAGCTCAGTGACTGACTGCTGATCTCCGGTGTAGACGGTACAAGCCGCGGAGCTCAGTGACTGACTGCTGATCTCCGGTGTAGACGGTGCAAGCCGCGGAGCTCAGTGACTGACTGCTGATCTCCGGTGTAGACGGTACAAGCTGCGGACCTCAGTGACTGACTGCTGATCTCCGGTGTAGACGGTACAAGCCGCACAACTCAGTGACTGACTGCTGATCTTCGGTGTAGACTGTACAAGCCGCACAACTCAGTGACTGACTGCTGATCTCCGGTGTAGACTGTACAAGCCGCACAGCTCAGTGACTGACTGCTGATCTCCGGTGTAGACTGTACAAGCCGCGGAGCTCAGTGACTGACTGCTGATCTCCGGTGTAGACGGTACAAGCGGCGGAGCTCAGTGACTGACTGCTGATCTCCGGTGTAGACGGTGCAAGCCGCGGAGCTCAGTGACTGACTGCTGATCTCTGGTGTAGACGGTACAAGCCGCGGAGCTCAGTGACTGACTGCTGATCTCCGGTGTAGACGGTACAAGCCGCGAAGCTCAGTGACTGACTGCTGATCTCCGGTGTAGACGGTACAAGCCGCACAGCTCAGTGATCGACTGCTGATCTCCGGTGTAGACGGTACAAGCCGCGGAGCTCAGTGACTGACTGCTGATCTCCGGTGTAGACGGTACAAGCCGCAAAGCTCAGTGACTGACTGCTGATCTCCGGTGTAGACGGTACAAGCCGCGGAGCTCAGTGACTGACTGCTGATCTCCGGTGTAGACGGTACAAGCCGCACAGCTCAGTGACTGCTGATCTCCGGTGTAGACGGTAAAAGCGGCGGAGCTCAGTGACTGACTGCTGATCTCCGGTGTAGACGGTGCAAGCCGCGGAGCTCAGTGACTGACTGCTTATCTCCGGTGTAGACGGTACAAGCCGCGGAGCTCAGTGACTGACTGCTCATCTCCGGTGTAGACGGTACAAGCCGCTGAGCTCAGTGACTGACTGCTGATCTCCGGTGTAGACTGTACAAGCCGCGGAGCTCAGTGACTGACTGCTGATCTCCGGTGTAGACGGTACAAGCCGCACAGCTCAGTGACTGACTGCTGATCTCCGGTGTAGACGGTACAAGTCGCGGAGCTCAGTGACTGCTGATCTCCGGAGTAGACGGTGCAAGCCGCGGAGCTCAGTGACTGACTGCTCATCTCCGATGTAGACGATACAAGCCGCACAGCTCAGTGACTGACTGCTGATCTCCGGTGTAGACGGTACAAGTCGCGGAGCTCAGTGACTGCTGATCTCCGGTGTAGACGGTGCAAGCCGCACAGCTCAGTGACTGACTGCTGATCTCCGGTGTATACGGTACAAGTCGCGGAGCTCAGTGACTGCTGATCTCCGGTGTAGACGGTGCAAGCACCGGAGCTCAGTGACTGACTGCTGATCTCCGGTGTAGACGGTACAAGCCGCGGAGCTCAGTGACTGACTGCTGATTTCCGGTGTAGACGGTACAAGCCGCACAGCTCATTGATCGACTGCTGATCTCCGGTGTAGACGGTACAAGCCGCGGAGCTCAGTGACTGACTGCTGATCTCCGGTGTAGACGGTACAAGCCGCACAGCTCAGTGACTGACTGCTGATCTCCGGTGTAGACGGTACAAGCGGCGGAGCTCAGTGACTGACTGCTGATCTCCGGTGTAGACGGTGCAAGCCGCGGAACTCAGTGACTGACTGCTCATCTCCGGTGTAGACGGTACAAGCCGCACAGCTCAGTGACTGACTGCTGATCTCCGGTGTAGACGGTACAAGCGGCGGAGCTCAGTGACTGACTGCTGATCTCCGGTGTAGACGGTACAAGCCGCGGAGCTCAGTGACTGACTGCTGATCTCCGGTGTAGACGGTACAAGCCGCGGAGCTCAGTGACTGACTGCTGATCTCCGGTGTAGACGGTGCAAGCCGCGGAGCTCAGTGACTGACTGCTGATCTCCGGTGTAGACGGTACAAGCGGCGGATCTCAGTGACTGACTGCTGATCTCCGGTGTAGACGGTGCAAGCCGCGGAGCTCAGTGACTGACTGCTGATCTCCGGTGAAAACGGTGCAAGCCGCGGAGCTCAGTGACTGACTGCTGATCTCCGGTGTAGACGGTACAAGCCGCACAGCTCAGTGACTGACTGCTGATCTCCGGTGTAGACGGTACAAGCCGCACAGCTCAGTGACTGACTGCTGATCTCCGGTGTAGACGGTACAAGCCGCGGAGCTCAGTGACTGACTGCTGATCTCCGGTGTAGACGGTACAAGCCGCGGAGCTCAGTGACTGACTGCTCATCTCCGGTGTAGACGGTACAAGCCGCTGAGCTCAGTGACTGACTGCTGATCTCCGGTGTAGACGGTACAAGCCGCGGAGCTCAGTGACTGACTGCTGATCTCCGGTGTAGACGGTACAAGCCGCACAGCTCAGTGACTGACTGCTGATCTCCGGTGTAGACGGTACAAGCCGCACAGCTCAGTGACTGACTGCTGATCTCCGGTGTAGACGGTACAAGTTGCGGAGCTCAGTGACTGTTGATCTCCGGAGTAGACGGTGCAAGCCGCGGAGCTCAGTGACTGACTGCTCATCTCCGATGTAGACGATACAAGCCGCACAGCTCAGTGACTGACTGCTGATCTCCGGTGTAGACGGTACAAGTCGCGGAGCTCAGTGACTGCTGATCTCCGGTGTAGACGGTACAAGCCGCTGAGCTCAGTGACTGACTGCTGATCTCCGGTGTAGACTGTACAAGCCGCGGAGCTCAGTGACTGACTGCTGATTTCCGGTGTAGACGGTACAAGCCGCACAGCTCAGTGATCGACTGCTGATCTCCGGTGTAGACGGTACAAGCCGCGGAGCTCAGTGACTGACTGCTGATCTCCGGTGTAGACGGTACAAGCCGCACAGCTCAGTGACTGACTGCTGATCTCCGGTGTAGACGGTACAAGCGGCGGAGCTCAGTGACTGACTGCTGATCTCCGGTGTAGACGGTGCAAGCGGCGGAGCTCAGTGACTGACTGCTGATCTCCGGTGTAGACGGTGCAAGCCGCGGAGCTCAGTGACTGACTGCTCATCTCCGGTGTAGACGGTGCAAGCCGCGGAGCTCAGTGACTGACTGCTCATCTCCGGTGTAGACGGTACAAGCCGCACAGCTCAGTGACTGACTGCTGATCTCCGGTGTAGACGGTACAAGCCGCGGAGCTCAGTGACTGACTGCTGATCTCCGGTGTAGACGGTACAAGCCGCACAGCTCAGTGACTGACTGCTGATCTCCGGTGTAGACGGTACAAGCGGCGGAGCTCAGTGACTGACTGCTGATCTCCGGTGTAGACGGTGCAAGCCGCGGAGCTCAGTGACTGACTGCTCATCTCCGGTGTAGACGGTACAAGCCGCACAGCTCAGTGACTGACTGCTGATCTCCGGTGGAGACGGTACAAGCGGCGGAGCTCAGTGACTGACTGCTGATCTCCGGTGTAGACGGTACAAGCCGCGGAGCTCAGTGACTGACTGCTGATCTCCGGTGTAGACGGTACAAGCCGCGGAGCTCAGTGACTGACTGCTGATCTCCGGTGTAGACGGTGCAAGCCGCGGAGCTCAGTGACTGACTGCTGATCTCCGGTGTAGACGGTACAAGCGGCGGATCTCAGTGACTGACTGCTGATCTCCGGTGTAGACGGTGCAAGCCGCGGAGCTCAGTGACTGACTGCTGATCTCCGGTGAAAAAGGTGCAAGCCGCGGAGCTCAGTGACTGACTGCTGATCTCCGGTGTAGACGGTACAAGCCGCACAGCTCAGTGACTGATTGCTGATCTCCGGTGTAGACGGTACAAGCCGCACAGCTCAGTGACTGACTGCTGATCTCCGGTGTAGACGGTACAAGCGGCGGAGCTCAGTGACTGACTGCTGATCTCCGGTGTAGACGGTACAAGCCGCGGAGCTCAGTGACTGACTGCTCATCTCCGGTGTAGACGGTACAAGCCGCTGAGCTCAGTGACTGACTGCTGATCTCCGGTGTAGACGGTACAAGCCGCGGAGCTCAGTGACTGACTGCTGATCTCCGGTGTAGACGGTACAAGCCGCACAGCTCAGTGACTGACTGCTGATCTCCGGTGTAGACGGTACAAGCCGCACAGCTCAGTGACTGACTGCTGATCTCCGGTGTAGACGGTACAAGTCGCGGAGCTCAGTGACTGTTGATCTCCGGAGTAGACGGTGCAAGCCGCGGAGCTCAGTGACTGACTGCTGATCTCCGGTGTAGACTGTACAAGCCGCGGAGCTCAGTGACTGACTGCTGATTTCCGGTGTAGACGGACAAGCCGCACAGCTCAGTGATCGACTGCTGATCTCCGGTGTAGACGGTACAAGCCGCGGAGCTCAGTGACTGACTGCTGATCTTCGGTGTAGAAGGTACAAGCCGCACAGCTCAGTGACTGACTGCTGATCTCCGGTGTAGACGGTACAAGCGGCGGAGCTCAGTGACTGACTGCTGATCTCCGGTGTAGACGGTGCAAGCCGCGGAGCTCAGTGACTGACTGCTCATCTCCGGTGTAGACGGTACAAGCCGCACAGCTCAGTGACTGACTGCTGATCTCCGGTGGAGACGGTACAAGCGGCGGAGCTCAGTGACTGACTGCTGATCTCCGGTGTAGACGGTACAAGCCGCGGAGCTCAGTGACTGACTGCTGATCTCCGGTGTAGACGGTACAAGCCGCACAGCTCAGTGATCGACTGCTGATCTCCGGTGTAGACGGTACAAGCCGCAGAGCTCAGTGACTGACTGCTGATCTCCGGTGTAGACGGTACAAGCCGCACAGCTCAGTGACTGACTGCTGATCTACGGTGCGGACGGTACAAGCGGCGGAGCTCAGTGACTGACTGCTCATCTCCGGTGTAGACGGTACAAG
This sequence comes from Phyllobates terribilis, assembly GCF_046119375.1. Taxonomy (NCBI): domain Eukaryota; kingdom Metazoa; phylum Chordata; class Amphibia; order Anura; family Dendrobatidae; genus Phyllobates; species Phyllobates terribilis. Next base: position 718,630,785 of record NW_027362761.1, on the reverse strand, counting down.
CCGCGGAGCTCAGTGACTGACTGCTCATCTCCGGTGTAGACTGTACAAGCCGCGGAGCTCAGTGACTGACTGCTGATCTCCGGTGTAGACGGTACAAGCCGCACAGCTCAGTGACTGACTGCTGATCTCCGGTGTAGACGGTACAAGCCGCACAGCTCAGTGACTGACTGCTGATCTCCGGTGTAGACGGTACAAGCCGCGGAGCTCAGTGACTGACTGCTGATCTCCGGTGTAGACGGTGCAAGCCGCGGAGCTCAGTGACTGACTGCACATCTCCGATGTAGACGATACAAGCCGCACAGCTCAGTGACTGACTGCTGATCTCCGGTGTAGACGGTACAAGTCACGGAGCTCAGTGACTGCTGATCTCCGGAGTAGACGGTGCAAGCCGCGGAGCTCAGTGACTGACTGCTCATCTCCGATGTAGACGATACAAGCCGCACAGCTCAGTGACTGACTGCTGATCTCCGGTGTAGACGGTACAAGTCGCGGAGCTCAGTGACTGCTGATCTCCGGTGTAGACGGTGCAAGCCGCACAGCTCAGTGACTGACTGCTGATCTCCGGTGTATACGGTACAAGTCGCGGAGCTCAGTGACTGCTGATCTCCGGTGTAGACGGTGCAAGACGCGGAGCTCAGTGACTGACTGCTGATCTCCGGTGTAGACGGCACAAGCCGAGGAGCTCAGTGATCGACTGCTGATCTCCGGTGTAGACGGTACAAGCCGCGGAGCTCAGTGACTGACTGCTGATCTCCGGTGTAGACGGTACAAGCCGCGGAGCTCAGTGACTGACTGCTGATCTCCGGTGTAGACGGTGCAAGCCGCGGAACTCAGTGACTGACTGCTGATCTCCGGTGTAGACGGTACAAGCCGCGGAGCTCAGTGACTGACTGCTGATCTCCGGTGTAGACGGTGCAAGCCGCGGAGCTCAGTGACTGACTGCTGATCTCCGATGTAGACGGTACAAGCGGCGGAGCTCCGTGACTGACTGCTGATCTCCGGTGTAGACGGTGCAAGCCGCGGAGCTCAGTGACTGACTGCTGATCTCCGGTGTAGACGGTACAAGCCGCCCAGCTCAGTGACTGACTGCTGATCTCTGGTGTAGACGGTACAAGCCGCACAGCTCAGTGACTGACTGCTGATCTCCGGTGTAGACGGTGCAAGCCGCGGAGCTCAGTGACTGACTGCTGATCTCCGGTGTAGACGGTACAAGCCGCGGAGCTCAGTGACTGACTGCTGATCTCCGGTGTAGACGGTACAAGCCGCGGAGCTCAGTGACTGACTGCTGATCTCCGGTGTAGACAGTACAAGCCGCACAGCTCAGTGATCGACTGCTGATCTCCGGTGTAGACGGTACAAGCCGCAGAGCTCAGTGACTGACTGCTGGTCTCCGGTGTAGACGGTACAAGCCGCACAGCTCAGTGACTGACTGCTGATCTCCGGTGTAGACGGTACAAGCTACGGAGCTCAGTGACTGACTGCTCATCTCCGGTGTAGACGGTACAAGCCGCGGAGCTCAGTGACTGACTGCTCATCTCCGGTGTAGACTGTACAAGCCGCGGAGCTCAGTGACTGACTGCTGATCTCCGGTGTAGACAGTACAAGCCGCACAGCTCAGTGACTGACTGCTGATCTCCGGTGTAGACGGTACAAGCCGCACAGCTCAGTGACTGACTGCTGATCTCCGGTGTAGACGGTACAAGCCGTGGAGCTCAGTGACTGACTGCTGATCTCCGGTGTAGACGGTACAAGCCTCGGAGCTCAGTGACTGACTGCTGATCTCCGGTGTAGACGGTGCAAGCCGCGGAGCTCAGTGACTGACTGCTAATCTCCGGTGTAGACGGTACAAGCCGCGGAGCTCAGTGACTGACTGCTGATCTCCGGTGTAGACGGTGCAAGCCGCGGAGCTCAGTGACTGACTGCTGATCTCCGGTGTAGACGGTGCAAGCCGCGGAGCTCAGTGACTGACTGCTGATCTCCGGTGAAAACGGTGCAAGCCGTGGAGCTCAGTGACTGACTGCTGATCTCCGGTGTAGACGGTACAAGCCGCCCAGCTCAGTGACTGACTGCTGATCTCCGGTGTAGACGGTACAAGCCGCACAGCTCAGTGACTGACTGCTGATATCCGGTGTAGACGGTGCAAGCGTCGGAGCTCAGTGACTGACTGCTGATCTCCGGTGTAGACGGTGCAAGCCGCGGAGCTCAGTGACTGACTGCTGATCTCCGGTGTAGACGGTACAAGCCGCGGAGCTCAGTGACTGACTGCTGATCTCCAGTGTAGACGGTACAAGCCGCGGAGCTCAGTGACTGACTGCTGATCTCCGGTGTAGACGGTACAAGCCGCACAGCTCAGTGACTGACTGCTGATCTCCGGTGTAGACGGTACAAGCCGCGGAGCTCAGTGACTGACTGCTGATCTCCAGTGTAGACGGTGCAAGCCGCGGAGCTCAGTGACTGACTGCTGATCTCCGGTGTAGACGGTACAAGCCGCGGAGCTCAGTGACTGACTGCTGATCTCCGGTGTAGACGGTGCAAGCCGCGGAGCTCAGTGACTGACTGCTGATCTCCGGTGTAGACGGTACAAGCGGCGGAGCTCAGTGACTGACTGCTGATCTCCGGTGTAGACGGTGCAAGCCGCGGAGCTCAGTGACTGACTGCTGATCTCCGGTGAAAATGGTGCAAGCCGCGGAGCTCAGTGACTGACTGCTGATCTCCGGTGTAGACGGTACAAGCCGCCCAGCTTAGTGACTGACTGCTGATCTCCGGTGTAGACGGTACAAGCCGCACAGCTCAGTGACTGACTGCTGATCTCCGGTGTAGACGGTGCAAGCCGCGGAGCTCAGTGACTGACTGCTGATCTCCGGTGTAGACGGTACAAGCCGCGGAGCTCAGTGACTGACTGCTGATCTCCGGTGTAGACGGTACAAGCCGCGGAGCTCAGTGACTGACTGCTGATCTCCGGTGTAGACGGTACAAGCCGCACAGTTCAGTGATAGACTGCTGATCTCCGGTGTAGACGGTACAAGCCGCAGAGCTCAGTGACTGACTGCTGATCTCCGGTGTAGACGGTACAAGCCGCACAGCTCAGTGACTGACTGCTGATCTCCGGTGTAGACGGTACAAGCGGCGGAGCTCAGTGACTGACTGCTCATCTCCGGTGTAGACGGTACAAGCCGCGGAGCTCAGTGACTGACTGCTCATCTCCGGTGTAGACTGTACAAGCCGCGGAGCTCAGTGACTGACTGCTGATCTCCGGTGTAGACGGTACAAGCCGCACAGCTCAGTGACTGACTGCTGATCTCCGGTGTAGATGGTACAAGCCGCACAGCTCAGTGACTGACTGCTGATCTCCGGTGTAGACGGTACAAGCCGCGGAGCTCAGTGACTGACTGCTGATCTCCGGCGTAGACAGTACAAGCCGCGGAGCTCAGTGACTGACTGCACATCTCCGATGTAGACGATACAAGCCGCCCAGCTCAGTGACTGACTGCTGATCTCCGGTGTAGACGGTACAAGTCGCGGAGCTCAGTGACTGCTGATCTCCGGTGTAGACGGTGCAAGCCGCGGAGCTCAGTGACTGACTGCTGATCTCCGGTGTAGATGGCACAAGCCGAGGAGCTCAGTGATCGACTGCTGATCTCCGGTGTAGACGATACAAGCCGCGTAGCTCAGTGACTGACTGCTGATCTCCGGTGTAGACGGCACAAGCCGAGGAGCTCAGTGACTGACTGCTGATCTCCGGTGTAGACAGTACAAGCCGCGGAGCTCAGTGACTGACTGCTGATCTCCGGTGTAGACGATACAAGCCGCCGAGCTCAGTGACTGACTGCTGATCTCCGGTGTAGACGGTGCAAGCCGCGGAGCTCAGTGACTGACTGCTGATCTCCGGTGTAGACGGTACAAGCCGCGGAGCTCAGTGACTGACTGCTGATCTCCGGTGTAGACGGTACAAGCCGCCGAGCTCAGTGACTGACTGCTGATCTCCGGTGTAGACGGTACAAGTCGTGGAGCTCAGTGACTGATTGCTGATCTCCGGTGTAGACGGTGGAAGCTGCACAGCTCAGTGACTGACTGCTGATCTCCGGTGTAGACGGTACAAGCCGTGGAGCTCAGCGACTGACTGCTGATCTCCGGTGTAGACGGTACAAGCCGCGGAGCTCAGTGACTGACTGCTGATCTCCGGTGTAGACGATACAAGCCGCGGAGCTCAGTGACTGACTGCTGATCTCCGGTGTAGACGGTACAAGCCGCGGAGCTCAGTGACTGACTGCTGATCTCCGGTGTAGACAGTACAAGCCGCGGAGCTCAGTGACTGACTGCTGATCTCCGGTGTAGACGGTGCAAGCCGTAGAGATCAGTGACTGACTGCTGATCTCCGATGTAGACGATACAAGCCGCCGAGCTCAGTGACTGACTGCTGATCTCCGGTGTAGACGGCACAAGCCGCGGAGCTCAGTTACTGACTGCTCATCTCCGATGTAGACGATACAAGCCGCCGAGCTCAGTGACTGACTGCTGATCTCCGGTGTAGACGGCACAAGCCGCGGAGCTCAGTGACTGCTGATCTCCGATATAGACGATACAAGCCGCCGAGCTCAGTGACTGACTGCTCATCTCCGGTGTAGACGATACAAGCCGCACAGCTTAGTGACTGACTGCTGATCTCCGGTGTATACGGTACAAGCCGCGGAGCTCTGTGACTGACTGCTGATCTCCGGTGTAGACGGTGCAAGTCGCGGAGCTCAGTGACTGACTGCTGATCTCCGGTGTAGACGGTACAAGCCGCCAAGCTCAGTGACTGACTGCTGATCTCCGGTGTAGACGGCACAAGCCGCGGAGCTCAGTGATCGACTGCTGACCTCCAGTGTAGACGATACAAGCCGCGGAGCTCAGTGATCGACTGCTGATCTCCGGTGTAGACGGTACAAGCCGCCGAGCTCAGTGACTGACTGCTGATCTCCGGTGTAGACGATACAAGCCGCGGAGCTCAGTGATCGACTGCTGATCTCCGGTGTAGACGATACAAGTCGCCGAGCTCAGTGACTGACTGCTGATCTCCGGTGTAGACGGTACAAGCCGCCGAGCTCAGTGACTGACTGCTGACCTCCGGTGTAGACGATACAAGCCGCGGAGCTCAGTGATCGACTGCTGATCTCCGGTGTAGACGATACAAGCCGCCGAGCTCAGTGACTGACTGCTGATCTCCGGTGTAGACGGCACAAGCCGCGGAGCTCAGTTACTGACTGCTCATCTCCGATGTAGACGATACAAGCTGCCGAGCTCAGTGACTGACTGCTGATCTCCGGTGTAGACGGCACAAGCCGCGGAGCTCAGTGACTGCTGATCTCCGATATAGACGATACAAGCCGCCGATCTCAGTGACTGACTGCTCATCTCCGGTGTAGACGATACAAGCCGCACAGCTCAGTGACTGACTGCTGATCTCCGGTGTATACGGTACAAGCCGCGGAGCTCTGTGACTGACTGCTGATCTCCGGTGTAGACGGTGCAAGCCGCGGAGCTCAGTGACTGACTGCTGATCTCCGGTGTAGACGGTACAAGCCGCCAAGTTCAGTGACTGACTGCTGATCTCCGGTGTAGACGGCACAAGCCGCGGAGCTCAGTGATCGACTGCTGACCTCCAGTGTAGACGATACAAGCCGCGGAGCTCAGTGATCGACTGCTGATCTCCGGTGTAGACGGTACAAGTCGCCGAGCTCAGTGACTGACTGCTGATCTCCGGTGTAGACGATACAAGCCGCGGAGCTCAGTGATCGACTGCTGATCTCCGGTGTAGACGATACAAGCCGCGGAGCTCAGTGATCGACTGCTGATCTCCGGTGTAGACGATACAAGCCGCCGAGCTCAGTGACTGACTGCTGATCTCCGGTGTAGACGGTACAAGCCGTGGAGCTCAGTGACTGACTGCTGATCTCCAGTGTAGACGGTACAAGCCACGGAGCTCAGTGACTGACTGCTGATCTCCGGTGTAGACGGTACAAGCCGTGGAGCTCAGTGACTGACTGCTGATCTCCGGTGTAGACGGTACAAGCCGCCGAGCTCAGTGACTGACTGCTGATCTCCGGTGTAGACGGTGCAAGCCGCGGAGATCAGTGACTGACTGCTGATCTCCGATGTCGACGATACAAGCCGCGGAGCTCAGTGACTGACTGCTGATCTCCGGTGTAGACGGCACAAGCCGCGGAGCTCAGTGACTGACTGCTCATCTCCGATGTAGACGATACAAGCCGCGGAGCTCAGTGACTGACTGCTGATCTCCGGTGTAGACGGCACAAGCCGCGGAGCTCAGTGACTGACTGCTTATCTCCGATGTAGACGATACAAGCCGCTGAGCTCAGTGACTGATTGCTCATCTCCGGTGTAGACGGAACAAGCCGTGGAGCTCAGCGACTGACTGCTGATCTCCGATGTATGCGGTACAAGTCGCGGAGCTCAGTGACTGCTGATCTCCGGTGTATACGGTACAAGTCGCGGAGCTCAGAGACTGCTGATCTCCGGTGTAGACGGCACAAGCCGCGGAGCTCAGTGATCGACTGCTGATCTCCGGTGTAGACGGTACAAGCCGCCGAGCTCAGTGATCGACTGCTGATCTCCGTTGTAGACGATACAAGCCGCGGAGCTCAGTGATCGACTGATGATCTCCGGTGTAGACGGTACAAGCCGCGGAGCTCAGTGACTGACTGCTGATCTCCGGTGTAGATGGCACAAGCCGCGGAGCTCAGTGACTGACTGCTCATCTCCGATGTAGACGATACAAGCCGCCGAGCTCAGTGACTGACTGCTCATCTCCGGTGTATATGGTACAAGTCGCGAAGCTCAGTGACTGCTGATCTCCGGTGTATACGGCACAAGCCGCGGAGCTCAGTGATCGACTGCTGATCTCCGGTGTAGACGATACAACCCGCGGAGCTCAGTGATCGACTGCTGATCTCCGGTGTAGACGGTACAAGCCGCGGAGCTCAGTGATCGACTGCTGATCTCCGGTGTAGACGGTACAAGCCGCGGAGCTCAGTGATCGACTGCTGATCTCCGGTGTAGACGATACAAGCCGCGGAGCTCAGTGATCGACTGCTGATCTCCGGTGTAGACGATACAAGCCGCAGAGCTCAGTGATCGACTGCTGATCTCCGGTGTAGACGGTACAAGCCGCGGAGCTCAGTGACTGACTGCTGATCTCCGGTGTAGACGGTACAAGCCGCGGAGCTCAGTGACTGACTGCTGATCTCCGGTGTAGACGGCACAAGCCGCGGAGCTCAGTGACTGACTGCTCATCTCCGATGTAGACGATACAAGCCGCGGAGCTCAATGATTGACTGCTGATCTCCGGTGTATACGGTACAAGTCGCGGAGCTCAGTGACTGCTGATCTCCGGTGTATATGGCACAAGCCGCGGAGCTCAGTGATCGACTGCTGATCTCCGGTGTAGACGATACAAGCCGCGGAGCTCAGTGATCGACTGCTGATCTCCGGTGTAGACGGTACAAGCCGCGGAGCTCAGTGATCGACTGCTGATCTCCGTGTAGACGGTACAAGTCGCCGAGCTCAGTGACTGACTGCTCATCTCCGATGTAAACGATACAAGCCGCGGAGCTCAATGATTGACTGCTGATCTCCGGTGTATACGGTACAAGCCGCGGAGCTCAGTGACTGACTGTTCATCTCCGATGTAGACGATACAAGCCGCCGAGCTCAGTGACTGACTGCTCATCTCCGGTGTAGACGATACAAGCCGCACAGCTCAGTGACTGAGTGCTGATCTCCGGTGTAGACGGTACAAGCCGTGGAGCTCAGCGACTGACTGCTGATCTCCGGTGTAGACGGTACAAGCCGCGGAGCTCAGCGACTGACTGCTGATCTCTGGTGTAGACGATACAAGCCGCGGACCTCAGTGACTGACTGCTGATCTCCGGTGTAGACGGTACAAGCCGCGGAGCTCAGTGACTGACTGCTGATCTCCGGTGTAGATGGTACAAGCCGCGGAGCTCAGTGACTGACTGCTGATCTCCGGTGTAGACGGTACAAGCCGCGGAGCTCAGTGACTGACTGCTGATCTCCGGTGTAGACAGTACAAGCTGCGGAGCTCAGTGACTGACTGCTGATCTCCGGTGTAGACGGTACAAGCCGCCGAGCTCAGTGACTGACTGCTGATCTCCGGTGTAGACGGCACAAGCCGCGGAGCTCAGTGACTGACTGCTGATCTCCGGTGTAGACGGTACAAGCCGCCAAGCTCAGTGACTGACTGCTGATCTCTGGTGTAGACGGCACAAGTTGCGGAGCTCATTGATCGACTGCTGATCTCCGGTGTAGACAATACAAGCCGCGGAGCTCAGTGATCGACTGCTGATCTCCGGTGTAGACAGTACAAGCCGCCGAGCTCAGTGATCGACTGCTGATCTCCGGTGTAGACGGTACAAGTCGCGGAGCTCAGTGACTGACTGCTGATCTCCGGTGTAGACGGTACAAGCCGCAAAGCTCAGTGATTGACTTCTGATCTCCGGTTAGACGGTGCCAGTCGCGGAGCTCAGTGACTGACTGCTGATCGGCGGTGTAGTCAGTACAAGCCTCCGAGTTCAGTGATTGACTGCTGATTTCTGGTGTAGACGGTACAAGCCGCTGAGTTCAGTAATTAATGAGCTCTGATACCGGCTGGCAGTAGAAGCCGCTGAGTGCAACAAATGGCTGCCGATCTCTGATTTGGGCCACGACCCCACTATCAGTATTTGGTCAGTATTTTTTCTCAGGAGTGGCAGCCAAAACCAGGAGTGGGTGATAAATGCAGAATTAGTGACTTGTTTCCATGAGGGTCCGTGCCCACGATGCGTTTTTCAAGCGTTTATGCTGCGGAATTTTTGCAGCGGAAACGCTTGGTAATCCGTCCCCCATGGTCCCGAATGACAATCCGCAAGTTTAATACCCATGCTGCGTTTTTTTCCGCAGCGTTTTTGATGCGCTCAAAAATCCGCAGCATGTCCATTATTTGTGCGTTTACGCATGCGGAATTGCTATCTACATTACATTAGACAACGCAAGGCAATTCCGCATGTCCAAAACGCTTGTAAAACGTGCGAAAAATGCGTGTCAAAATCCGAACGCGTTTTTCCGGGCAAGGACATGCAGAAATGAAGCGGAAATTTTTTTGATTCATTTCTGCATCGTGGGCACATAGCCTTATACCTTTTCTCTGATTGTTCCTCACCTGGTTTTGGCTCCCACTCCTGAGAAAAAATACTGACCTAATACTGATAGTGGGGCCGTGGCCTTAGATGGCATAGGCCGCTGAGCTCAGCGATTGCCTGACAATCTGATGTGGATGGAGTGAACCGCTCAGCAATTTTGTGTGCTGCAGCCTTTAAACAACGTAGACTCTGAGTGTATAACTGCAGGCATCCTCATCACAGATATGCATCTGATGCATGGTACCATGCCGTGGGCAATTTTGACTACGCCCTAGGCACACACCCATTTACCATTTCTTTTTACCCTGGCAGGAAGAGATGTCAGATGGGACAGTGGCAATGAGGGACATTAAAGGGGTTGTCCCTCATTGTCACTGCAGGGATTCGCCGGTTTCAGACCCGGTAACGGAGGGTATGTGTTATACATACCCTCGGGCAGTGGGTGCTGCCTTGCTCTCCATACACTTGTATGGAGTCAGGCTGCACCCTCTAGTCAGACACGCCCACTGGCCGGCCGTGTCACTAGACCGGGCGTGGCCTTTTGACCGGACAACCCCTTTAAGCAGATGGCCAGGACAGCAGGGTGTGTAGACCCAAATCCGGGACTGTCTCACTAGATCTGGGAAAGTGGGGTGATTTGGGGCTAGTACTGAACTGTACACTTGTCATGATTGATACCAGCCTAACATTATACACCACTGCACATATTGAAAAATCTGAAGCTGGCAAACTGTAGTGGGGTACTCGTGTCTGGCTCTATGACATGACCTGTGACAGACACTTTTGGGACCATCTGTAGAAGTCACAATATTATACGAATATCTGTGGTTGGCGTTTATATGGGAAAATGACGGGAAGCTGTAGCTAGGCCTCTTTTACTAGTAGATTTTGAGTCATCTGAAGTTGGCGTTAACTCCTTAGCACTGAAGCAGTTTTCTTCATCCTGACCAGACTACATTTTTGATATCTGACGTGTCACTTTATGGGGTAATAACGCTGGAATGCTTCTACATATCCAGGTGGTTCTAAGATTGTTTTTTTAGGACATTGCAATTTATATTAGTGGTTAAATTAGGGGAATATGATTTGCGTATAATTATGAAAATATAGGCAAAGTTGACTAAGATGTTGAAAAATTCGCAATTTTCAAATTTTGAATTATTATGACTTTATGAGAGCAGCATAATGTAGGGACAGAAACCCCGATTCCAGTGATGTCACAGTCATTTTGATAAAATCACTGTGTTATCTGCTGTAGATCTACCAGTTCTCTGAATGTTGAGCTCTGTTTAACCCCGTCCACACCACTGAGTGGCAGCTTTTTTTATAGACTGTGCATAGGCAGAAAGCCGACAATCAGTGATGGGGGTGGGGTTATACAGAGCCCATGAATATGGAGGACTACATGGCAGCAGGTTTACTAGTCTTGTAGTGATTTTTGAAAAGCAGCAATACCCGTTTGTGGTCAGAAACTACTGTTTGGGCACACTGCAGGGCTGAGAAAGGAAGGAGCATTATTTGACTTTTGGAGCACAGTATCGGCTGGAACAGATTGCAGATGCCATGTTGCCCCCGAGGCGCCAAAACAGCAGAAATCTCCCCAATATGTCCCCATATTAGAAACTATGTCCTTCATTTGATGAGCATCTTGAACCTACAGGTACTTCTTCGAATTTTATAACATCCGGCTGCAAAAATAAAAAATTATACTTTTCCACTAAAATATTTTATCCGCCATAAAGTTTTCATTTTCACAAAAGGCAATAAAATAAAAAGGACCCCAATATTTGTTAGCTGATTGATCCTGTACAAGACAATACCACACGTGGTCGGAAACTATTATTTGGGCACATGGCAGGGCTCGGAAGGGAAGGAGCACTATTTGATTTTTGGAACGCTATTTTTGCTGGACTACACTGCGGACGCCATGTCACATTTGGAGAGCACCTGAGGTACCTAAACAGCAGAAACCCCCAACAAATGACCTTATTTTGGAAACGACTCCCTGTATTAATTCTTTTAGAGGAGTAGTGAGCATTTTGAACATACAGTTGCATCACAGAATTTTATAGCATTGGGATGTGAAACTGAAAAGTTATTTTTTTCCACTGAAACGTTGCTATAGCCACAAAGTTTTCATTTTTACAAAATGACACAGGGGTAATTGGACACCATAACTTTTAACAGAATTTCTCCTGCGTATACCAATACCTTATATGTGATCAGACTACTTTTCAGCCTCAGTGCAAAGCTCAGAAGGAAAGAAGTGCCATATTGGAGTTCAGATTTTGCTGGACAGGTTTGCGGGTGCAATATCACATTGGCAGAGCCTCTGAGGTGTCAGAACAGCAGAACCCCCCCATAGGTAACCCCAAATTACACACCTGAATGAATTCATCTAGGGGTGCAGTGAGCATATTGTCACCACATGTGCTGCACAGAATTTTACACCATGTTAATTTAGCCCCAGATTTTATATTTTCACAAGAACTTGAGGGAAATGGCCACAAAATTTCCCATTTATCTTGTACTCTACGCTGAGCACTTACATCAGGGTTTTGATCTAAATCTGTAAAATATGTTATTCAGATAAAATCCTTGACATTTACTGCAATGAACCAGAATTGAGTCACTTTGGACTCTGTCTGGCCTCTGTTAAGTAATGGCCATCTTTTTAGACTGCGATGTTATGCACGCCTGAAAAGATGGTTTTGTCTGAATACCAGACAAAGATTTACACTGAAACCCTGTGTAGAGATTTACATGGAAACCCCGGTGTAAGCGCTCAGCGCAGAGCGCAAGATAAATGTAAGCTGAGCCTTATTGTGATTTATGGGAGGCAGAATGAACAAATCAACAGCAGGTGAAGAATTGCTTTTATTTTTATATTATTTACGTTGTTCACTGTGCGGTGTAAGTGATGAGACAACTCCATTCATTGGGTCATAAAATTATTTTTTTTTAATGTTTTGTTACTTTCACACATTGAAAGTGTTTTCCAAAAAAAAAGTTTTTTGAATTGCCATATTTTGATAGCTACAACTTGTATATATTTTTTTCGCCTGACAAAGCTGTAAGAGGACTTCTATTTTTTCTTTTTTTGCAGGATAAGTTGGCGTTTTTATTGGTACCATGTTAGGGTATACAGCATGTTAGGATCGCTTTCTATTCCAATTTATTGTGAGGAAAGGTAATTAAAAAATAGTTTTTTATTCTATTTTTTTACGTTATTCGCCATGCGGTATAAGACAGCTTTATTTTTTTGGTCAGTACAATTACAGTATTACTAGATGTTTATAGATTTTTTTATGTTTTGCAACTTTTGCACATTAAGAATAATATTGTAGAAAAAAATATTTATGTACTGGCAGATTCTGAGAGCTAGCGCTTTTTTGTTTTTCCGCTGAGAGAGCTGAGTGAGTTTATTTTTTTGCAGGATGAGATGACGTACTCAGTGGTACAATTTTTCTTTACATACTTTTTGATTGCGTTTTATAGCACTTTTTTATAGTCTGATTAACAATAGAGTTCTTGCTGTGTTTTTTTGTTTTGTTTTTACAATGTTCACTTTAGGGTTTAATTAGTAGTACAGTTTTATTCTATTGGGTCATTCTAGACTTGGCAATACAAATATGTGTACTTTTTTTTTTTTTTACATAAAAATGCTGTTTTATTATTGAAACATTTTTCCTTGATTTTTTTTATTATGTATTTTTATATACATGTTGTGTAGAAAGCCAGGAAGGACAGGGTTAAAACCTAGCACTGGAGGTCCTTATAACGTGCACCTGATAACTACAGTATGTCTAGAGCCAGGCCCTGTGTTCATTTTTGATCAGTCAGCTGGGGAAGCTGAGCAGAGTGGGTTGTGTTGGAGAGAGACAAGCCAGAATCTCTCTGAGAGGAGACTACACAGGCTGTATGCACCAAACTGCAAGTATCAGTGGTTGGTGAGGACATTAGCCATTTTGCGTGACCGAACTGGGAGTAGCCCAGCCGTGTCTGAGTCATTAGTTAATGTGAGCCCCCCGAGCCTGAAGTAGGGCATGAATTGCCGTCTGGGTGAGACCCTGTTATTTTCCCTGACGAAGGCAGACACTGAAACGCTCATTGGGGTGGGCGCATCCTTGTGGCAAATCCTTGCTGACCTCTTCACAGGTATATTAAACATGATGTACATTGAGTTACTTATATGACTTTTACTATCTAAATTATACTCACTCGCAACTGTGTTTTTCATAGGCATTCAAGCACTATTGCACTTTACCTGAACAATAAGATGCTAGCACATACCTGTATATACCTGCATGTTACTAGATATATCTAACACGGGTTAACTTCAGCTGCACCTCGTCTTTGTTCACAGACAAATCTTATAATCTTTCTCACTATTACTACTGGTGCATACTTTTTAAACCCATATGCAAATATATATGCTTTTCATATATTGCAGCAATTCTATGACTCCTTTATCTACCTAAGTATATTCTTATATATATATATATATATATATATATATATATATATATATATATATATATTATATATATATATATATATATATATATATATATGTCACTTGTAATAGCGCCCACTTTTCTTCTGGTTGTTTTTCCTACCCTCGTACACTAATTTCTTGATCAATAAAGTTTTATATATTTGTTCACCATTACCATTGACCTGGTTTTCTGTTTCTCTTACTGTTTTGATGTTTCTGTTATTTCTTTGCCTTCATTGGAAAAGAACTGTGATTTTTGTTATTATATATTTGCCGGGGAAAGGCTGTTTTCATTTTTAAAGGAAACCTGTCAGCAGAAATATCCATGTTAAACTAAAGGTATGGGCAGTATGGAGCTGCAGCCTGGTTTTCATTAAATTATAATGTTAAAGTTCGGCCCCTCCGCTGCCTCTGTTGCATTCAATTAAATTTTGGACTGGCGCCGTTGGTGGCGGTCTTCATGAAAATGGTGCTGGCGCATGCACAGATTGACCTCCGGCGGTCTTCAGGAACATGGCACTGGAGGTAGCGCATGTGCAGAATGAGATCTCAGCTCCCTGACAAAGATCTTATTCTGCGTATGCACCACCTCTGGCGCCATTTTTCGTCCCTTTCTTCCAATTGCCTTTTTTTATTTTTCCGTCCACATAGCCATATTAATGCTTGTTTTTTGCGGGACGAGTTGTACTTCTAAATGACAACATTCGTTTTATTTTATGATGTATTGGAAAGTGAGAAAAAAAATTCCAAGTGTGGCAAAAGAGTGCAATTCCACAATTGCTTTTTGGGTTTTTATTTACAATATTCATTTTATAATAAAAATGACCTGGCAATATGATTCTCCAGTCAGTGTGGTTACAGACATACCAAACATGCATAGTTGTTTTTTTTTTTTTTTTTTCTTTAAGTGGCAAAAAAAAAAAAAAAAATTAGCTTGTCGCCATTTTCCTAGACCCATAACATTTAAAATTTTTGGTCGATGGGGCTGTGTGAGGGCTTTTTTTTGTGCCCCTAGCCAACATTTTTATTGATATCATTTTTGAGTAGGTGCAATGTTTTGATCGCCTATTATTGCAGTGTTTCCTCTGCCAAAAAAAAGTAATTCTGGCATTCCGATTTATTTTCTCATTACACGGTTTACTGATTGAATTAATTAAATTTATATTTTGATAGATTGGACTTTTTAATGAGAACACGTGTATTTTTAGTTATTTTTTTTAATCCCTTACTTTCATTGTCAGTAATAGTACGTCTCACTGACCTGGGCCTTATGGACCAGGTACGTACTATTACGCGCAATGCCATCACGCCCGCACACAAGCTGTGCGGGGCGATCACCGCCGGGTGTCTGCTGATTCTCACAGCTGACACTCGGTGCTATGTGCCAGGAGCGGTCCCGCACCTCTCCTGGCACATTAACCCCCGAAATGCTGCGATCAAAGTCAATTGCAGCATTCCGGGAGCAAGGGGAGGTAAGCGCGAGCCTCTTAACCCTCTCTCCGGCGTCCTGCACTGTCTGTGACGGGTCCTGGTAGTTGCCATGGTGACCCGATGTCGTCATGACAATCTACCTAACTTGTAACGGCCTGCACAGCATAGGGGATGATGCTTCATCCTTATGCTAAAAAAAAATTGTAAAAATATATAAAGAAAAAATAATCCCCAAAAAATAAATATACTGTACCCATAAATAAATACTATGAAAACAAAAAAAAAACAATAAAAAGTACACGTATTTGGTATCGCCACGTCCGATACGACCTGACCTATAAAACTGTCCCACTAGTTAACCCCTTTAGTGAACACTGTAAAAAAAAAAAAAAAATACATACAATGAATGTAATGAAACACGATCAAAAAGACGAATGTAAATAAAAATGGTATCACTGAAAATGTCATCTTGTCCTGCAAAAAAACAAGCCACCATACAGCTACATCAGCTGAAAAATAAAAAAAGTTATAGTTCTCAGAATAAAGCGATACAAAAAAATAATTTTCTATAAAATAATTTTTATTGTGTAAAAAGCGCCAAAACATAAAAAAACATATAAATGTGGTACAGGTGTAAACGTACTGACCTGAAGAATAACGCTGCCTTATCAATTTTACCACAAGCGGAACGGCATTAAAAAAAAACACAAAAAATAATTCCTGAATTATTGGCTTTTGCTTAGTCTGCCTCCCAAAAATCAGAAAAGAAAGCGATCAAAAAAGGTCATGTGCCCAAAAATAGTACCAATAAAAACGTCAACTTGTCCCGCAAAAAACAAGCCCTTACATGACTCTGTTGGCGAAAATATGGAAAAATTATACCTCTCAAAATATGGCGATGCAAAAACTAGTCTTTCCCCCAAAAAGTTTTTTTTTAGTGTGTGACAGCTGTCAATCATTAAAACCCGATATAAATCTGGTATCTCTGTAATCACACCGACCCGAAGAATAAAGTTGTCTTATCACTTATACCGCACGAGGAACGGCGTAAAAAATACACGCTAGGGTTTGGGTTGTGCTAGGGTTAGGGTTGTATTGGGGTTAGGGTTGGGATTATTTCAAAAGTAAAGAAAAAAACGATGACAATATGGCGACTAGTGTTTAGCGCAAGTGCTCGCTACCTAAGTTTGCATCGGGTACTCGGGTATGCACCATGTATCGCGGGTGCTCGAGTGACATGCTCGAGTTTCCGCCCCATATGTTTCGTGGCTGTTATACAGCCAAAAAAACACGCAGGGATTGCCTGCCATGCATGGGCAATCCACGCGTTTTTTTGGGTGTCTAACAACCATTAAACATGCGGGGCACGGACTTGAGCATGTCACTCGAGCACCCGCGATACATGGTGCATACCCGAGTACCCGATGCAAACTCAGGTAGCGAGCACTTGAGCTCAAGACTAATGACTTATTCAGTATGATGACCTAATGTTATCAAATTCTGTGTCGTACCTCTGGGTTCAAAATGTTCACTATACCCCTTGATAAAATCCTTGAGGGGTCTAGTTTCCAAAATGAGTCACTTGTGGGGGATTTCCACTGTTTAGGCACATCAGGGGCTCTCCAAATGCGATAAGGCGTCCACTCTCGATTCCAGCCGATTTTGCGTTTAAAAAGTCACACAGCGCTCCTTCTGTTCTGAACCCTGCCGTGCGCCCAAACAGTGGTTTTCTCCCACAAATGGGGTATTGGCTTACTCAGGAGAATTTGCACAACAAATTGCATGGTGCAATTTCTCCTGTTACCCTTATGAAAATGCAAAATTGGGGGCTGAAAAACATTTTTTGGGGAAAAATGTGAAAATTTTATTTTTACGGCTGAATGTTATAAACTTCTGTGAAGCACCTGGGGGTTCAAGGTGCTCACCACACATCTAGATAAGTTCCCTGAGGGGTCTAGTTTCCAAAATGGTGTCACTTGTGGGGGGTTTCCACTGTTTAGGCACATCAGGGGCTCCCCAAACGCAACATGGCGTCCGCTAATAATTCAAGCAAATTTTAGATTCAAAAAGTCAAATAGCTCCTTCCCTTCCGAGTCCTGCCGTGCGCCCAAACAGTGGTTTTCCCCCACATATGGGGTATCGGTGTGCTCAGGAGAAATTGCACAACACATTTTGGGGTCCATTTTCTCCTGTTACTGTTGCAAAAATAAAAAAATTGGGGTCTAAAGTAACATTTTTGTGAAAAAAAAGTTAAATGTTCATTTTTTACTTCCACATTCCAAAAATTCCTGTGAAGCACCTGAAGGTTTAATAAACATCTTGAATGTGGTTTTGAGCTCCTTGAGGGGTGCAGTTTTTAGAATAGTGTCACTTTTGGGTAATTTCTGTCATAAAGGCCCCTCAAAGTCACTTCAAATGTGATGTGGTCCCTAAAAAAATGGTTTTGTAAATTTTGTTGGTAAAATGAGAAATCGCTGGTCATCTTTTAACCCTTATAGCTCCCTAACAAAAAAAAATGTTGGTTCCAAAATTGTGCTGATGTAAAGTAGACATTTGGGAAATGTTATTTATTAACTATTTTGTGTCACAAATCTCTCTGATTTAAGGGCATGAAAATTCAAATGTTGAAAATTGCAAAATTTTCACCAAATTTCTGATTTTTGTCACAAATAAACGCAAGTGATATCAAAGAAATTTTACCACTATCATGAAGTACAATATGTCAAGAAAAAACAATCTCAGAATCAGGGGGATCCGTTGAAGCATTCCAGAGTAATTACCTCATAAAGTGACAGTGGTCAGAATTGTAAAAATTAGCCAGGTCATTAACGAGCAAACCACCCTCGGGGTTAATGGGGCAAAATGGGGGTGATATGAACTTTTATATTCTTTATAGATTAAAAAATAACTTTTTTTTTTTTTTTTTACTTTTTACTATCTGTTAGTCCCCTTAGAGGACTTGAACCTGCGATCATCTGATCGCTTATGCTATATATAAATACCACAGTACTGCTGTCTATAGTGAAAATTACGGTCTCATATGAACACCGGCCAGAAGTAGGCAATCACAGGAAAATCGTCATGACAGGCATCTTCAGCAGACCTCCCATTCATCATGGTAACGCATCAGCGACCTGAAATTGCATCATGAGGATGCTGATGGGTGCATGGAATGACACAACTCCCTGTCCACGCACTATAAATGCCGCTGTCAGAGATTGACGGCGCCATTTAACAGGTTAACAGCTGCGGGCGGAGCGCCTCTTGCCGAGCAGCTGTTAAAGGCACATGATGGCTGAAAATCACAGCTATCATCTGCTGGGAAAGATCCGGGCTCAGTTCCTGAGCCCGCATGAAAGTCAGCGAGCTGGCGTATAACGTAACTGTACGTCATATCTCGGGAAGGGTTTAAGGAACCAGGGAATACTTTTTTAGTTTTTTTCTCCCTTGTTTCCCAAAAGCCATACGTTTTTTACTTTTCTATCGACATAACTTGTTTTTTTCGAGTCGAATTGAATGGCATCACTCAAAACTACATTTTTCCGCACAGTAAACTGGAAAATGGGTATAAATTCCAAGTGTGGTGAAATTGAGGGGAAAAAAAAGACAATTCCGCCATTGTTTCTATAGTATCCACTGTGTGGTAAAAAACGCCCTAGCAAAAAGATTCTTCAGGTCAGTACAATTATGGCGATAAGAGTTTTTGTAATTTTCTTAGTGTTGAAAAATATAATCTTTTTTTTTGTGTCATCATATTTTGAGACCCGTAACTGTTTTTTTGTGACCTGGCGTGACATTTTTATTAACATCATTGGACACCAATAAGACATTTTGTTCGCTTCTTATTGCATTTTTTTGGGAAGTCCAGCAAATGAAAAATGGCAATTCTGGCTTTCCGATTTTTTTTTTTTTTTGTCAGTGTTTTAAAATAATTTTATGCTTTGATATGCCAAAAAACTGAACTAACATTACAAAATACCTTTTATTTTTACTTTTTATTTATTTTTGAAGGGGGAAATAGGTGTAACATAATTTAATGTGTAACTGTCATTATCCAAATTTTTAATTTACTGTATAATAGACACTGCAAATAGACGCTGAACGGTCACTACTCCCAACAATTGTAGAAAATACTGCTCTGAAGTGCATGGCTCTTGGATGGAGTACACACAGAGTGAGGTACAGGCTCAATTGTAAGTCTATAGGTCTGAACACACCATTTCACAGAGCGGTGTGTGGAACAATAGCCTTACTATTGAGCTCGTAAACTGCTCTGTGTGCAGTCTGCATAGAAGAGCTGTGCACATCAGAGTGGTGTTTTGTACGACTGGCATCGGCCTTATGATCCAGACCCCATCGATCGGCAGCTATATTCTGTGTTCTAGATCTATATACACTGCACAAAAAAATAAAGGGAACACTTAAACAACAGAATATACAGTTATATGAAAAAGTCTGGGCACCCCTATTAATCTTAAGCTTAATGTTTTATAAAAATTGGTATTTTTGCAACAGATATTTCAGTTTGATATATGTAATAACTGTTGGACACAGTAATGTTTCTGCCTTCAAATGAGGTTTATTGTACTAACAGAAAATGTGCAATCTGCATTCAAACAAAATTTGACAGGTGCATAAGTATGGGCACCCTTATCATTTTCTTGTTTTAAATACTCCTACCTACTTTTTACTGACTTACTAAAGCACTTTTTTTGGTTTTGTAACCTCATTGAGCTTTGAACTTCATAGCCAGGTGTATGCAATCATGAGAAAAGCTACTTAAAGTGGCCACTTGCAAGTTGTTCTCCTGTTTGAATCTCCTCTGAAGAGTGGCATCATGGGCTCCTCAAAACTACTGTCAAATGATCTGAAAACAAAGATTATTCAACATAGTTGTTCAGGGGAAGGATACAAAAAGCTGTCTCAGCGATTTAACCTGTCAGTTTCCACTGTGAGGAACATAGTAAGGAAATGGAAGAACACAGGGACAGTTCTTGTTAAGGCCAGAAGTGGCAGGCCAAGAAAAACATCAGAAAGGCAGAGAAGAAGAATGGTGAGATCAGTCAAGGACAATCCTCAGACCACCTCCAGAGAGCTGCAGCATCAACTTGCTGCAGATGGTGTCACTGTGCATCGGTCAACTATACAACGCACTTTGCACAAGGAGAAGCTGTATGGGAGAGTGATGCGAAAGAAGCCGTTTCTGCAAGCACGCCACAAACAGAGTCGGCTGAGGTATGCAAAAGCACATTTGGAGAAGCCAATTTCTTTTTGGAAGAAGGTCCTGTGGACTGATTAAACCAAGATTGAGTTGTTTGGTCATACAAAAAGGCGTTATGCATGGCGGCAAAAAAACACAGCATTCCAAGAAAAACACTTGCTACCCACAGTAAAATTTGGTGGAGGTTCCATCATGCTTTGGGGCTGTGTGGCCAATATCGGCACCGGGAATCTTGTTAAAGTTGAGGGACGCATGGATTCCACTCAGTATCAGCAGATTCTTGACAATAATGTTCAAGAATCAGTGACAAAGTTGAAGTTACGCAGGGGATGGATCTTTCAGCAAGACAATGATCCAAAACACCGCTCCAAATCTACTCAGGCATTCATGCAGAGGAACAATTGCAATGTTCTGGAATGGCCATCCCAGTCCCCAGACCTGAATATCATTGAACATCTGTGGGATCATTTGAAGAGGGCTGTCCATGCTCGGCGACCATCAAACTTAACTGAACTGGAATTGTTTTGTAAAGAGGAATGGTCAAAAATACCTTCATCCAGGATCCAGGAAATCATTAAAAGCTACAGGAAGCGACTAGAGGCTGTTATTTTTGCAAAAGGAGGATCTACTAAATATTAATGTCACTTTTCTGGTGAGGTGCCCATACTTATGCACCTGTCAAATTTTGTTTGAATGCAGATTGCACATTTTCTGTTAGTGCAATAAACCTCATTTCAAGGCAGAAACATTACTGTGTCCAACAGTTATTACATATATCAAACTGAAATAGCTGTTGCAAAAACACCAATTTTTATAAAACATTAAGCTTAAGATTAATAGGGGTGCCCAAACTTTTTCACATAACTGTAACTCCAAGTAAATCAAACTTCTGTGAAATCAAACTGTCCACTTAGGAAGCAACACTGATTGACAATCAATTTCACATGCTGTTGTGCAAATGGAATAGACAATAGATGGAAATTATTGGCAATTATCCAGACACTCTCAATAAAGGAGTGGTTCTGCAGGTGGGGACCACAGACCACATCTCAGTACCAATGCTTTCTGGCTGATGTTTTGGCCACTTTTGAATGTTGGCTGTGCTTTCATACTTGTGGTAGCATGAGACGGACTCTACAACCCACAGAAGTTGCTCAGGTAGTGCAGCTCATCCAGGATGGCACATCAATGCGTGCTGTGGCAAGAAAATTTGCTGTGTCTGTCAGCGTAGTGTCCAGAGGCTCGAGGCGCTACCAGGCGACAGGCCAGTACACCAGGAGATGTAGAGGGGGCCGTAGGACGGCAACAACCCAGCGCAGGACTGCTACCTCTGCCTTTGTGCAAGGAGGAACAGGAGGAGCACTGCCAGAGCCCTGCAAAATGACCTCCAGCAGGCCACAAATGTGCATGTGTCTGCACAAACGGTTAGAAACCAACTACATGAGGGTGGTATGAGGGCCCGACGTCCACAGATGGGGGTTGTGCTCACAGCCCAACACCGTGCAGGACGCTTGGCATTTGCCACAGAACACCAGGATTGGCAAAGTCGCCACTGGCACCCTGTGCTCTTTACAGATGAAAGCAGGTTCACACTGAGCACATGTGACAGACGTGACAGAGTCTGGAGACGCCTTGGAGAGCGATCTGCTGCCTGAAACATCCTTCAGCATAACCGGTTTGGCAGTGGGTCAGTAATGGTGTGGGGTGGCATTTTTTGGAGGGCCGCACAGCCCTCCATGTGCTCACCAGAGGTAGCCTGACTGCCATTAGGTACCAAGATGAGATGCTCAGACCCCTTGTGAGACCATATGCTGGTGCGGTTGGCCCTGGGTTCCTCCTAATGCAGGACAATGCCAGACCTCATGTGGGTGGAGTGTGTCAGCCGTTCCTGCAAGATGAAGGCATTGAAGCTATGGACTGGCCCGCCCGTTCCCCAGACCTGAATCCGATTGAGCACATCTGGGACATCACATCTCACTCCATCCACCAACGTCCCGTTGCACCACAGACTTTCCAGGAGTTGGCGAATGCTTTAGTCCAGGTCTGGGAGGAGATCCCACAGGAGACCATCCGCAACCTCATCAGGAGCATGCCCAGGCGTTGTAGGGAGGTCATACAGGCACGTGGAGGCCACACACAATACTGAGCCTCATTTTGACTTGTTTTAAGGACATTACATCAAAATTGGATCAGCCTGTAGTGTGTTTTTCCACTTTAATTTTGGGGGTGACTCCAAATCCAGGCCTCCATTGGTTAATAAATTTGATTTCCATTGATGATATTTGTGTGATTTTGTTGTCAGCACATTCAACTTTGTACAGAAGAAAGTATTCAATGAGAATATTTCATTCATTCAGATCTAGGATGTGTTATTTGAGTGTTCCCTTTATTTTTTTGAGCAGTGTGTGTGTATGTGTATATATATATATATATATATATATATATATTTATTATCTCTATATACTCCTTGACCTGCATCCCTTTCAGGACTCATGTCCTGAAGCTCATATCCTTTCCCCACCAGTTGGCAGCCAATAATAGTTCTTCTCTCATCCACCACCAACAAGACACAGAAGAGACCCCTGGTCAGGGATGCCAACTTAATTCTTTATATTTGTTCTGGACAACTTATTCAAAAATCATGGACAGCCCACATGTTTTAGTGACACATTGAAAAAAAACATAAGAAATCATTAAAATTTTAAGCGATATACAGAACTGTGCAAATTTTTTAGGCACATGTGACAAAGTAAGAATACTTTAAAAAAAATCTGGTGTGGTAGGACATGGCTCTTGATCTCAGGACACATCATTCCTTATTTTTTTCTTCTGCTTCTTCCTATCCATATGACATATAGCACTATGTGTGCTTTGGTTGGCTGTCCCATCTTCCTATGATGATCCTGCTGCCCATTGTGTAATTAGTGCTACATCCCACCCGAAGAGGATGCATTTTCTTCTACACCCAACTCAATTGTGATGTGTGATGGGAGTAAGGTGCGGACAGACCCCTGGAACTTTTCTCTTCAACAACAAAAAGAGAGGGCAGCAATCAAGCCCCCTTACATGATCAGTCGATAATGCTTATGGCTGGTTTAACAGTAAAAGTCGAGTAAACGGTGGATGTCATCCAAGTGCAGTCTGATATTCTCACGGACCTATTGACTTGCATTGCCGATTTTGATCCTATACTCGGATCAAAAGCGAACATGTCCCTACGATTTTCCACAGACCTCTTGGTCTGCCGAAAAAAAATTGGACATGTGAATTGCCCTATAGACTATCACAGGTACAAGTGCTATCCGTAAAATCATGGGCAGCACTCATACGCAAAAATTGGATGCCAAAAAAAGCTCTCTTCCATACAGAATCAAAAAGGTTTCCATAGTTTTCACTTTTTAACCGCTACATGGGAATCTGGACTTTGAGGTTGTGACCTCTGGATTCCTTCCAACAGAGTAGAACGCTAGAAGAAGCACACAGGTTGCTAGAGAGCAGCAAGTACCAGCAGAAGGCAGTGACCAGAAACTAGGTGGGAGATCAGGAAGCCTGCGACCAACCAGGGAGTGGTGGTGTGCGATTTAGACACTCCATTTTGCGGCACAGTCAGACGGCCGAATAGCTTGGACGGCTCGGACTGGCGGCCGGCTCTGCTGACCAGAGTGTGACAGCAGCTTAGAAATACATGCTGTCACGCACGGGTTGGGAGAGCCGGTGACCAGGCAGAGCATTGCGATCCCCGTCTGAGTTATTTGGCCGTCTGACTGTGCCCTAATGCACACAAATGTCAGTCCCTAATTTCAGGCTTTTCCGGTCTACATGAGGTTCGCTCCATGGACTGAGGTGGCAGTTTGCTATTTAGAATTCAAAGGAGCATGTAGCTTATCTAGGTGCACAACAGCAATTTTGCATACACTATTGTATTCTGATATGTTGGCTTGGTCTCATTTCAATACATTAGCACAGTATTCAGGACTCGTGTAATACAGATACCGTTGTTTTAATTTTTAATTCATAAATCAACAGAACACATGAAAATAAGCACCTTTTGGAATATATCTTTTCAGAGAAATTTGCTCCTTTTTCCTCCTGACTTGATCTTTAGCATACAATTCTGGGGTAAAAATCTGTATTCAGCAAAGACGCATTTTCCCATTACTGAGATAGGAGATGGCAGTTAGTACATTTAAAATTCTATGGAGAAGGGTAGGGGGGAGTTAGAAGGAGACACAGACATTTTGCTGCAAGTTTTCCCAAAAGGAGTTACCCTTCTCCATATAACTTTATAAGCACCAACTGCCATCTCCTATCCCAGTAATGTAATCGGTCATGAAATGAGAAAGAAAGGTAAGTCCATGAGAAGAAAGAAACAGATTTCACTAATAAGAAAAAAGTTTCTTAATTTCACGTTTTACTGTATTTTTCGGACTATAAGACGCACTTTTTTCCTCCAAAATTTTGGAGGAATACTATATTATTGTATGGCCGCATGGTGGTGGGTGTGGGGGAGCGGCAGCGGGGGATCAGCGGGGCACAGGAGGCAGCAGCCGCCTGCTGCAGCCTACACTGCGCCCGCTACTAATGAAAATTAATATTCCCTGCTCCCCACGCCCATGGGCGTGGAGAGCAATGAATATTCATTTCTCTTAATAGCCGACACACTGGAGCCGCAGCGCGGCTCCGGCTGTGCTCTGCGGTCAGTGTGCCCGCTATTAAAGCTCATGAATATTCGCTATAACCCACTCCCATGGGTTGTAGTGAATACCCATGATCTTTAATAGCAGACACACTGACCACAGAGCGGCAGCCGGAGCCACGCTGCGGTACAGTGTGCCAGCTATTGAAGTGACTGAATGGTCACTGCTCCCCATGCGTTGGGAGCAGTGACTATTCCAGTACAGCATCTCACACTGTGTGATGGTGCATGGCAGGGACGCCATGCGCGCCCTGCCTTGTGCGGCTCACACAGTGAGACTGTCGGCAGCAGAGCAGGACAGTGCTGGAGGAGCGAGGAGGTGAGTATGAGCGTTTATTTTTTTTTTTTTGTAGGCAGCGTGATGGGGGCTCAGAGGGTGCCATACATACCAGGATTGGGGTTCAGATGAGTGCCATGCATACCAGGATGGGTGCTCAGAAGGTGCCATGCATACCAGGATGAGGGCTCAGAGGGGTGCCATGCATACCAGGATGGGGGATAAAGGGGTGCCATGCATACCAGGAAGGAGGGGCCATACATACCAGGATGGAGGATATTAACAGAATTGGGGGACATTACCCCAATACCAGTGTCAGCAGCAGACCCCCTCCCCCATAACAGGGCATCATGACCGCATTTTGTGCTTACATTTTTTTTCCTATTTTCCTCCTTTAAAATCTAGGTGCGTCTTATGGTCCGGTGCGTCTTATAGTCCGAAAAATACGGTAAATAAATAAAACTATGTTAAAATGCATAAACGCATTACCAAACAGCATGTGACTACAACCCACCTGTAATGGTGGGTTACAGCTTCATTATGTATTCACATAGTGTATGATTTGTACCTGCAGAGGAACTGTAGACATATACGCCTGACTTATGGTCCAGAAGACTTGCATGACTGTGTGTAGTATTTTATATTGTGTTTCCTCAATATCATTTAGGGCAACAGTGACATGACTCTCACATGGAAGTTTCTATTGTACACCACATCTTTCTCTATATAGGATTAATGATATCATAGGGTCTGCTTTTGGGGAATACCACCCCTGACTTTGGATTCCGCCATTTAGCCAGTGGGTTTCCCTAGGTGACTATCAATATGGAAAGACATTTGCCAATTCTCTCTAAAGCCTGACGAAGGGTACATTACCCAAATAGTTTCTGCAGTGCAATGTATATTAAGTGACTATATCTCACTGAATGCTATGTGAGTCATGGATATGAAAAAAAGCATCTGTGCCTTTTGGTTTGTGGTTCCTCCAAGTATCAAGTATTGATGAGTTAAGAAGCAAAAGTGGTCTGCTTTATTGGATCAGGAAGTATATTGTTTCACAATTGACAAAATGTGAAAATATCCAGACTGAAAAATGGTAGTTTTGGTAAATTAGACGACTTATTTAGGCAGCATTCACACATTGCAATGACTGTAGGAGAACTGCAACGTTTATCTTGTGAATTTAGAAAATGGCAGAAAAATAACGTGTTTTTTTTGCCGTGACTGTGCCAAAAGAACGCAATTTAGTAACATCATGTGAACGCAACCTTAAAAAATTACCATAGACTAGAAGAAACCTTTCTACCAACAATCTTTTTTTTTGTTAAACACACTATAAATCTACTAAACCCACACCAACATACACAGACTGAAAGTATACAGCATTCTCCCTTGCACAGTTGTGGTGGAACACACTTCCGAATACATGAATGAGATGACGGTGTAACCAGTTTGGTGATAACTTATGTGCTCTCCCTAATGAGGGGTGTCTGCACCACATTTGTGACATAAGTATGCATGCTCAGGAAAGGTAGGATTGCTGGCTACATATGTCCTGTCCAACAAATTTCATTTTTAGATATAGATGTAAATGGCAGGACAGTTACTTTCACTGGTTATATACGCTGCATAAAGTAGGATTGGCTGGTAAATGCTTCCTGTGCATTCCAGTCACTACATTCATAGAGGATGTATTACTGCTGATTAAAACACTGTTGTACACACAACCCCCCTCTCCATGTTTCACCTCCTGAGTGGCTTCTTCAGGGGTTATAGCATGGGAACCATGCCATCCAAGCTTTTTTATATACTCCACAGGCACCACTCCTCATCATGTGACCAATTGGAGTTTCTGAAACAGACCTATACATCAGATAATTGACCCCCTCATAAGCCAATAACTCAATACAAGGGGCATGATTGACTGTCCTATAGGAATGCTGTTAAGCCCTCCTGATGGTTTCATCATAAATGGTATGCAAATTGTGCCTTCAGAAAGGCAGAGGACTTGAAGTCTAGTGTCACATATTAGAAGTAGCAATGCTAAAAGTCAATATCGACCCCTTTAATGAGCCTTTCCAGAAGACTAAGGATAAAAGCTAAACCAGAAACTTAATGTGCAAACACATGTTTCGGGGTGTTGCCCCTCGTCAGTGCAAAGCACGAGATCTAATTTGGCTGTATGAGAAGCCTCCCTTTGACTAGGGTCTAAGGGGTACCGTTTATCTTTGTGGAGAGGGACATGCTTGACATTCCAGGGTAAGAAGACTTCTACCCTGTGAAATGCTCCTCTGGGGAATTAAATAAATGGCATCACCTCTCATAATGTCTCCCAATCAAAACACCACCACTGTGCAAGTGGATTAACAGTATTTCAATTAATTATTAATTTTACTCGCTTATACATCACAATTAATCCCACAGCTCTTTATAGACCTCTTCATCACTGTCCCCACTTGGGATCACAATCTCCTTACAGTATGTCTGAAGTGAGGGCAGAAACTGGAGTACCTGCAGGAAACCCACACAAACATGGGGAGAACAAACTCCTACAGCAATATGGTCCCTATGAATGTACTGACTTGAATAGACTGCAGGCATTACCAGCTAAACAATCAATGTAGCGTACAGGAACCAATGTGTATCCTGGTGTGGGTTTATAGTGAGTTTAGGAACAATAACAAAAATGTGGATTTTTTTTACAATAATGATTGGTAGAAGAAAGGGATCTTTTTACCTGCGGCATTATATAAATAACTGTTTTATATATAACAACAAATGGTGTCTATAAAATAAAAGCCATTTTGCAGAATAATACACTGTATATACATATATATATTTTTATACAAGAGGCGCTAAGAGACATTTCATTAACATACAATTATGCATCTCGTTTCTTCTCTTCTGGATAGTATGTGGAAAACGTCTTATTGTCTATGTGAGAGTGTTGGCAGTGGATAGCAGCTCTTGTTTCAGCACACTCTCAGTTTTATATCCATCTATAGCTTCCATATCAGCCAAGATTGCTTCATCCCATCGGAATGTTAACAATGCGGATGGAACCTGCAAATATTAATATTCATAAGCACAATTTAAGATTTAGCTGTAGCATCATCTTTTAGTTGAAGACACATTCCCATGACCAAGTCATAGCGCTTGCTAGACCAACCACGCCCCGACCTGTGATAAGCAGTCACTGTCAATATACAATGTACACAGAAAGCGGTGGTGTGGGCGAGATTAGCTTTCTCAGCTCTGCTACATCTAAAAACTCTGTCACAACTGCTGCACCCTGTAAACCAAGTGATACATCGTTGGATTCAGGGTCTCTTTCTACATTATGCTGCTCTCAGATGAGGTACCAAAAACCTGGTGACCGATTCCCTTTAAGATATGACATCGCTTTTGCATCGGTGAGGGTTTTGGTTTGGACCCCTTCCGCTCAATCAATGATTTTTACTGCATAGTGGTGCTTCTGTCCAACCCCTTTGTAAGGAACTATCACAAAGTCACGTTCACATGAATACAGAACGGTGCTGCAGTTCACTAAGCAGTGGATGGTTGGCAGAGCCGTTGGTGTAGTTAACCAATCCGAACAGACCTACGTCCATTATTTTCCCTGATAAACCAGGATCCCAGCTAGAGGATACACATTGATCATAATAATATGCCATAATATTATAGGATGGGAAAACCCCTTTGACCTAAAGACAATATTCTTAGGTACATACAGAAAGTCATGAATTACACCTTACAAATATTAAAATGTGCAGTTCTTAATACGCCTATCTAAATTAATTTTTTTTTCAATAGAACTCATTGCAGTAAGTTTTAATATTTTTTATCTTTACAGAGGACCTAGAGCTTCTAAAAAAAACAAAAAAACAGTGACAGAAGATAAAATGCTAAAACTTTTCTCTTTACGTCATTAGCAAGTCAGATGACCTCTCACATTTGAATTTCATTTTTAACAGAGTTAGACCACAATCTTGTGAGATTACAGTTTTGTGAGGGTAGGACATACCCCAATTCTAAACAGAATTTGAGTGAGTCAGCTCCACTCTAAATTGGCAATGTCACCACCTTCATCCTCTAATGACATCATCTCCTATTCTCCTCAATATGGTTCACAGGTCTAGGCCAGCATCATCCCTTAACTGGCTAACAGTTGTCCCATTGTAGGAAATGTCCTGGGCTTTTGATTCCCAATTCTAGATGTTCCCTGACTCTCCAAGTGCTACGACCACCTCGGCGGCCAGTGCCCCTACAATTAGAGCTCCTAGTGCCCCTACTACTACCACCACCATAATACTATTACTAACAGCTGGGCGTTTCAGGCATGTCCTCCACTTCCTCCGCCCCACCTCATACAAGTTGTAATGCTGACTATCCTCATCAAGCGCATCAACTGGAAAAAATTGTAGAGAAATATCTTCCTTCGCACACAGAATTCCCATGGTCTATGGGGATAAGACATCAGGTCAGAAACGTGATTGACATAAGTGAAAGTCCACAATTGAAGAGATTAACTGTTCCAGTGGCAGAGGAGGAATGTGCAGAATACGCATGGTATCACCGTCAGAGGTAACATCATCGTGCAGCGACTGTGATGAGTGATGTACCATATAGTCCATAGCATCCAAACAATATGCTTGAAGAAAACAACGGTGAGGAATTTCAACCTGTGTTTAGTACTATAGCCTAGAAGACTGGTGCAATGGTGGTGGTGCTGCTGCTACTTGTGGCTCTCATATTCATATTGCCAGATAATGGAGTATTAATGTTTTTTTTCTTCTTTACATTGCTCCATCCATTGCCAATTTTTTATTACACTAGAATTAACTTTTTTTTTTATAAACCATAATTCCACCCTTCCCAAAACGGACCTACCAAGGAATGCTAGGGTAAACCGCAAAAAAACAACAGCTGCAACAGGGCGCAGGATTGTTGTGGCTTGAACACAAGTCAAATTTAACTAATAAAACAGGTTGTGAAAAAATTCAGTACTGTTTGAGACTGCCTCACAAAGCATTTGAGTCACGGAGTTAAATGACTATTTATACGCTTGACTTTTGTATGTTCTATAATGCCATAATTTCCCCTTCCCAAAAAGATGAAACCAAGCAATGCTAGGTAAATGCCAAGAATAGAACAGCAGCAACAGGCTACAGTAGTGGTGCTGCGTGTACAGTGGGTACGGAAAGTATTCAGACCCCTTTAAATTTTTCACTCTTTGTTTCATTGCAGCCATTTGGTAAATTCTAAAAAGTTCATGTTTTTTTCTCATTAAAGTACACTCTGCACTCCATCTTGACTGAAAAAAATAGAAATGTAGACATTTTTGCAAATTTATTAAAAAAAGAAAAACTGAAATATCACATGGTCATAAGTATTCAGACCCTTTGCTCAGTATTGAGTAGAAGCACGCTTTTGAGCTAGTACAGCCATGAGTCTTCTTGGCAATGATGCAACATGTTTTTCACTCCTGGATTTGGGGATCCTCTGCCATTCTTCCTTGCAGATCCTCTCCAGTTCCGTCAGGTTGGATGGTGAACGTTGGTGGACAGCCATTTTCAGGTCTCTCCAAAGATGTTCAATTGGGTTTAGGTCAGGGCTCTGGCTGGGCCAGTCAAGAATGGTCACAGTTGTTCTGAAGCCACTTCTTTGTTATTTTAGCTGTGTGCTTAGGGTCATTGTCTAGTTGGAAGGTGAACCTTCGGCCAAGTCTGAGGTCCAGAGCACTCTGGAAGAGGTTTTCATCCAGGATATCTCTGTACTTTGCCGCATTCACGTTTCCTTCAATTGCAACCAGTCGTCCTGTCCCTGCAGCTGAAAAACACCCCTATAGCATGATGCTGCCACCACCATGTTTCACTGTTGGGATTGTATTGGGCAGGTGATGAGTAGTGCCTGGTTTTCTCCACACATACCGCTTAGAATTATCACCAAAAAGTTCTATCTTCATCTCATCAGACCAGAGAATCTTATTTCTCATAGTCTGGGAGTCCTTCATGTGTTTTTGAGCAAACTCTATGCGGGCTTTCATATGTCTTGCACTGAGGAGAGGCTTCCGTCGGGGCACTCTGCTGTAAAGGCCCATCTGGTGGAGGGCTGCAGTGATAGTTGACGTTGTGGAACTTTCTCCTATCACCCTACTGCATCTCTGGAGCTCAGCCACAATGATCTTGGGGTTCTTCTTTACCTCTCTCACCAAGGGTCTTCTGCCACGATTGCTCAGTTTGGCTGGACGGCCAGGTCTAAGAAGACTTCTGGTGGTCCAAAACTTCTTCCATTTAAGAATTATGGAGGCCACTGTGCTCTTAGGAACCTTGAGCAATGCAGAAATTATTTTATAACCTTGGCCAGATCTGTGCCTTGCCACAATTCTGTCTGAGCTCCTTGGGCAGTTCCTTTGAGCTCATGATTCGCATTTGGTCTGACATGCACTGTGAGCTGTGAGGTCTTATATAGACAGGTGTGTGCCTTTCAAAATCAAGTCCTATCAGTTTAATTAAAACACAGCTGGACTCCAATGAAGGAGTAGAACCATCTCAAGGAGGATCACAAGGAAATGGACAGCATGTGACTTAAATATGAGTGTCTGAGCAAAGGGTCTGAATACTTATGACCATGTGATATTTCAGTTTTTCTTTTTTAATAAATTTGCAAAAATTTCTACATTTCTGTTTTTTTTTTTTTTGTTTTTTTTTTTTTTTAGTCAAGATGGGGTGCAGAGTGCACTTTAATGAGAAAAAAAAATGAGATTTTTAGAATTTACCAAATGGCTGCAATGAAACAAAGAGTGAAAAATTTAAAGGGGTCTGAATACTTTCCGTACCCACTGTATCTAAATTAAAAATAAACCAAGATGATAACCGGTGTACAAAAAATCAGCACGGTTTGTGACACGCATTCTTTGTTTGTAAGGCAGTCACAGAATGTATGTTTTTTGCTTTTTCCGTAATATTGGTGGCTCGCTTCTTCATAAATGCACAAAATGTGTGATTGAATTGAAGTACTAGCAGCATAACCAGACATAGCTGTGGCAATCTATGAGGCCCCTCCTGGCCCACCCTTACAGTTTTTAATTACTCTCCTATCTCTGTCCTCATCAATTCAATCTGTATCATTCTCTTTTCCTCACACACTGATCTTCCTCATTGCTGTTCTGTCACACATTATCTGCACAGTTTCTTTAGTGTTTTATGGTTCTCTATCCTATCTCTAAGGCTGCGTTGTGAGATGTGATCTCCTTTCACTATCCAGAATCACCACAAAATGGCTGCTGCATTCCCTTCTTCTGTTTTTTATACAGACTAGGATGGTCCCTCCTAATATTTCTTTGCTATCCCACGTGATAAGATAGTTGTAAGGCATTATATGGAAGCTAACTCAGCCAAGCCAGAGGTCATGGGACCTTCTCTGGCTAATGTCTTCTTCTGCAATGTGGAAAATGGCGGATGCGATTTTAGGGGATTCAGGATAAGTAAATTGCATATTATTCAAATTTACAATGCATCAAATCGATTCACTCAATTATTACCCATTAATCACATCTTATTTTTTTTTCTAGGAATAATGAGCTAGATTGACTCAACCAAGCTTTTCTTGACTCAATATAAATTTTACATAAGCAAAAATGGTATCAGCTCCACCGATAATCCTATCTATTCAGTCAGTGAAAAAGATGAAAATACACCGGACATTTTCCATTTTTGCAACACAAAACTGTTACTTACCAAACCACACTCAAAAAACGTAGCCTGTTCATCTTCCAACTTTTGACCACAAGGAGAAATAAGATCAAAAGGAAGCCAGTCATTCTGCAGATGTTGGCGAATAAAATCGACCAAAACAGACAACCGTTCCTGGGGATAGAATAGACCTGAAATTGCAGAAGACATTTGAACAAAGGGTATATATTAGTAACTTGTAAATGTTGGTGGTTTCTGCAAGTCCCATAGCCATGCCCAGAGAGGAGGACCATGCATGGCCAAGTATTTGCAAAAAAAACACTAATTCAGTATAATCATATACAAGGAGGACAATAGGTTGTACAAGGTTAGACAAACATGGCAGCTTTCTTTCAAAAATGGTTCCACACATGTCCACATGTTGTGGAGCTGCAATGTCAGGTGCAATTTATAGACAAGTGTGAAGCCTTGTTTTTCTGATCCGGTTTAGACTCATAGGAAAAGTGTTTTGAGCTTGGCTCTGTATACCAAGTGACTGAAGGCTTTTACTAGGACTCCTGGCATTACTTAACTCCTTAAGGAAGATGCCAATTTTCAGTTTTGCCTTTTAAATTTATTTCTCGTCTTCTTCCATAAATGTTTAGAAGAAGAAAAACATTTTGATTGCTCTTTATTACATTTTTGGGGGGAGGTGTGACGCTGTCAAAACCAAAAAAATGATCAACACACCAAAATTGACGACATTTACGTTATGGATGAAATAATTTTAGATTATGATAGTTTGGACATTTATGGACTCGGCAGCGCCAATTAGTTTATTTACCTTATTTGTTTTAAAGTAGGGAATTTATTTTTTAGACTCTAATAGGTACTTGAAACTGCATTTGATCGCTTTTAATATATACTGATATATACCAATATATCGAACACATGCTATTAAAACCAGCCTGTGGCTATGCTTCACAGGAATACCCGAATGGCAGTGTTAAAGGCTGTTGTGAGAACGTGTGAGCAATGGACTCCAAACTGAAGTGCAACCAGGATGGCGCAACTCACATGCCACTTTCAGAGACTGACAGCTGCATTTTAAGGGTTAAGATGCAGTGATCAAAAAACTCTGAACGCTGCTGTAAGCGGTAGATGATGGCTGTATTACACAGCTGGCACCTGCTCGTGTGCAGTGGGCTTAGATCCTGAGTCCACTCCATACACCCTGACCAGTTTCATGACAGATAAACACCTTTACACTTCTGTTGTATATAAGGGAACTGGTCATGTAGTAGTTTCAGGAGTCACTGATTCAAACTTTGCATCATGAGTGTGAAAATACGCTATATTTTGGCTAGACTAACCATTAATTAGATACCTATGCAGACTTGGACTTTAAAAGGGTTGTCCAGAACTTTTGTACTGATGACCCACCCATAAAATAGATCAAAATAAGATTGTGGGGGTCCAACACAAAGCCCCCTAAGCAATCAGCTGTTATCACCTGAACAGCAGCCGGACAGATGTAATTAGCGTCCGGAATGGAACATCACAGCTTAGTGGCAGCTGACTGTTACTGCAGGTCAGCTCCTGTTCTCTTCAGGAGAGCCTGAGCTGCAGAACACAGCAGCAACTAATCAGTGTCCAGGAGCTTTGGTGCTCCGCAATGGATGCCACTTACATGCGGCCGCTGCTGAAGGAAATATCAGCTGAACAACTGGGGTGCTAGATCCCCTACAATCTTACTTTTATGACCAATATAAAAAGTAGTGGATGAGCCCTTTAGTACAAGCCATGGGTACAATATTCATGAGCTATGTACTTGCCCTCCCTTCCACCACGGATTGACAGCAATCTCCCCTATATGAAGTAAAAAGAGCTGTCAATCAGTGGCGGTAGAAGCCTGTAGCTCATAAATATGCCATACTCCAAGTTCACAGCATTCGCAGAGAACTGCAACTAGTAAACTGCTAATTTAGCCCCTAAAAATCCTAAACTTACATTCGTGCCACAAGGCTGCAATCAGCGACCCAGAAACTATTACATGTTCCCATCAAAACATGCTGACCTTATTCCATTTAAACAGCTTTTTATATTAAAAAATAAAAGCACAGACTATATATTTTCACACCCTCAGTACTTTTCTATCCTAGGCTGTTTGCAGGTAAGGCAAGAGAAGAAAAAGAGCTTTTAAATTATACTCACCTCTGGGGGGGATCCAATCTGAGGGGCGTCGCTTTTCTTGATCTGGCGCCTCCCTTCTTCTTGCTATGCCGTCCTCCTTCTTGCTTCATGTGGATGACAAGTCCCTACAGCCAGTGAGACTGTATGGATGACAGAGAGGTGTCATCCACATGAAGCAAGTGGGAGGACAGCATAGCAAGAAGAAGGGAGGCGCCAGATCAAGACCAGCGACGCCCCTCGGACCCGACCGCCCCCCAGGTGAGTATAATAAAAGCTCTTTCTCTTCTCTTGCAGGTCAGATCAGGAGCTTGTATTCAGCATGGTGTATATGAGGGCTGAAAGGTGGTGACTGTATCTCATACCGGTCAAACCTGGTGACAGGGTAGCTTTAAGGAATTCATTTGATTGGTTCATCCAATTTAATTTTCCTGTACAGACCTTACAATCTCTAAAAGCTTCCTCTCACCTTGTAATATATAGTCGTCTGGAAACCTGATTCTGAGAACAGTATATTTATATTTCTTCATTTCATGTCTTTCTTCTCTCTCCCGCATCGCTTTAGTCTTGAGCATGGAATCTTGCTTTAACTTCTCTGTCCTATGATGAAGATACAAACAAAAAGTTTGATTCTTTTTAACCTCTTTATTAATGACGCTGTGGATGGGATTGAGAGTCGGTCTTTGTTACCCCTTTATAAATCACTGGTGAGGCCACATCTGGAATATGGGATCCAGTTTTGGGCTCCACATTTTTAAAAGGATATTCAGAAGTTAGAGTCAGTTCAAAGGCGACAACTAGATTATTACAAGGGATGGAAAGCCTCTCATATGAGGAGAGGTTGGAAAAGCTGAGTCGGTTTAGCTTAGAAAAATGACCATCAGAGGGGATCTCATTTACATGTATAAATGTGTGTGTGGTCTGTACAAAAGACTAATACATGACTTATTCTTTCCAAAGACCATACTAAGGACCAGGGGGCACTCATTACAGGTGGAAAAAAGGTGATTCCGGCACCTAAATAGGAAAGGGTTCTTTACAGTCAGACTGTGGCATGCCCTACCCCAAGAGGTAGTAATGGCCGGCACTATAACAGCTTTTAAAAACGGATGATTTCCTTGCTACCCAGAATATTGTGGGTTACAGATAATTTAGTGACAAAAAATGTATAATTCGGTGACAAATCATTTCCAAGGCACCAGAGAGGTGATTCTATTCCTGTCACGCCAGGTGTGGGAAAGACTGCAACACAGAGGGAAGAGGGAAAGGAAGCCCAGACACTAGGGAACAGGGGAAGTGGAGACCTCCTAGTCTGGCCTAGTGTCACCCTGTCTCAACTACCGTCCCTATATTGCCTCTTCAGCAATCCTCGCACGCTTGCCTCGCCCTGACTCTTCCTGGCATATGGCTAAGGTTAGGGAAGGGAGGAGATGAGCACTAGTCGATCTCCACTAAACTCTATGGGCAACAAGGGTAGACAAACAGGGGGAAATTGCTTAGCTTTAGACGACTGCAAATGTGCACACGACCTCAAGCTCCAAAGCGGAAGAAGTACTGCTCTTCCTAAGCCTCACAAGTAGAAATGAATATAGCCAGTACCTCCCTCTCAGACACCAGGTATTTATACACCCAGGCCAGAGAGCTAACTAGCCAGAGGGAGGTAGCCGCTGGGTCCTAAAAACAGCTTCTTATCTAAGAAGATGTCTGAAATGCCAAACGTAGAGATCTCCTGCAACCAACTGCAGGGAGACTGTGTCACCTCTGACACACGCGTGACAATTCCTTTATTCATGCAAAATGCATCATAAAAGCAACAGTGACAAAAAATGTAAACTTGGTGGAGAAGTATTGATCTTGATGGACCCCAGTCTTTTTCCAACCTATGTAACTACCGTATGTAATGTTAGTTTGATATTAATTCCATAATAAACTGACCATTATTACAATTATCTTAAACAAGTTACCAAGACAATAGACATAGTTGTATTCTGTCGCTGTAAAAATTGGGAGAAGAGATACAACTTCTAAGCAGACTTCAGCCCCCCATACACACAAGATGGCTGTCGGCCGAATATTGCTTTGGACAATGGTTCGGCCAACATAAATCTCTGCGGACATTAGCATACACAAGACCACTCGCTCCGGTGAGTTCTCCTGTGTTCTCGATGTGAAAATCACCTCTTTGCCGGCAGCTTATCTTAGGAGAACAAAGCGATCGTCAGTCTGATATCAGACATGCCTGATCGACATCTACCCAGGCCATCAGTAGGTGTCAGTAGGCGACCCCAAAAACAGTGTCGGCGAACTTGTCAATATCAGTAATTGCAGCTGACCTTAGTCCAATGTGAATGGGGGGATTTAGGTTACACACATGTAGTCTTCGGCTGTGGTTATTTTCCCTATATCTTGCCCATACCCACAGGATAAAACTCAAATGAAATGGTAGATCTTTACCATAACAAATGATCCATGGCTGGTTTGGTAAAATGAATAATTCTACATTTCAACCGTCGAATATTTGTGGTAGTTGAAAACACAAGTGAGGTTTGTTGGATTTTTTTTCACCACTAGCTGAAAAAAAATCCAATAATGTCCACTGTAGTCATTGATGTGTGTGGGCCCATTTGCATCTCATGTGTTTGGGGGATAAACAGAAGGGAGTATGACTCCGGGAACAGATTACACAGGAGACACATATGTCTGCATAAAAGCTGTAGACACAAAATGGACATAAACTTAAAATTTTAAATTAAAACTGTATGTGCCTCAGGATAAAAAAAAAACAAAAATGGAACTTCAGATGAGCAATTCCAGTTTATCTCCCATTTTATAAAAGTTTGAAGAAGCCTACAGTGGGTTTGGAGTCTTATTGAAAAGTTTGAAGGAGTTGTCCACTACTTTTTGAGAGACCCCCAATGTATTAACCAAGTTATAAGACATTTTGTAAATACCTTGTGGTGCCTTTTCTGCCTGTGAGAAGTGGTATCGCTAGCCGCTCACAGGCATCACGTGACCCCCGGCTGCAGCCGGCTCTGACATTTGCTGAGGTCACGTCAATTTCTGGCTGCAGCCGGGGGTGACTCACTTCTGCGCTCCACGGTGGAGGCTGGGCTGTGGGCAGGGTTACCCCGCACGTCACACCCGGCATCCACCACCCGCCTTCCCTCTCCTCATTCATTGGGAAAGCACGCGATGGATGCTGGGTGTGACGCGCGGGGTAACCCTGCCCACTGCCCAGCATCCACGGCGGGGACCGCGTCACTGATGTCACGCCTCACTTGACGTGAGATCAGTGGGGAGTCACGTGATTTCTGTGAGCGGCCAGTGATAGCGCCGCTCACAGGCAAGAAGGACACAGCAAGGTATTTACAAAATGTCTTACAATCACTGGGTTAATACATTGGGGGTCTCTTAAAAAGTAGTGGACAACTTCTTTAATGAAGGTTTGGTGCTCAGGTTCTTTACATAGCACCAATACCCAGTTTCTTCAGACAGAGTGTGAAAATTTTGGCAGCTCCTTCATCTAAGGGGGTTCATTCCATATCCGTACCCACGTAATATACACAACTGTACATGAATTGGACAGTTTAGCTCAGTCTAAAAAAAAAAAAAAAAAAAAAATTAGGGACACCTTAAATATTAAAAGAATTTTACACAGGTTAATCAGATTACACAATTGTAGACAGAACTGTATTTGCATAAAAATAAAATAATTAGCACTAATAATATAGAACTCAAATTATCGGAACCTTAAAAACCTCAAATAAAACAGTTAAAATTCTTCTAGTGTCCTTCTAAAAAGCAATCTTAAAAGGTCGATAGATGGAAAGTCCCACCAGTTACTCTTAAAGCGTACCTACCTGTTTTTATTCTAATATCTTCTCCCCAACTTACATGTCCTGCCGATCGTGGACGTTCAAGTGCAGTGTATGGGCTCATGCAGGAGCTTAGTGCTTCCGCCTCCTTAGCATCTGCATCCCTAGCACCATGCTTCAGAGCAATCAATGGAAGTCTCAAGACCAGGACCCCACTGATTTGCAGAACATGAAAGTTAGGGAAAAGGTATTAAAAAAAAAATAATATATAAAATATATAGTGTGTGTATTTATATGTACAATTTATAAATGGCTTCTAAAAGATCATAAATCATTCAGTTCTAGTTCACATTTGTCAATTGCTGGCCACTGACCTTAGTTTTTGTTCAAGTTTAATCTCTTCCACTGACAATTTGTAGAAGTCATCAGGCAGGTCAAATTTTGCCGCTTGAAGGGAGGGCACGAAAATTTGTGGTTGACGGTCAAGAATGGCAATTAAGGGCTCGCCACTTAACAGAGAATCATGATAGCTTTGCAAGTCATTTAGCCTGTCAAGTGTGTCACTGCCCAATACATAGAATTCTTCTTGCACATCTAGTGGTCAAGGAAAAGTGCAACAAAGTATTGTAAATTGTCAATAATCTACATTTATATTTTGTATGTTACTTTTAGATAGTATTCAAACTCTTATTAAGATTGTCCACAACTGAACAAAGTCTTCTTAGTATTTCCACTCTAAAGCATAAAAGAAAAAAAAATAAATTCATACTTGCCTCCTGGACCGTTGCCGTTCCTCCAATCTTTGCACTGTGACTTCCCGTGGTCACATGACAAAGATATATCGTGACCACTACAGCCAACCAGCGGCCGCTGATCAACTACAGCTGTCAGTTTTCAGTCAGAACGCTAGTCCAAAGTCACGTGACCGTGGCAGCCAATCAGCAGTCACTGATCAGGTGCAGCCTTCAGTACCAGATCAGAGTGGAAGTTCGTTCTGATGGAATATTGAAGGCTGCAGCCGGTTACTGGGCGCCGATTGGCTGCAATAATCAGTTGAAATTATTTAAGTCATGTGACCGCAGGAAGACAAAGCTTGGAGACTGAAGGAATGGCACAAGCATGTGAGGGGAGTGTAAATTGTTTATTTTATGCTGCAGACCCTATCACGTAATTTAAATGGTAAACTGGCCTAGTCACGTGTCAGGACGGGTTGTAGTCTGAAGAAACACAGCTCCCGAGACTTGTGTCTGAAGTGACAGAGCTCTATCGTAAGCACACATACCTCTGTGAGGCAAAGGGGAAGTGTGTGACTAGAGAAGAAAAACAAACAAACATATCCTCTGAGGATTTGTGCTCGATCAGCAAGGAGAAGATTTATTTCTTCTCCTGTCACACACTTCTACACAATTCACCAGTATGAGTAATAACAGCACTTCTGACAGTTGAGACACAGGTCTCAGAAGCTGTGTTTCTTCAGACTGCAACCCATCATGACACGTGACTAGGACAGGGTGACATTTTAATTACAGTACAGACCAAAAATTTGGACACACCTTCTCATTTACAGATTTTTCTGTATTTTCATGACTATGAAAATTGTACATTCACACTGAAGGCATCAAAACTATGAATTAACACATGTGGAATTATATACGTAACAAAAAAGTGTGAAACAACTGAAAATAGGTCTTATATTCTAGGTTCTTCAAAGTAGCCACCTTTTACTTTGATGACTGCTTTGCACACTCTTGGTATTCTCTTGATGAGCTTCAAGAGGTAGTCACCGGAAATGGTCTTCCAACAATCTTGAAGGAGTTCCCAGAGATGCTTAGCACTTGTTGGCCCTTTTGCCTTCACTCTGCGGTCCAGCTCACCCCAAACCATCTCGATTGGGTTCAGGTCTGGTGACTGTGGAGGCCAGGTCATCTGGCGTAGCACCCCATCACTCTCCTTCTTGGTCAAATAGCCCTTACACAGCCTGGAGGTGTGTTTGGGGTCATTGTCCTGTTGAAAAATAAATAATGGTCCAACTAAACGCAAACCGGATGGGATAGCATGCCGCTGCAAGACGCTGTGGTAGCCATGCTGGTTCAGTATGCCTTCAATTTTGAATAAATCCCCAACAGTGTCACCAGCAAAGCACCCCCACACCATCACACCTCCTCCTCCTCCATGCTTCACGGTGGGAACCAGGCATGTAGAGTCCATCCACTTACCTTTTCTGCGTCGCACAAAGACACGGTGGTTGGAACCAAAGATCTCAAATTTGGACTCCTCAGACCAAATCACAGATTTCCACTGGTCTAATGTCCATTCCTTGTGTTCTTTAGCCCAAACAAGTCTCTTCTGCTTGTTGCCTGTCCTTAGCAGTGGTTTCCTAGCAGCTATTTTACCATGAAGGCCTGCAGCACAAAGTCTCCTCTTAACAGTTGTTGTAGAGATGTGTCTGCTGGTAGATCTCTGTCTGGCATTGACCTGGTCTCTAATCTGAGCTGCTGTTAACCTGCAATTTCTGAGGCTGGTGACTCGGATAAACTTATCCTCAGAAGCAGAGGTGACTCTTGGTCTTCCTTTCCTGGGGCGATCCTCATGTGAGACAGTTTCTTTGTAGCGCTTAATGGTTTTTGCAACTGCACTTGGGGACACTTTCAAAGTTTGCCCGATTTTTAACACTGACTGACCTTCATTTCTTAAAGTAATGATGGCCACTCGTTTTTTCTTTACTTAGAATTTGTATTATGGCAAGAAAAAAGCAGCTAACAGTCTACTCAGTAGGACTATCAGCTGTGTATCCACCCGACTTCTGCACAACACAACTGATGGTCCCAAACCCATTTAGAAGGCAAGAAATCCCACTTATTAAACCTGACAGGGCACACCTGTGAAGTGAAAACCATTCCCGGTGACTACCTCTTGAAGCTCATCAAGAGAATGCCAAGAGTGTGCAAAGCAGTCATCAAAGTAAAAGGTGGCTACTTTGAAGACCCTACAATATAAGACATTTTTTCAGTTGTTTCACACTTTTTGTTAAGTATATAATTCCACATGTGTTAATTCATAGTTTTGATGCCTTCAGTGTGAATGTACAATTTTCATAGTCATGAAAATACAGAAAAATCTTTAAAATGAGGCGTGTCCAAACGTTTGGTCTGTACTGTATGTGATAGAGGCCATTTTATTGTGTTCTTGAAGAATCCCTTTTAAGATGAAGCAGTCCTGTAGTGGACAACCCATGTAGGTGTCATTATGATATACATTGTAGTCTTTTAGCTAAAAAACCCCCCAAAAAAACCAAAACAAATACTTCTCCTTTATCAGGGCTGTGGAGTCGGAGTCGTGGAGTCGGAGCCCATTTTGGTGGAGTTGGTATAAAATGGACCGACTCCTAAAATATATAATAAATTGGGTACAGTAGTTCAATGCAGTTTGTGGGGAATATTTTTTCATAAGAATTTGGGAAAGTTATGAAATGTTCTATAAATGTCTGTCCTATCCCTGATCTAAGGGTCTAGACTTATAGCTGAGATGAATCTGTGCTACAGTAAATTTATCACTTAAACATGAGCCATGTATGAGGGAGTCGGAGTCAAGGAGTTGGAGTCATTGAAATTGTGGAGTCGGAGGTTTGGCTTACCAACTCCACAGCCCTGCTCCTTATGCTATAAATGACAGTTAATGCTTTCCAACATTTTTTCTGAAATTTATTATAAATCAGAAAGTTTCAAAAATAAGCAGTGTTGAGTCTGAAGAAGTGTCCAAATACTTCAAAGTTAGTAAATTAAGTGAACAGATACAAACGCAGGAAGAACCTTATATTTATACTCTAAGAGAGCAGGTGATAAATCCTATGGCAGAGATGTGGAACATAATGCTGGAATAGCTGGTGTGAATTAAGACAAGCGAGCAGATATAGTGCAATCAATTCCCAACTCATCGAAAAGCTCTGTCTGTTTTAGTAAATACTTAATATTTCCTATTAAATAACAAAAATACGAAATACATAAAAAGAAAGGTGTCAAAACTTTTCCCTCAAAAAACAAGCCCTTGTACTGCTATGTCTACGGTAATCTAAAAGAGTTATGAAGTTATGAATCTTGGAAATAGAGGACGAAAAAACAAAAGAACAAAAACGGTCCTGAAGGGCTTAAAGCATGTTTGTCCGTCAAAAACTTACATCTAGTCCACCACAGACAGAAGACCTCCATCTACAAGATACTCCCATTCCGAGAAAGCAAGAGCAGAAATATCACTACAGGATCCTAAACTGCTGCAAACGGGAGGACAAGTAATCCATCTTTAAATTTATAAATTTCCAAATAAAAAACTAAATAGATTTATTTTATAACTTAATATCAAGGCTGTAACTTGATTTTGTATCTCAATTCAAGGGACTTTTGTATCTCAATTCAAGGGACTTTTTTTTTTTTTACAATTTATTTTTAGGAGGTCTTTGGTTGAGTTGAGTTGTCTATGGGAAGATCTGCCAAACTCAGTCATCTGTAATACTTCATAGTTACGGTACCTTGTTCTTGTAATGCCAGAGTTTTCTTCTCAAACCCAACAGCTTCAAAAAATTCAGGTGCTCCTTTCATACAAATGACCTTCTCCTAAATAAATACATACATAGAAAGGGTCACAAAGACCAAACAAAAAGATCACACAAATGTTACGAGGTTGGCTCACTGCAGGCATTGAAGCATAGCATTAGAATATGGCACCAATGCCCAGCGGCATGGGGGAGCGACTGCTGGGTACCTTGCTGGTGCTAGAAAGTAGCAATAGCAACACTAGGAAAATCCTACCTGAAAAACTTTATTTGATAACTTGATCTTTTGATATTTCTCATCATTCGGATTACCAATAATATTTTTAAGGTACCTGAAAACAGAAGTAGATGGACCTATGAACAATGTTTCTACCCCATATATAATTGATTTCTAAAATCAGAAAAACAAAAATAGCAGTGAGGCCTTACCTTGCCATTGTCTCAACGCCTAATTTCACTTTATCTCGATCTTTGTTAAATGTGTGAATCTTCATTATGGATGCGGAGATGGGATCAGCCACGGAAAGCTAGTATGAATGAATTCAATCAATAAAATCGGGTCTACAACCAAATTTCAATCATAAGCTGTATACATATCTATCTATCTATCTATCTATCTATCCATCTATCTATCTATAGCTATATGTATATATTTATACGCAAGATTTGCTCTAACTCACCATTTCTATACTTTTTTTTATGTGCGATTCGATTTCTTCCCTTCGCAGCATTTCTCCAGTTA
This sequence comes from Phyllobates terribilis, assembly GCF_046119375.1. Classification (NCBI taxonomy): domain Eukaryota; kingdom Metazoa; phylum Chordata; class Amphibia; order Anura; family Dendrobatidae; genus Phyllobates; species Phyllobates terribilis. Next base: position 718,586,499 of record NW_027362761.1, on the reverse strand, counting down.
AGGGGCAACGAAACATAATATTATATATAGAACTTTTTCCAGTTTCAGGTTTCTGTAAATAGATTTTGTAAAACAATAATTAACATACTATACAAAATATGCAGCTTAGCATTTTATTTTATTAACGTTCTATTTCATGTTTGATTAGTTTATCCAAAATCTGATAAAACAATAATATAAAGCTGAACTTTTAACTACAACGGAAGTTTAAAAAAGTAACACTTAGATCCTTTATTAAACAGTTTTATACCAGGAAAACATCTTACCCAGTATATTTTAAATTTTCATATGAAAAGGCACTTAAAGACATTTATGAAGAAGGAGACAGCTGCACGGCATGCTGGGCTAGTATTAGGGGAAGGGGCAGTACTAGCCCTGGTGGCCTGGGCACAGATGCTTTGTGCCAGATATTATGAAAAGGCGGGTGCACAGCTGTGGTTCCTGGTTTACTTATAGGAAAGCGTTATTTAGGTGCCTTACAGCACTGTTATAGGAACTATATAATTGTTTTATATAATCACTATATGGTTAACCCTAATGAGGAAGCAATCAAAATGTTATGCCAAGTAAAGCCCCCCCATACACATTAGACCAGGGGTCTCCAACACATGTTCCGAGGGCCGCATGCGGCCCCTGAGGCCCTGTTGGGCGGCCCTCAGGCCCCTGAGACAATCGCGTCCAACAAATCAACACTTCTTTTCAACTGAATGTGCATCCAAGGACACCAGCTCTCTACAGCACAATAACAATATGAGCCACCCACCAATCAGAGTTCAGCAGCTGACATCAGCGTCCCGGCACAACTGCACATGACGTCATTGCTAAGCGCCCTGGCTGTGGAGGAGTAAAAGGATGCTGGTCGCAGAGGGAGCGGAGTCAAGTGAGAAGAATTTTTTTTGTGTGTAAAGAGCGACAGAATGTGGGACATTACTAAAAGATGAGACCAGGACGGGAAGACTACTAAAAGATGAGACCAGGACGGGAAGACTACTAAAAGATGAGACCAGGACGGGAAGACTACTAAAAGATGAGACCAGGACGGGAAGACTACTAAAAGATGAGACCAGGACGGGAAGACTACTAAAAGATGAGACCAGGACGGGAAGACTACTAAAAGATGAGACCAGGACGGGAAGACTACTAAAAGATGGGACCAGGATGGGTAAATTTCTATAAAATGGACCAAGATGGGACGATTACTATAAGATGAGACCAGGATGGGGACATTTCTATAAGATGGACCAGGTTGGAAGATTACTATAAGATGGGACAATGATGGGGGCATTACTACAGGAAAGGGACATTATTACATGACGGGGACAATATTACAGGATTGTAAGCCTGAATTACTGTATGGGATTAATCGTAAAACTACACTGCTCAAAAAAATAAAGGGAACACTCAAATAACACATCCTAGATCTGAATGAATGAAATATACTCATTGAATACTTTGTTCTGTACAAAGTTGAACGTGCTGACAACAGGGTGGATTTGATTTAAATCTAACTGATTTAAATCAGTGATTTAAATCAAAGTTTCTACCTAAACTAGTTCTTGCTACTTTAACATGCAAGTAGATGAAGATTTTTAGAATCACTTTTTATATTACTTTATTCTCCCCAGTTTAATGGGTTAATCATTCATATTTGGACACCACTGTTCTGTTGTACTTAGGAAGGAGAAAAATAATAGTGACCTTAATAACAATTTAAATAGATTTATTCAACTGAAACAATAACAACATTACAGCACAAGTTATTTGCTTAAACAAACATCCATGTTTGTTAACTAATTTGGCTAAACAAAATATATATATATATTTTAAGAAACTTAGACTGTCAGCCCAGCCGACACATGAAAAACTTAAATACTACTGTCCCTGCTGTCCTCTGTAGCTCACTCGTCGTCATCTTCATCATCATCTTCTTCTTTGTTCCTATTCATAATCTGGAAAAGAAAAACAAGCTTTCCTGCTTTATTGGGTCCCAACCGATTTCTCAATTTAGAATGAATGAGTCCAAAGGAAGAGAATATTCTTTCAACGCCTGCAGAAGAAGCTACTGCTGTTAAAAGTGAAATCATTACTTGAACAGTCTCTAAATCCAAGCGCTTAAGTGACTTCCACCAGTTTACTGGTGTGACCTTCCTTAAAATATCTTCAGCAAACATATATTTCTTGAATGGTTCCCCCTTAGCTCTGAAGTTTATTATAGTTGGCATTAAAGATGGATGATTGCTGGATACCCATGTCATAGCTAACTCCTCTTCCTCAGCACTTAGGTTTTGACCCTGATATTAGATATTGACAATATTTGCCAAAAAATGAGCTGGAGTCAGTGCTTGTCCCATTCGTTTGTTTACTGCTTGTAATTTAATTCTGTCCATGTGTAGTTCTGTTTTTAAGTGTTCACTCAGTTCCTTCCAAATTTCAACAGCATCTGCAATAAAACAGCTATTTTTCTGTATTTTGTTTAAAGCTTGAGAGATGGGTTTCAGGAAGCTCAGCATATGTTCAACATTTCTCTTAAGCCCAATGTTGAGGATTTTGGCCGTGACAGTGCCATCTATTTTATCTCGATTTTCTTCACAAAGTGTCATCAGAATAGGCCAGTTTTTGATATACTGCTCAAAACAGTCCACCACAGAGTTCCATCTAACATCTTGTGGGAGCGTTAGCTTGGTTCCACCCATCCTTTTCAGAGCTGCTGCAGCAAAATGATTATTACGGAAGTATTTAGCAATTTCAACATTAGCCTTTATTTCTGGAACACTTAAGTCTTTGGCTAAGAGGTGCAGCAAATGAGCACTGCAACCATATGTTATTAGCAGCTTTGTATTCCCTCCCTGCTCTTCTAAATTTCTTCTCATCTTGGATACGTTTGCAGCATTGTCAGTGACCAAACTGCGTACTAGACATTTGAATTTTTGTTCACATGTTGTTATAGCTTTTACTGCCACTTCTTGTAAGTATTCTGCTGTGTGTGCATTTCCTGACGTATCAGTTGTTTGTGCAAGGAAGACTTTACCTTCTTCTGTTGTTATACAAGCACATACAATAGGATCATTGTGGACATTACTCCACCCATCAATACTTAGGTTAACAATTTTACCCTCCAGAGCTGTTGCACATTGCTCCATTTCTCTGTCATACACTTGATCCAGCAGTTTCCCTGCAACATCAGCTCTGCTGGGTGGACTGTATCCTGGTCTTAGTGACTGAACCATATTAATGAAATGTGGGTTCTCAGTCAGACGGAAAGAAGAGTTCGTTGCATAAATAAACTGGGCAATTTTTTCATCAATCACCTCTTTTTCTAATCTGCTAGTTCTTATCACAAACCTATCTATGGTGGTTCCAGGAAGTAAAGTTTTTTTCTTCCTTTTGGGTGATGGTGATATGTGGCTGTGGGTGTCTGATGATGATGCTGCTGCTAATGAAGCACTATCCTGGATGGATAACTCTGAAACTGTAGAACAGAATGATGGTGATCTTGGAGGTGGATAGTTTCCAGAATCCATGAATTCCCCTAAACAAAAAAAGTCAATGCTGTTATTTTATTGTTTATACAATTTCTGCTTATTGTACACAACATATCACTGCCCCTGCCCCAAAAGGAATATTTGTTTTTCTTCATAACTGTACCAAATGACAGTAACATGCAGTAATAATAAGAAATATAATTTTTCTCACACATGACAGTTCAGTCTTTAGAAATAGGATTCAATAAAAATGTTTACCAACAGATCCTGCCTGTTCAGAAGTGTTTCTTTGGTCATCTTCATCACCGCACTTCTCATGATGTTGCCTCATTCGCGCCACCAGGCCTTGCATCTCTTTGTTGCATCGTTTGCATTTTGCACGCATGCCTGCCTTACCGATAGGCGAAGGAGCTTCATTAAAATATTCCCAAACTGGGTCTCTTTTACGGCCTGCTGCCATTATAAGGAAAGAATGTAATAAACCTCAGATCGTACACACAAACAGATCCAGACTTGTCTGTCTGTGGCTATGCTGCAGTATTGTGCTCAAAGTTTCACTTTCATTTTCTTGTCTGCTTGCCCTTCCTCCTCCTCACACTTAGATTCACATTCTTCTTGTGTTGTGCAGATCTATTCCACTCCAAACAATCAGAAACATATTGTCTAACTTCTTGGACTTGGCACTGAAGGGGTTGATTCTGTATTCATAGGTTTGTAGAACAATAGGATTAAGGTCTTTCTCAACTCTGTTCATGTTGTAACATTTTTGCCGTGAAGAAGAGGCTGGGACCTCTGCGGAGTCAAATTCAGTTTTGAGAACTGCGCAAGTAAAGCGAGCGTCTGTGATAATATAGGAGAGAAACAGCCCACTAATCCTACAGAAACCTCTGGAAGAGCATGGCATTGTGAATGTTACACATATACAGCCTTTATTCTACTGAGTTAAACAACTCAGCTTTATCTCATGATGGAAGAACCTTTGGATGGTAAAATATTTTCCTCAAAAAGCAGTTTATTGAAAAAAATCCGATTATAAATCAAAAAAATCCGATTTTTTTGATTTTTTTTAAAAAAAACATTGATTTTTATCCACCCTGGCTGACAACAAAATCACACAAAAATCATCCATGGAAATCAAATTTATTAACCAATGGAGGCCTGGATTTGGAGTCACCCCAAAAATTAAAGTGGAAAAACACACTACAGGCTGATCCACTTTTGATGTAATGTCTGTAAAACAAGTCAAAATGAGGCTCAGTATTGTGTGTGGCCTCCCTACAATGACTGGGCATGCTCCTGATGAGGTTGCAGATGGTCTCCTGTGGGATCTCCTTCCAGACCTGGACTAAAGCATCCGCCAACTCCTGGACAGTCTGTGGTGCAACGTGACGTTGGTGGATGGAGCGAGACATGATGTCCCAGATGTGCTCAATCGGATTCAGGTCTGGGGAACGGGCGGGCTAGTCCATAGCTTCAATGCCTTCATCTTGCAGGAACTGCTGACACACTCCAGCCACATGAGGTCTGGCATTGTCCTGCATTAGGAGGAACCCAGGGCCAACTGCACCAGCATATGGTCTCACAAGGGGTCTGAGGATCTCATCTCTGTACCTAATGGCAGTCAGGCTACCTCTGGCGAGCACATGGAGGGCTGTGTGGCCCTCCAAAGAAATGCCACCCCATACCATTACTGACCCACTGCCAAACCGGTCATGCTGAAGGATGTTGCAGGCAGCAGATCGCTCTCCACGGCGTCTCCAGACTCTGCCACGTCTGTCACATGTGCTCAGTGTGAACCTGCTTTCATCTGTGAAGAGCACAGGGTGCCAGTGGCGACTTTGCCAATCCTGGTGTTCTGTGGCAAATGCCAAGCGTCCTGCACGGTGTTGGGCTGTGAGCACAACCCCCATCTGTGGACGTCGGGCCATCATACCATCCTCATGGAGTTGGTTTCTAACCGTTTGTGCAGACACATGCACATTTGTGGCCTGCTGGAGGTCATTTTGCAGGGCTCTGCCAGTGCTCCTCCTGTTCCTCCTTGCACAAAGGCGGAGGTAGCGGTCCTGCTGCTGGGTTGTTGCCCTCCTACGGTCCCCTCCACGTCTCCTGGTGTACTGGTCTGTCTCCTGGTAGCACCTCCAGCCTCTGGACACTACGCTGACAGACACAGCAAACCTTGCCACAGCTCGTATTGATGTGCCATCCTGGATGAGCTGCACTACCTGAGCAACTTCTATGGGTTATAGAGTCCGTCTCATGCTACCACAAGTGTGAAAGCACAACCAACATTCAAAAGTGACCAAAACATCAGCCAGAAGCATTGGTACTGAGATGTGGTCTATGGTCCCCACCTGCAGAACCACTCCTTTATTGAGTGTGTCTTGATAATTGCCAATAATTTCCATCTATTGTCTATTCCATTTGCACAACATCATGTGAAATTGATTAATCAATCAGTGTTGCTTCCTAAGTGGACAGTTTGATTTCACAGAAGTTTGATTTAATTGGAGTTATATTCTGTTGTTTAAGTGTTCCCTTTATTTTTTTGAGCAGTGTATATTACTGTATAGGGCCGCTTAAAAGTGAAAAAAAGCGTAAAACAAAGTGAAAAATAATGGAATAATATTTGACCACTAAAAATGCTGTTTTATGTAAAAATGTAAGTAAAAGAAGACCTGTAAAAAAAAAAAAAAAAAGATGATGATGATCAAAAAGTCATATAGAAAATAATGGCATCACTGAAAACAAACTTCTCCTTCAAAGAACGCGGCCCTTCATATTCAAATTTTTTCTATGTGCAGCCCATTTACCCGGCTGAGTTTGAGACCCCTGCATTAGATCGGTGGATCAGTGATTAGCACTGTTGCTTTGCAGCGCTGGGGTCCTGGGTTCAAAACCCCACCAAGGACAACATCTGCAAGGAGTTTGAATGTTCTCCCCGTTTTAAGTGTGTTTCCTCCAGGTAAAATAAATAAACCACTGATATCGATGGGTTCAGATGACACTCTAATGTGTATGGGGGCACCAGTCAATTGATGGTCGGGGAAGATGATTGGGCATGTCCAATTTGCTGATCACTCTGTTCTCCCAGAGATAAGCCACCGGTGAAGATATTTGTCAGCCCTTGGTTGAACGAGCATTCCCTGTGTATGCAAAAGATGGCCGAGATAGCTATCGACCGAAACAGCAATCAAATTTTAGCTTTGGACCAGTACAAAGCAGAATCTAAGTGCATAATTGCAAATTCCAGGTGGTGTGTTCTGTAAAGGAAGGAAGGAAGGGTAAAGTTTAAAGTGACATCAGAAGGAAAGATCACAGCCTATTACAGTCATTTTTCCGATAGTCCGTTACTCCTCTCCAACCACAATAGAGTTGCTGGGGTCAAAGTCTATGACATTTATGGAAACAGCAGAGCACCATTCAACCACCACTCTATTCAGACACCAGGGAACAAGATCCCACACATAGATGATACACATGTGATCGTTGTGGGCCCTCACTGTTGAACAAATTGGGCATCCTAAGCTACCATTTCATCATGCATGCACAATGTCGCTCTTCTCAAAGTCTACAAAGATAACAGAGTTCTTCAGTCCTAGAGATGCTGAAAAGAGTGGCAGATCTGGTCCTCCTGAGACTCCATTCCCTTGCTTTTGTTCCCTATTCTAGTCTTAATACAGAGCAATTGTTTGGCCCTGCCGGTTCTGATACTGGGTTTGCTTCTAAATTCTTGTTACTCTGTGCTTCAGCACTGTGCCTGTAATTCTTTGTCACTGCCTTTGTCCCTCTCATTGAGGACTCCTATATCACCTGCTAATTAGGTTCTGTGTGGACCGCTACATTACCTACCTGTTTTTAGGACAACGTAATCTATATATTCCTTCCAACTGATAGTTAAGGAATAACTATGATAAAGAATAAATATAAAAACAAAATAAAACTTTTGACTATTTATAACGACAGGTCAGAAGTTTTGATCGGTGGGTGACTGGGAGTCGAGATCAAAACTGACATAGCCAAGAGCTCTGTCTTTACTTTTGGCTTATCTATGATCTAGAAATATTTATGTATCTGTACACCATGTGTATCACTCTCCAAGGAAAACTGAGCATCTAAAGAAATGAATGGGAACAGCGCTCAACTGTGCGCTTCTGCCAAATTGCTTTAGCGATCAATGAGGGTCTAGGTACACGGACCCCAACGGATTAAATCTTCTGACATGCACAGACAGATCACTTTTTTTTTTTTAAAGCACCACTTTGCTGTTATTTTTTATTTCACCCCCTGAGTGGTATCACAAATGGAAGTTCTCTGCACCTAGTAATATAGTAGCTAGTCACCACCTTCTGCTGTTATCGGAGCCGCTCCAGTCGTCTTCTGCAGGTTGTGACCTGCTGGATGGCTTCGGCGTTTGCTGGGTGAGCTGGAGGTTGCTACTCAATGTAAGTCTATGAGAGCCAGAACGAGGATCTAATAGACTTCCACTGAGAGATTGTGACTGTTACCTCGGACTTCTGGTCAGTCAGAAGTTGCGGTCACAAGATGGCAAAACAGGACCAGAGCGACACTGGGAAGAGTAGAAGATGGCAGCTGGTAAATATTTTACTAGGGGCAGGGAACATGGATTAGTGATAACACTCCAGTGGTGGAAAAAAAACACACACACACACACAACACAAAAAAGTGCTGGAGTGGTGATTGAAATGATGGGTACTATACCTTCTACCTCAAGATTCCATAATTTATGGATTCAATTTAGGATTGCTTAGTCTTTCGATTTCAAGGTCACCCCTTCGCAAATGTTAAATTTAGTAGCTCATGTGAGTAAGAACTTTGTAGCTACATGCAGTCCATTGACCACCATGATGAATTAATGAGGAGCATACTAAAAGAGCGTTATAACTTAGTACTTAGGAGGAGAGGGAACCCCACCCACAGCCTGGAATCCACCGTGGAACCAGGAAGAAAAAGGGGTCACGTGATGCCTGTGAGCGGCCAGTGATTGCGTCTCTCACAGGCATTATCTCCAACGGAAGGTAATTACAAAAAGTCTTAGGGGCCCCGAGGGATACATTGGGGGCGGTAATCTAAAGTAGTGGACAACCCCTTTAAAGCTGGAGGCTGCCGGGGGGAATACAGCTCATCTCCTTTTAGCAGCTGGGCTTTCAGTGCGGTGGCTGCATGGCTTCAGAATGCTATTAACCTGCAGATCAACCCCATATCTGCAGGTTAATAACATTTTGGGACATAACAATTTTCGTGTAAAACACAGATTCCTCAAAGTACTCTGATGGCAGTTTTATACACCCTTAGCATTCTATTTCTAAGTTCTATAGAAGTCTAAGTCGTCTTCTCTTGAGGGTATCATGGCTACAAAAAAATGCACTTGCTGATTAGGACCATCCGCTAATGATGCAAATGTCTGCTATTTTTTTGTCCATTTTCATCTGAAAAAAAATTCTGTAAAAAAACAGGCCAAGCCTCTATTAATACATTGGTGAATGGACTTTCTGGCACAACACATTGAAGTAGAGTCTATTTTTTAAACTTTTCAGAGGTGCAGCCAATGTCTTGGTATAGAAGAGACAAATTGGATGGGGTTTATGCTCAAGTCGTCTCCCACTGCTGGAGATCTTTTTTTGTGTGTGTGTGTGTGTGGGGGGGGGGGGGGGGGGGGGGGGGGGGGACGACAAATCACAGCACCCCTGTATAGAGTATTGGGTTCTTAACAAATTGACTGTCAAAAACCAAGTAATCTTGGCACTCTTTGACCATTTACAAGGGGCAAGGGGTGACTACAATATGGTAAAAAAGAAGATGAATGGAAGACATTATTTATTACTAGTAATGTATATTATCTAGTGACACCTTTTGGGCTCAATAATACCACGCCTTTATTCCAGCAATTTGTGAACGCCAAGTCCAAGGGAAAAACTGAGCTAATTAATCAGGTTCTAGAATGTTTTCTCAGAAGCTTTAACTCATCTTGCAGGATAATTAGGCGACTCTGCTCCCTAAGGCAGAATTTACTATAAGAACACAATATTCAAGCCAACAGCAGTCTGTCCATACGATTTACGTACACAGAGATACTAGACAGGGAAGCCCCTTATCACCTCTGCCCTCCTAATTTGGAGTAGGGCCACTGGCGGCAGCTATAAGAGCAAGACCGGAAATAGTGGAATATAATTATGGCAATAGCAATGAAGATGTTGCCTTATATGAAGAGGATATGCTACTGGAACACACTGGAAGGTAAATGGGCAATGCAAAGAGATCCCTGGGCTGGTAAGTGCTCATACGGTGTGGCCATAGGCGGACATATATGGGTAAGCTTAACTCATGTTTAGTAACGAGCGCACTTATATATATATATATACATACATACACATTGCTTATGGACTGACATTTAAATCGTGCGAAGGGTACTGGCACAGGCCCATGAGTCTATGCAAGCCTTGGGCTCAAAGTATGAGCACTGTCCTTTAAACACTTACCAGCCCAGGGATTTCTTTGCATTGCCTATTTACCTTCCATGCCCTCCTGTGGTCTTCTTCATGTATCTCTCACCTCATACCTACTGATCTGTTTTATGTTTTGTAGTGATTTTGTCTTTTAATGTTTCTAAATAAAATATACACTTTTTAATCTATTCTTCAGCACTGGAGTTGCAATTTTTGGGGTGTACCATTTCTTCTATAGGTTCATATATAACTATGTGGTAAAATTCCCCTCTTTTCCCCATGTATGGGATAATATGTGATTTATTCACCCGTTGCGTAGGTATTATGCACATAACCTGCAGATTAACAGCGACTTTTCATGTGACAGGTTCCCTTTAAGCAAATGTCCCTTACCTTGTTTTCTGGTGTGACCTTCATTTCTTCTTTAAGTTCTTCATCTTTTACTATGGAAAACACAAAATAAAAAGGAACAACTATTTTATAGAAGTAGTTGTAGTGTAAAATATATATATATATATATATATATATATATATATATATATATATATATATATATATCTCTCTCTCTCTCTCTCTATCTAAAATAATGCAAATTCTTAAAAAAAATATATATATAGCAACTGTAGCAATCTGCATGTAGAACAGGATGTACCCTAGGAGAGCACAGGCGCACATTTAGGGATTTAAATGCTTGCTATGTGGACAGGCAGAATAGTGTGGAAATGACCTGTAAGTAGAACCACAATCCATGACATTCCTCAAACCAAGCGCACAAACTTACCTGGAATATGAGCAGGGTCCCGAAGAGGGGTTTTGCCCTTTACTTGCTTTGAGTCGAGCCTTGCTATGGCCGCAGAAGCAGCGGCTATTTGAGCCTCCCCTGTTGGTGCCTTTCTTGGTGCTGGTCGCTCTTTAACAGTGTTGTCAGGTGTGTTTCTAAAAAAAAATAAAAAAATTATAATTTGGAAGCAAATTAAATGAAGATAATAATACCAAAGAATTTGTGATTGCAATCATTTTCAGGAAGAAACTGAGTATTAACTGACAGAATTGCAGGGGTGCCAATACTTTTGGCCACCACTGTACATACATAGTACAGACCAAAAGTTTGGACTCACCTTCTCATTTAAAGATTTTTCTGTATTTTCATGACTATGAAAATTGTACATGCACACTGAAGGCATCAGAACAATGAATTAACACATGTGGAATTATATACTTAACAAAAAAGTGTGAAACAACTGAAAATATGTCTTATATTCTAGGGTCTTCAAAGTAGCCACCTGGTTTTTCAAGTCCTCAGACAGTCCTCAGACAGTTCTTTGGTCTTCTTTCTTTTCTCCATGCTCAATGTGGTACACACAAGGACACAGGACAGAGGTTAAGTCAACTTTAATCCATGTTAACTGGCTGCAAGTGTGATTTAGTTATTGCCAACACCTGTTAGGTGCCACAGGTAAGTTACAGGTGCTGTTAATTACACGAATTAGAGAAGCATCACATGATTTTTCAAAGGGTGCCAATACTTTTGTCCACCCCCTTTTTTAGGTTTGGTGTGGAATTCTATCCAATTTGGCTTTAGGACAATTCTTTTTGTGTTTTTTTTCATTGAAGACAAATGAAGAGAATAAAACCAAAGAATTTGTGATTGCAATCATTTTCAGGAAGAAACTGAGTATTATCTGACAGAATTGCAGGGGTGCCAATACTTTTGGCCAGCACTGTATATATCAGCATAAAAAACTATGAAATATATTGGGGTTTGTTTTCACGGTCATGCTTAGACAGTCCTCTTGGTAGTCCAGCTATGCCAATGAAGGTCATTTCATTGTTACCATGTTGAGGTTGAATTATATACAGGATTAATCCCTCCCATAAAGTTTTTTTTTCATTAAATGTGTATATATGTGTGTGTAATGTAGTGTGAGAGTATTATTCTACTTGCCGTTCTGCTCCGCTTCTCAGTGACGTCATCGATCCTCAGACTAGCCGGATCACTTTATGCGTGAGCCAGAAGTCTCTCTTACAATGTCAGTCTATGGAGCATTGTTCTGACATTTCATAGTCTTACATTGTAAAGGCCACTTCTGGGCTACGCAGAGCGCAGTGTGACCTGGACAGTCTGAAGATCGGGGGACGTCATGGAGAAGAAAAGTAGAGCGGAGTTGGATTCCGGAGAAAGCAGCGGCAGATACTTCATGGGAGGGCTTTTTAAAGGATGTGCATGAAAATCTCAATAACCTTTTTAAGGATGTAAAAGAGACACAGCTCATGGGATGATCAAGTACTTCTCAAATCACGTTCACAGTAGAATAGTTTACTTATATCAAAAAAATTAAAACGTAACTTCTACATAATGTCTTTAAGATACATATAACCATGCAGAGCAAACATCAATTAAAAACATATAGGGGTCCTTTTCATCTCCCTATTCAGCCACTCAATCTTTCTCCTTCCTGACTAGTGGAGGTCGGCACTAGAGATGAGCGGTGTTCGACTAGAACTGTTCGCCAATCTCAAATTCGAGCTGTTTTGGGCCGTGTTCAAGTCGTTCGACGAACGCGAACGATTTGCAAAAAATTCGGCTGTTCGAGGTTATGTTCGATAACTGTTCGTGCACCAAAAGCGTGTCCTGCATGTCTGGCGCTATTTAGAGCACCAATCATGCAGGGATTGCCTGCCACTCACTGTAATGCCACAGCCATGGTGGTTGTGGCATTACAGTGGTTGCCCAAATCGATGGGAACAGTGCTCACAGTGAAACATGAAAAGCCGGCAATTCAGCAGCAGCATACACCGGTACCCGACAATGTAGAACAGAAAGAACAGAGCATCACACATAGATTAGATAGATAGAAACATGTCAGTCACATGTATAAGAAGTACAGTGACAGTGTTGGTTACTGTACTTGTCATTTAGTGTTAAAGGATTTCTTAAAAAAAATATTAGTGTTTTCATGCACCGTCTCTTTAAAAAAGCCGGCCGGCAATTCAGCATCGGTACCCGACAATTTATAACAGAAAGAATAGAGCTTCACACATAGATTAGATAGATAGAAACATGTCAGTCACATATATAAGAAGTACAGTGATAGTGTTGATTACTGTACTTGTCATTTAGTGTTAAAATAAAGGATTTATTAAAAAAAAAAAATTGGCGTGGGGTTCCCCGTAATTTTAGTCTCTAGCGGAGGTTAAGCAGACGGCTGGGGCAGATGTTTGAAACCTGGGAAGGGGGTAATACCACGGAGCTTCCTAGGCTACTAATATCAGCCCCCAGCTGAATACCTAGCCTTTACTAGCTATTAAAATGGGGGACCCCCCAAAAAATTACGTGGGGTCCCCCCTATTTTAATAGCTAGCAAAGAGTAGGCAGACAGCTGGGGGCTGATATTAATAGCCCAGGAAGGGTGCCATGAATATTGGCCCCCTCCCAGGCTAGAAACACCAGCCGTCAGCCGCCCCAGAAATGGCGCATCCATAGGATGCGCCAATTCTGGCACTTAGCCTCGCTCTTCCCACTGACCTGTAGCGGTGGCAGTGGGGTAATAGGGCTGGGGTTGATGTCAGCTTATAATGCCACCTGACATCAAGCCCAGGTTAGTAATGGAGAGGCGTCTATAAGACACCCCCATTACTAACCCCATAGTCAAAGTTAAAAAAAACACAAACACCCAGAATAAAGTCCTTTAATTGAAATAAAGACAATTCTTTATTGTTCTAAATTAAACCATACTTACCACCACGCCCATTCCAGCTGAAGCCAACGATCTCCTGCAATAAAAGGAAAATAATAAACCAACGTCATCCTTACCTTTCCATGGTTCCCACGACAGCTTCAGCTCTGCTACATTCACATGACAGGCTGGATCGCAGCAGAACGCTGCCATCCAGCTTGCCATGCCGCAGAGACTGAGAAGCGCAGGCATGCTTGCGCTCTGCAGTGTCTGGCTGTGAAGGCATACAGATGAGCAGAGTTCATGTCCAATGAACTCAGCTCACCTCATGCATGTCACTGACAGAGTGGGAAAATTCTCTTGCGCATGCGGTGAGTGCAGGAGAATTTTCCCACGCTGTCAGTGACGTGCATGAGGTGAGCTCATGTCCAATGAAGCGTGGGAAAATTCTCAGCGCTTGAGCAGGAGAATTCTCCCACGCTGGGATGGCATTGAGATGACAGGCTGGATCGCAGCTGAGCGCTGCCATCCAGCATGCCATCCTTCATAGACACTGCAGAGCGCAGGCATGCTTGCGCTCTGCAGTGTCTCTGAAGGATGACAAGCTGGATGGCAGCGCTCAGCTGCGATCCAGCCTGTCATCTCAATGCCATCCCAGCGTGGGAGAATTCTCCTGCTCAAGCGCTGAGAATTTTCCCACTCTGTCAGTGACGTGCATGAGGTGAGCCGAGTTCATTGGACATGAACTCTGCTCATCTGTATGCAGTCACAGCCAGACACTGCAGAGCGCAAGCATGCCTGCGCTTCTCAGTCTCTGCGGCATGGCAAGCTGGATGGCAGCGTTCTGTTGCGGTCCAGCCTGTCATGTGAATGTAGCAGAGCTGAAGCTGTCGTGGGAACCATGGAAAGGTAAGGATGATGTTGCTTTATTATTTTCCTTTTATTGCAGGAGATCGATGGCTTCAGCTGGAATGGGCGTGATGGTAAGCATGGTTTAATTTAGAACAATAAAGAATTGTGTGTTTTTTTTCAAATTACGGGACTTTATTCTGGGTGTTTGTGTTTTTTTTTTAACTTTGACTATGGGGTTAGTAATGGAGGTGTCTTATAGACGCCTCTCCATTACTAACCTGGGCTTCATGTCAGCTGGCATTATAAGCTGACATCAACCCCAACCCTATTACCCCACAGCCACCGCTACAGGGCAGTGGGAAGAGCGAGGCTAAGTGCCAGAATTGGCGCATCCTATGGATGCGCCATTTCTGGGGCGGCTGACGGCTGGTGTTTCTAGCCTGGGAGGGGGCCAATATTCATGGCACCCTTCCTGGGCTATTAATATCAGCCCTCAGCTGTCTGCCTAGCCTTTGCTAGCTATTAAAATAGGGGGGACCCCACGTATTCAGCTGGGGGCTGATATTAGTAGCCTGGGAAGCTCCGTGGGTATTACCCCCTTCCCAGGCTTCAAACATTTGCCCCAGCCGGCTGCTTAACCTCCGCTAGAGACTAAAATTACGGGGAACCCCACGCCAATTTTTTTTTTAATAAATCCTTTATTTTAACACTAAATGAGAAGTACAGTAAGCAACACTGTCACTGTACTTCTTATATATGTGACTGACATGTTTCTATCTATCTAATCTATGTGTGATGCTCTATTCTTTCTGTTATAAATTGTCGGGTACCGCTGCTGAATTGCCGGCCGGCTTTTTTAAAGAGACGGTGCATGAAAACACTAATATTTTTTTTAATAAATCCTTTAACACTAAATGACAAGTACAGTAAGCAACACTGTCACTGTACTTCTTATATATGTGACTGACATGTTTCTATCTATCTAATCTATGTGTGATGCTCTGTTCTTTCTGTTCTACATTGTCGGGTACCGGTGTATGCCGCTGCTGAATTGCCGGCCGGCTTTTTTAAAGAGAGTGTCTTCTGAGCAGTTTGTCAGCTTTTGGACACCTTTGAAGGTGTTTTCTATGTGTTTCTATGTGTTTTTGTTTGCCTGCCATTGGTTTTAACGATGTTCGACGAACAGTTCCAAGAACATCCCGGTGTTCAACGAACCGAATCCGAACACTATGGGGGTGGCTCAACACTAGTCGGCACCCTATTCCTGCGCAATGGTGCCTCCACTCAACAGTGGCTCTCCCTACTTTCCCTGTTCGGCCCTATTGAAAAAGGAGAGGGGAGAAGGAAAAGTACAAGGTACATATTAACGCTCAGTATGAGAAAAAAATGTTTCTCTATCAGACTATATATATTTAATTGTCCTTTCAATCATTTATCACCTTGTCCAGATAACTCTAAAGCATACCACAAATCCAGTATAGACCCTTTGTAAAATTCATACTAGAAAGACTTGTAGACACTAGCTAGAAAATATATATTCTCATTCTAATATAGGCAAAAAGTCACCATATGAGTTACCTATTATGTATGGGACTCTATCATGTGTATATAGTGTTCAGACCATATGAGCTGGATTATAAAGTTCATAGCCCTAAGTGATGTGCTCAATATTTAATGCTCAATGCCACCCATAATTAGAACTTCCAATTCTAAATAGAACTATTTCATATGTATATAGAGTTTGAACTAGATTATAAAGTTCATAGTCATAAATAAAGTGCTCATTGCCATATATATTTGAAACTCGATGCGTTTCCCCTTTTAGGTTTATCAGGAGTGATGATGTAAGTCAATAGTTTTTTGAGCAAAAAGAAACTTGATACTTAGCTAGTCAGAGGTCAGGACACCAATTGATAAGGCCCCTGTAGTTAGGGAGCGTGTGTGTTCTCCAGGAAAGCTCATGGGATTGTATGAGACAAGCGGACACACATAGGGGAGCAGTGTAAATTACTGACACAGCTCACCCCTCTCGCTGCCTTCGCCCCAGCAGGTGTTACCTCCCCGAACTCACATTGCATTTGCGTCTGTGAGCGCCACCCGGGACAGGAGAAGAAGCACTGTAATCAGCCCCCTGTTCCGCTGGGAACCCCAGAAAAAACGGCTCGTGCCCTGTCGGGAGACAGAGCACGCAGGAGACGTCAGATGGCGCAATGTAGTGACACCATCGCGCCATCCAGCGCCCACTGCTGTACATGATAGAGGAGATGGACGCTCTGGACGGGGAGCCTGGATTAGGCAAGTATAAGCTTTTTTTTTTTTCATATTGTATTACCACTGAATGTGGGCCATCAAAAGAAGGGCTGACTGTTGAGACTTCATACTGAAAAGTGGGCTGTGATGACCATACTTTATAGGGGGGCTGTAGGGTACATACTGGGGTCTGTGGTGACCATACTATATTGGGAGCTGTTGTGACCAATCTGTATAGGGTGCTGTGGGCGACATTATTCTGTATTAGGTGGCTGTGGAAGACATCATACTGTATATTGGGGGGGCTGTGGTGAATGCCATACTGTGTGGGTGCTGTGGGAGACATTACACTGTATATAAGGAGCTGTGGGGGCCATTACACTGTATCGGTGACTTGGGGGGTCATCATGCTATATAGGGGGCGGTGGTGGTGACAACACTATGTAATGGGGGGCTGTGGTTGACATCATCGTATATATTGGGGGCTGTTGTAGATATCCTACTGGATGAGTGGCTGTAGTGACCATCATACTGTGTGAGGGGACTGTGAGGAGGGGCACATTCTGGAAAGGGCAGTGTAATGGGCAGTATAACGGCATATTGTGAAGAGAGGGCACAGAATTGATATGGAGAGGCAGCAGCGTTAAATAGGGGGGAACAGTATGGAGAGAAATTAGCATAGCGGTGGGACAGTGTGGCGATATAGAGAGTGAACAAAACAGTGGAGAGGGGACAACCATGGTATAGGCAGTGGTTCATAAGGGTGGACAGTGTGGTGGTTATAGCTCATTATTTAGGCATAGCATGGACAAATATTTTTATGCAGAGGGCATTTTAATAACACTCTTTTTACGGGCATAGTGTTGGGATGTGCTGCAGAAGAAGGGAGTCTGCATAGACGAGATATGGATGTGAAAAGTCACCATGGAGTCTGGACAAGATGGAGACGAAAAGAAAGAACAACTCCA
This sequence comes from Phyllobates terribilis, assembly GCF_046119375.1. Classification (NCBI taxonomy): domain Eukaryota; kingdom Metazoa; phylum Chordata; class Amphibia; order Anura; family Dendrobatidae; genus Phyllobates; species Phyllobates terribilis. The sequence goes on along the minus strand of NW_027362761.1, from coordinate 718,568,806 downwards.
ATCAGAGACAATGTACCTGGATGTAAATGTTTACTTGTTGATACTGACTTTGTCAGTAAGGCCTCATCAGTGCTGTGGTTCCTGTATGGTCCACAGTCTGATAACTGATAACAACAACTCTCAACATTTCCTTACCACTGTTAAGGACACACTGGGATCATGCAATACATGTATTTTCACATTTCAATGGTTTTCACTTCACAGGTGTGCCCTGTCAGGTTTAATAAGTGGGATTTCTTGCCTTATAAATGGGGTTGGGACCATCAGTTGTGTTGTGCAGAAGTCTGGTGGATACACAGCTGATAGTCCTACTGAATAGACTGTTAGAATTTGTATTATGGCAAGAAAAAAGCAGCTAAGTAAAGAAAAACGAGTGGCCATCATTACTTTAAGAAATTAAGGTCAGTCAGTCTGAAAAATTGGGAAAACTTTGAAAGTGTCCCCAAGTGCAGTTGCAAAAACCATCAAGCGCTACAAAGAAACTGGCTCACATGAGGACCGCCCCTGGAAAGGAAGACCAAGAGTCACCTTTGCTTCTGAGGATAAGTTTATCCGAGTTACCAGCCTCAGAAATCGCAGGTTAACAGCAGCTCAGATTAGAGACCAGGTCAATGCCACACAGAGTTCTAGCAGCAGACACATCTCTTCAACAACTGTTAAGAGGAGACTTTGTGCAGCAGGCCTTCATGGTAAAATAGCTGCTAGGAAACCACTGCTAAGGACAGGCAACAAGCAGAAGAGACTTGTTTGGGCTAAAGAACACAAGGAATGGACATTAGACCAGTGGAAATCTGTGCTTTGGTCTGATGAGTCCAAATTTGAGATCTTTGGTTCCCAACCACCTTGTCTTTGTGTGACGCAGAAAAGGTGAACGGATGGACTCTACATGCCTGGTTCCCACCGTGAAGCATGGAGGAGGAGGTGTGATGGTGTGGGGGGGCTTTGCTGGTGACACTGTTGGGGATTTACTCAAAATTGAAGGCATACTGAACCAGCATGGCTACCACAGCATCTTGCAGCAGCATGCTATCCCATCCGGTTTGCGTTTAGTTGGACCATCATTTATTTTTCAACAGGACAATGACCCCAAACACACCTCCAGGCTGTGTAAGGGCTATTTGACCAAGAAGGAGAGTGATGGGGAGCTACGCCAGATGACCTGGCCTCCAGTCACCAGACCTGAACCCAATCGAGATGGTTTGGGGTGAGCTGGACCGCAGAGTGAATGCAAAAGGGCCAACAAGTGCTAAGCATCTCTGGGAACTCCTTCAAGATTGTTGGAAGACCATTTCCAGTGACTACCTCTTGAAGCTCATCAAGAGAATGCCAAGAGTGTGCAAAGCAGTCATCAAAGCAAAAGGTGGCTACTTTGAAGAACCTAGAATATAAGACATATTTTCAGTTGTTTCACACTTTTTTGTTAAGTATATAATTCCACATGTGTTAATTCATAGTTTTGATGCCTTCAGTGTGAATGTACAATTTTCATAGTCATGAAAATACAGAAAAATCTTTAAATGAGAAGGTGTGTCCAAACTTTTGGTCCGTACTGTATTCATGTACTGATTATGGTTCTGGTGACGCATTCATGTACTGATGGTGATTCTAGTTATCCATTTACTGATGATGGCTCTGGTGCCGTATTTATGTATTACTGATGGCTCTGGTGTTATAGTTATGTTTTTATGATCTATTTGGTTTCATATTCATGTACTGATGATTGTTCTGGTGATGAATACAGCACCATAACCTTCATCACTACATGAATACATCACCAGAGTCATCAGTAGTACATGAATACAGCACTAAAACAACCATCACTACATGATTATGTCACCAGAACCACTATCCGTACAATAATATGGCACCAGAACCATCATCCGTTTGGTTGCAAACTGTATTTTTGTTACATGACGGACGTAAAAACCATCAGACGTATCCCTTTATCTATCATAAGGTCTGTTTAGTTTCTACTAGGATATTTAAAACATAGGACGTCAGGGATGAATATCACTATTTGTCCCTTGTATTGTATAAACGGTCCACAAACAATGAATGATTCTATATCTAACTTTGAAATTGCACTGCCTGTTGAACCTCACCCCTAAAGTACACCACTTTTTTACCAAAAAATACCAGCAAAAGTAACAATTCTAGTGGAAGTGGTCATTATAGATTGTTACCTGACCCATCGGAGAGGGGGGAGTGTGTTAGGGGTTCTGTTACACTAGTCGCTGACCCATTCCTTTGCTTGGGGGCTGAGGGTTCATTGTTGGTGGTGGGGGGGGGGCATTGGCTTCATCTGCCCAGAGCACAAAAATACCTTATCTTGGCCATGCTCGCTGTAGTACACAGCTTGAAAAAGCTTTCTTTTTCTCCCCCATCTCTTTCTCTCTGTATATAATAAGGTTCACTGGCCCAATTTTTGCACTATATATTTCTCCCATTTTTGAGAAATGGTGCTCAAACATCCACCTTTTCTAAGACTTTGCTGCCACCCAGTGGCCTTCCAATATTACAACACCTATGCATTTACATCTCTGATCCAGCCAGTTTATACAATATTCTCCTGAACTCTTCTTTCCACCCTTCAACAATATGATGGCATAAATAACCTATGAACAAGTTGTGACTTGGCTGTTGTAACACACTATACATCAGCATTGGTTAAATCATATAAAGAGCGCGTCAAATACACTACAGAATCCTCAGCCCCTCACATGCAAAAGGGTGAACTGGACAGATTTAAAAAAAAAAACAAAAAAAAAAACCTGTCCACTTCCCAAGCAAGTTCTAAGATAACTTTTGCTTCTTCCTTTTACTCTGCTCTAAATGAAGAATCCAATTTCAGCAATGGTGACACAAAGAGAATCACACATATCAGGTTCTGCACCTATTTCTAGAACATTTGCACAAGCCATAAAACTTTTAATGCAAGAGCTGTCAGGAATCAGGTCTGAAGTGCTCGCTCTCATCCAGATAAACCAACACATTTTGCCATCTACTCTAGTTGAGAGGAAGAAGATCAAGCCATTATTAAGATGTCCTACGTGCAAACAAGCTCAACTACAGGCAAGTTGTTTCTCTTCAGTCTTACTAACAGCACTCCTGATGACCTCAACAAAGCCTGGGAAGCGCTCGAAATCCCTCCAGTAGAAGGCCCATCTTGGATGCTGCTGCGCGAGGATTTCTCTTTTCAAAACTGGAAGATTGGGTTATTTCTCCTTCCCCATTACAAGTCAAACAGAGAAGACAGGCACCTAGATAACCTCCTCCATGAAAGCATAGAGACGACATGTCCTTTCAACAACATTGTGACCCACATGTAGGTGGTTGCATACCACTCACCCCCTTTCTCCCCACCACCCTCCTTTCTTTTGATATGGCTATTTGCCACTTGCCCACACGTAGTCATGATTCTGTCCTTCTCGTTCCCTCTGGTCTCCCTTTAGTCAAGATTGCTCAGCTTTTCTGCTGCTTTTCAGAACCTTTCAGGGATTGTGCCATCTTTTTTTCTCTTAGCTTTTGAGTCACCACTCGAACAGTCCCGTTTGTTATTTTTGGGAAGCAAATGCCCCACCCCGCTACAGAGAGGATCTCTCGTGTCCATGTTTATGGTGTGTTTGTTTCTAATGCTAAAATGGATATACCAGCTTTCACCATTTGTCTTTTATATCCCCACTGTCTAACTACTACTCCAGACACCATCATGACAATGTGGAAGGCAATAATGTCCCCACTAAACAAATACAAATGTTAAACCTTTTAAGTTAAAAAGAACACACCCATAGACTTCTTCCAAGAAACCCATATTAAAGCGGATTGTCTCTCCATATTCCCCTTATGGTTGCACAGCTGCTGTGCTCCCTCCTCCATAGGAGTAAGACTGGTGCTCCACAAAAACTTGCCTTTCATGTTAAAAGGACTTTCTCAAGGCTCCTGAGGGAAGATATCTCTTTGTTAAAGGTTTCATTGCAAACACCTTAAAGAAGTTGGCCACAACTTTTTATTATGCCCCCAATGTATCCCCCCGGGGCCCATAAGTGTCTTTGTAATTACCTTCTGTTGCAGGTTCTGCCTGTGAGCGGCGCCATCGCTGGCCGCTCACAGGCATCACGTGACCCCGCGCTGACGTCACGACAAGTGAGGTGTGACCCAGTGCTGGGGTCCCCGCGGTGGCTGCTGGGTTGTGGGCGGGGTTTCCCTGCGTCACACCAGGCATCCACCACACGCTTTCCCAATGAATGAGGAGAGGGAGAGCGAGCGGTGGGTGTGACGTGCGGGGTAACTCCGCCCACAACCGAAGCAGAAGGGAGACCCTCAGCTGCAGCCTGGACTTGTCGTGACATCAGCAGATGTCAGAGCCGGCAGCAGCCGGGGGTCACGTGATGCCTGTGAGCGGCCACCGATGGCGCCACTCACAGGCCAGAATAATGAGATAGAGATAGAATATGTTTTAAGGCATTTTATTACTTACTGCTATATCAAAAGTTTACATAGATTTCATTAGTATTTGGTACCATTGCCCTTAAACTGAATGACTTGGATCAAACGTTTGGGATATCCTTCCACAAGCTTCTCACAATAGTTGGTCGGAATTTGGGCCCATTCCGCCTGACAAAACTGATGTAACTGATCCAGGTTTGTAGGTCGCCTTGCTCACACCTGCCTTTTCAGCTTTGCCCATACATTTTCAATAGGATTGAGATCAGGGCTTTGTGATGGCCACTCCAAAACATTGACTTTGTTATTCTTAAGCCACTTTGTTACCATTTTGGCAGTATGCTTCGGGTCATTGTCCAT